>NW_008824650.1:1488148-1503606 GCF_000699105.1 Pygoscelis adeliae
TTAAGACCCATTGCTCTTCTTTAGCATGCAAGTGCCAGAAATGCTGTAAAGTTTATCTCATTCTCCTCCCATAGGGACAGATGCTGACCACCACTTAACGCATTCAAAGACATTAAAAATGATGGGCACTATGTTAGAGTTGGAATATAATTAAAATCTCCAGATAACGGAGAGTTCACCCTTCTGTTGTAAATGGCCAACTTTTGAATATGATAAAGTATCTTCAGGGCTTTGGAAGTCATGCAGTGGAAAATGTATTGACCAACATGGATTATAAACATCTTAACAGAAGACACAAGGGTGAATTTGTCTCACCACAATTCTTGGAATAGACAGTGTAATTATGTTGAAAGATACAGAGTGCTCTCATGAAACTTACTTTTTAAAATGGATTTATAGTTTTAAGGACAAACAAGTCTGACAGAAAGGGCCAGCTAATCGAAGTGGAGTAAATCCAGTCTGGTAGACAAGTCATCTTAAGACAATTGAACTTTGCCCATGCAGTGCAAAGGGTGTACTGCAGAGCTCTGTATGTCACACTGCAGGACAGTGGACCTGCCTAGGTGAAGCAGATACAAATGTTGAAAAGTCCAGTATTCGGCAAATCTGTCAGAAGACCAGGTATGGAGCAAGAGTGGTCAGATCCTCCTCTGAGCAGCTGTCCAGGGACAGCCCACGTTCCTCCGGCACACACAGAAAAAAGCACCCCACGCTTCAGATTAGCTGTCTGCACAGGGTGAAATCAGGTGTTCATTTTTTGCTTCCAAGACACGCTCGTTCTTCCTCTTCAGATATTCCAGTCATGCTGTTAGAGGAAATCTGGTAAGTCAAACTTTCTGCCAGCGGGACCAGAGGTTTGTGCATTCTGGTTTCACATTCTTTGCACCTTTTTAAGTTGAAGTAGACAAAATAATAACCCATCAGAAATGGCAGGCTTAAAACGACACATCGTTGTGCTCTCAATGTAATTATTCCATCAGACAGAGGGAGGCTAACTGAACTGATAGGTATGTAGTGCGTGACGATGAGCCTATCACACAGTGTTTCGATCACATTTTACCCACATAAGTGCCTGCTGTATGAGTTTTAGAAGCTTTTCTGAATGCCTGCTTCTCTGAAGTGGAACCTGCTGTGGTTTGTTGTGGTTTTCCCAATTGTTTTCTTCTTCCAGAAGGAATTCTTTATTCTTGCTGGAATAAGACTACACTAAGATTTTTATGAAAAATATTTCCTCATCACTAAGCTATGAGACATGAAGTAGGCTCTCCAAATTAAGTGTATCTGCCATAATCTGTGGTTTTAGTTACTTTTGATTCTTTCTTGAGCTTATACTCTGAATGCAAACATCAAAAGTCAGATCCGTGCATTTATACTAGTGCTGCATCCACTTCTGTACTTAACCATTAAGTGTTATACAAAAATGGTCTAAGAATGTCCTCTACAACAAGAGTGACAAAACTTAAGTGACAAAAGAGATTACAAACAGAAAAAAATAAATCCCTCCCTATTTTAGAGGAGGCGCAAACTACTCATCTTCTCCAAACCACAGTAAGAATTTCATGTTGGAAGTAAGGACTTCCAAGTCTGAACCAAGAGAACGCTTTTCCTCCTTGACCTTTTTTTAAGCTTTCTCCACTTTGTTTCTACTGGATATGAGGTACGACAGTCAGACCTGAGTAGAAATAAATACATCACTGTGACCAAAGTGCTTCCAATTTGATGGGTGTATTTTTCTGACTAGTTGCAGATGGGGTAAAAATGCCAACGCCTGCATTTGTTTTGATCAATAGCACTGAAAAACTTTATCAAATCCTTCTTTAATCTGAGCATGCCCTTGAATGAAGAAAATATAATAAAAGAGGCATCACTTCCTTCTGTGAAGAAGCCATGAAATAATGTTCTTTATTACTTGTTCAACCAAAGGAGATTGCGACCTCTGTATCTCAGGAGTCCGTTTTGGATACTTCAGACCACATGTGTGCTAATGTGTCAAGCAGACTTTGTGTTTAAGTATTTGTCAGGCTCAAAAGTTGTATTTTAATAATAATAATAATAATAGCATCAAAATGAAAAGTTTTGGGTTTGGATTTTTTTTTTTCCCCCCAGAAATAGGAATCCAAAAGCTTAACTGTGTGCATTGAACACAATCAAGCATCTTTCTTCTAGATACCAAAACACAAATATTAAACCATGGCTAGCATTCAGGCAAATTAAAGCACAAGCTTAACAGAATTAAGCATAAGCTTAAATACTGTGGATTTCAATGGGATGGAAGCCCATTTTCAGAAATAAGTAATTTCCTTAATTGGACTTACGATTACAAATGCATGTTACAGTTTCATGATGTACCAAGCTCAAGCTACGTTTGGGAAAGGCACAACTGTCTGAGTTGCAGTGTATTTGATTTCGTAAATACCAACTTCACTTGATGCATGTGGAATATATTTAGCAGGCTGAGAACTTCATCTGATCAATGATGAGCGTGCAGTAAATCAGCAAATCAATCAATGACACTAACACAAGTCCCTTCTATAATGAGGCTTTATGGATATTTCTGTTTAGTGATTTATATCTCAATATCAAATTGTGACAAAAGTATGGAGCTCAGATCCAGGCTTTAACGTATAAAGAACTAAGGGTGTTTCTCATAGCTGTGCTTAAGTTTAGAAGAAATGATTGAGTGCATGACCCAAATCCATAGAGGCTTTCTGTTTTCAGTGCTCTGAATCATTTGTCCTTCAAGGGTATTAAATTTTATTTGTTAAAGTTTACTAGTGAGAGAATGACAAGACCTAATTTATTTCCACATGTTCAAGCTCATATTTAACTTTTCAGAACAGCATACAGTTTCTGAAATTGAGTGTATTTCAATTTCAAATAGAATTTACACCATACAAAGACCTATGTTGCATTATGCATTTGTTTTCTCATAAACAGGAATGTTAAAAAAGGGACATTCTACAAATGGAATTAGTTTTCTTTCTTTAAAATGTCATAAAACCCCTTCACTTTCTCAAAGTTTAGTCAATATTGTAGCCTGCAGCTACAGCCAAAAGGACAGAACTGATTTTTTTTTTTTTCATTTACTGACCAAATAAAATATTTGATCCAAAACAATTTGGATCCAGAACAGCTTGCTTTTTTTTTCCCAAAAAAACAATGTATCTGTTTCAGTGTATGCTGAAGTGTGTGCTTATATCACAGCCCCGATGACTGCGAGAATTCCCGAGTGGTGGATAGTGAAAACAGTTACTAAGTTTCTCCAGTGCCATTAAAGAGCATCACCAGTTTGGGCATAATATCCTTAATCAGACAAGGTCATATTTCCTATTTCTGCTATCAACCATTTCAAGCTTGTTCCAATGCTTAATTATTCTGAGAATCATAAAGTTTTTTCCTGCTAACAAATCTTTCTCACTGAAAATTAAGTCCATTCACTCTAACTCTGTTTCTGACTCACTGCTCTCCATTCTCTAAGAAGCTCTTCTGCACCGGAGATGCCTTGAAATCCTTCCATTTTAAATCAAAAAAACTCAGCCTTCCAACAGGGTTATTTTATTTTATTTTATTTTTTTAAAACTTGTCATTCTTCTTGCTTCCCCCTGGATTCTCTTGGATTTGTGCATGTCATTCTTAAGGTGTGCCTCAAAGCACAAAAAAGTATATATAGCAGAATAACTATTTCCCACATCCTGCTCATGCTACTCCTATTAATACATCCCCACATGAAATTCCCTTACATCTTTACAACAGCATCAACAACGCCTATCTAGTTTATGAGCCACTCAGGATAGGTCCCTATGTGCACTGCTGCTGCCCAGTGAAGTATTCCCCATTTTATATCTCTGCATTTGATTTATCTTCCTTCAGTCTTGTAGTTAGTATTTGTGTTTATTTAACTTCATTTTAATGATTTTAGCCTATTTGACAAGCATACCCATGTCACTCTGTATTCTAATCCTGTACTTGGAAGTGTCTGTAACCCATCCCAGCCTGGCATCAACAGGAAACGTTAGAAGGGTAGATTATCCTCCATCATCTGAATCACTGAAAATATTGACAACAACAAGGCCCAGCACTAGATGCCTGGGAAAATTCCAGTGAAATGCTCTCCCAGCTCAACAGCAAACCATCGATAGGTTACTCTACTGCTTTTCAAGCAGCTCTACACCCACTTCAAGATGATTGTACCCTAATGCATTTTCCTCTACAATGCTTGGGAAATGTCATTTGGAATGGTGTCGAACGCCTTACTAAATTCACGATATATCACATTTACCACTTACATTTTATCCACTTGGCAGTTCTTATCCTTTTACAGGGATGACACAATTTATACTTGACAAATCCACACGGTCTATTTTTATCTCCTTATTATGCTCTACAGGCTTATTAATGGATAGAGCCATTCTGCTTTGGGCTATAGGAGTCAGGTTGACTGGTCAACCATTCTCTCAGGCTTCTTTTTCCTTCCCTGTGGTTCATTCCCCAAGTACTCACAGGCAATTTTAGTCGGGCAGTCCTGAACTAAATGCTTTTGACTTATCTACATATTTTGTAGCCTTTTCTCCTCCCCTGTTTTCACCTGGTCACCTATCTCCTTGTAAAAATTAAGTGCTTTAATTATAGGGTCACAAATTCATTAGAAGAATGAAACAAAGGACAATAAAAATTTCAGGCTTTTCTCAGCCATCTTGTTTTGTTTTCTTTCCACATTAAGTAATTGCCTTTCTTTTGCCTTCCACATGTTCCTAATGTATTTATAGTATCTTTTCTTGTTGTCTTTTAGGTGACTTGCTTGCTGCAAGTTATTCTGTGTCTCAACTCAGTTCCCTCTCTTTCCAAATTCTTGTATTATTCCTTCATGTCTGGCTTTCTAAGTTGCCTTTTGAAACAGTCCGACCTCTGAGAGCTGAACCTTATGTAACTTATTGCCTACACTAGAAAATATCAGAAAAGCACCATGTCACACGGTTTCCCCCACAGCACGTTGCTAGCAGTCTGCTCGGCTGCACGAAGACCTATGACCACAGAAATGCCCCACCTGTGAACCTGCCCTACCAGACCACACACATACACTGCAAAGATTCAACTCATTTAAAAATCTGGTCCAAAATGTGTGCATTTTTTTTCCCCCTGGTGTGCCCACTTGTGCAATTGCCAAGTCTTTTGTAAGGCAAAAACATGATGAGCCAAAGCCACAAGGAAAGCACTAAATGAGCTATCATCTGTGGCTTTCACATACCATTCTTTATTTCAATAATACAATTTAAAATTATAGCAGTGAACATACATAAATGTCAACTATAATAGCATTTAGTGGAGAAATAAAACAGAAACGGGCAATCTAATTGTTAGGCTATGCACTGAAGTCCTGTCCTACCTTTTTTCTATTCAGTTTATATAGCTGTTGCGAAAGGCTGCCTGTCAATACGGTCATGTATTATTGTCAACCTATTTGTCCTTTCGATCAAACCGACAGCAATTTAGCCTGATTGCTATGCAGCTGGAGTAATTTGGGCCCTGCTCTCCCAGACGCTTTCGAGGCAGCTGCATTTCCATGGCTTACTGCAGCACACCTGCAGAAGGACTGCAGTCCAACGGCTGCAGTGCTACAAAATACCATATTTTGACCATATTTATGGCTGAAGTGGAACAGCTTAATTACAAGGGAATTGGGATTAGGCATTCACAGAAAGTTGGGATGTTACCTGATACAAAAAGGATGAATGCTGCCACTTCAAATGCAAAGAACTCTTTCTGACCGCTTAACGTAGTGGTGTTTTTTACCGTATCACACCCATACTATCACACTGCAACCAAAAACCCCAGCCTGAACAGAAATTGAATTCAAAACTCCCTCCAAGCATCCGTGTGTTTCACTGCACCTGCACGTACCCATCAGAGCCAGAGTCAGAAAATGTTTGAATGCAAGGGAAAATCCTGTGCTTGTGTGCTATTTCCCACCCTTTGGTATCAGAGCAATAGCACCAAGAAGTGCTGTGAATCAGTGCCTAATTTACCACCCACCGCTTAATGTAAACTCTTGCCTAGGATTACTTTCAAGGGTAGGTATTTGCTTTTTAGCTGGGCTCTCGAACAGCCCGGTGCAGTCAGTCAAGGGCACTGGCGTCTTGCAGGGGGAAGGGCATCTCCTCCCTTTAAAACTGCTCCTGGCTCCCATTAATTTTGAACAATAAGAAGAAAGGTTAACCACATAACCTGGACTTTCATTCACAAGAAGGGAGATGGAAGCCTATTAATTGAGAAGTCTGGGGGAGCAGCACGAAGAGGTAGAAGGGGGTTCCCAGAGATTACAAACATCCGCTGGGTTCACAGGAATAACTCACTGACTGATAATTCATCACTGTGAAATAAAATGCTTTGTTTTCAATAAACATCCTTGCCCTATCCAGAATGAAAGACGAACCTGAAAATGGTTCAAAGGAACAGTTTGTAAAACCTGTGAACACCAAAAATTGGTTTATTCCATGTATCAGTAACACTGCAAGAAATAACGGCCTGACTTCAGTGCTCTTTACCCTGTTTGGCCAATTCACATATCACTATACTTCTAAGACTACTATTCCTTCATGGGGTTTTACTCTGCCCAGTGATAAATCCCTGAACACAGTAAAGGTAGAGGAAGAAACAGTTCAAGGAGTAAATAACTGAGTTTGATTTTCCAAGGCAAACAGTCCTAGGTAACAGGTTAAAATAAAAGAGAGGGACCTGTAATTATTTGATGTGGTGCACACATAATAGACTTTGAGGCAATTATTAAAGAAAATTCAGCCAACCAGAGTTCATCTCCCGTGCAAAGCTCCCCCTCCCCTGAGACTGCAGTCAATTGGGCTACACAGCCCCGAGCATGAACCTCAATAACAGCATCTCTGGGGATTTCAACCCATTTGATCACTTTAATAGAAAAAGTGATGTGACACCTGTTTGTAATCACAGGGGTTTCCTTATGTAAGTCACTCGCTGCCATATGACTGGCGTGACCCCACACACCGTTCCAGTTTGTGTGTCACACTGGGGTTACTGCTACTTATCCTCATTAAGGGCCCGATCATTTGAGAGACTTTGCATCTTTGACTCTCAATATATCCCCTGGAATTAAATAATAAATAATAAAAAACTCAGCACTTCTCAGGAGAAATCCTCTGATGCAAAAACACATACCGTACACTTTCTGCTGCCCTGTTTTTCTCCAGTACGCAAGACCTGGGCACAGATCTGAGAGAGAGCAGCTGGAGCCCAGCTTAGTATTAAATCATTTCTCATCCAAAACTGAGTATTTGCAATGCTAGTCCATTGGATTCTACATCCTCTGTAACCTCTCCAATTGTAACTGGCTTCCAGAAGGAGGCTAGAAGAAAAAAGGCAGGTTTGGGCTTGGCAGAATGAAAACTATCAAGTAACAAGGGCTTGCATAAAATAGAAATTACTCCAGAAATGCCTATTCAAGAGCAGCTATTCTAAATAACTCACCATGTGCACAGTCTTATACATATAAAGCATGTCTCAAGATGAGGTTCTTGGACCCACTTTGAAAGTGAACAGCACCACCTAACCCTATAATAAACAGAAAAAAGAACTCATTGATTTTAACCCACCTCTTCCTTTTAATTTTTAAGCCATAAACAGAATCTGGACTATGCCCTGAGGCCCTGCAAAGGTGAGCGCCACAATGTGCTGGGCCCACATTTAAACAAAATTAGACTTGCCAGCTACCGTGCGGCATGAGAAACCTGGAGCTCCAGCATTGCAGCCGCAAGCACGCATATGCCTTGCCAGGTGCCTGGCAGATTCCCACTGTTTTCATACACGCATGATCAGCTGTAGGCTGAACAGCTTGAGAACAACCTACCTGAGAAGCAAAGGGTAGGAAGGCCAACAGAGAGGCCCACTGCTTTGAAGAGACCATTGAGACCCAGGAACAGAACTCCAGCCATGGACCATTAATATCTGAGCACCTCCTCTTTTATGCCAGCGTGCCTACCCAGATTATGCTGACAAGAGCTTGCTTATGTATCATATTCTTGTAAGGCTGTCTGCACCTCGTAGCTGACAGGAAACTAAACTGCTTCTGCCGTTTCTTCATTTCATTTTCCGGCAATTTTCCACCACTGTATGTGGGAATTTAAAAGAGTGACAAACTCATTTTGGGTTTGTGCTGCAAACCTGATCAGCTGGGGTTTTGTTCAGCTACCACTACTGTCTAAATAGATTTGCCAGAGACTCAAATCCAGCTGGCGCTGGATGGAGCTTGGGTGAGTGATGCACTTTTCAATTGACCTGATAAACTGGCAATCGAACTGCTACATTTTGTCTAATTTGCAGTAACTGCTATACAGAGTTTATAGGAATCATAAAATCTGGCTTTCTGGAGTCTTTTGTTCTACAGGTACCTGATTTTGTACTTGGATTCTTCTTAATGAAATGCCACGTTTCTCTAAACCAAAAGACACCATGATTGCAAGCTGATAACTGCAAGGGGGAGAAATAGTTTGAGACTAGTTTCCGTAATAGGATACAGGAAACACAACCTTATATACAGCAAGCACTTTATTTCAGTCCTCTATTTGCCCCTTTGAATAGTGCGTTTCACAAGGAGGGGACTCTTCTTTTTCCCAGCACATTTGTGGAAAGCATGAATACTATGGATCAACATTCATAGAGAGTTTATCTCTAAACATTTCTATGCTTCATGATAATTTTCCTGCCTGCTACAGATAGATAATTTTCTGTCTGTTTTTCACAGCTCTTTCATCCTTCCTCTTGCCCACTGACTTGGTCTCTACCTGCATTTCTATCCTGTCTATTTTTCTTTAGTGCTTTCATTCTTGAGATGTAACCATTGAAACTGAGCTCTTTGTATTTCTTACCATCT
Source organism: Pygoscelis adeliae (assembly GCF_000699105.1). NCBI lineage: Eukaryota > Metazoa > Chordata > Aves > Sphenisciformes > Spheniscidae > Pygoscelis > Pygoscelis adeliae. The sequence continues at coordinate 1,497,045 of NW_008824650.1, forward strand.
TAGAGTCTCATAGAAAGCAGTAGAAGCTGTAGGAGTGTATTTCAGAGTTTCAACAAAGCTATTTGGAAATGTTTAGACTTTTCTTTTTCCTGAGAAAATTCTAAAACATTGTCCCCCCCTTTACATATTGACGTACAACCTCCAGTGACATCTGCGCAAGGGAAGGCTTAGGAATAAATGCCTGGTTTAAGGAGAATGAAAAACCTGGTGGCAGGGACAATCCTCCAGGTCACGGCTTGTCTCCCAGTAGCTATCTGACCAGTAACCTAATTTTCCATGGTGGGAACTTCGCTGTCCAGTTTGATGGGATGACCCAACCACGCTCAAACAAGAGAGGTTTATGTTATATAACCTGTGACAACACAAGGCAACTTCTAGACTTTCAGACATAGAAAACCACGCAACTGTAAGATGAGCTCAATGCGATGCACTCTCCAGGAGGCTTCACCTTGTGCCTGCTCATGGGTGATAGAATAAACATCGAGCATTTCATGGAGAACATGACAGATGAGCTGAGGGTGCCTGTGGACAGGCCTTTGGGTTGGTTCTAACACACAGGTCATGATGTAGTAAGTCCTATAATTTAAGGCAGTTATTTGGCTCCAGTTCTCTGGTATTTGACTGTCTCACCATTTGCAACATTTTTATTCTCCCTGTGATGGAAGGAACCAATATTATTTACTCTTTAAAGGCACCAGGAAACTAAATGCATTGACCAACTATCTGTAAAAACACTGAAATTGAGCACAAGGACTAATCTACTCATAACAGATTTAACTAGTAGTTGCCTATCCTCCACGAGTGCCCCTGTTCATTCACACAAAGGAGAGGCATTTGAGCTATAAGCCCCTTCTTGCAGGAAGGAGTCCTGAGCAGACTGTTCTTTTGAGGCTTGGCACTTGTTCCCGCTCCTTGTCCATCTCAACTGGATGCCCTTCCAGCAGGCACCCTGGAAAAGCCTTTAATGTGCACAATTGTTGGAAAGGAAGCAGAAATCTCAGAGAAGAAAGGCATGCAAGGGAGTAATGATTTTGTGTAGCTTTGATTTATTGACTAGTTGAGGTTTTGTATGTATGGTTATTTAATGCCACTGGCTAGCTGAGCAAATTTGTTACCTAATGCTGAGTGCTTAATGCTGCTGAATGGTCATTATGTTGCTGTAGGCTTAATTAACTGGTGGGTGGTCTATAGGTTTTAATATAGATAGGAGCTTTCTTGGTTATTAAATGAAAATGTTTTATTATTTGTCCTTTTTTTTGCATGCTGTCTCAGTATTGGCTATAAAACATGTCAGAACACACACTGAAATCTTCCTGTCACAGTCTTTTTCGTTAACGGTCTTTTTATTTTCCTACACTATTCAGAAATATTCCATGCAATGCCCTAGCCAGGCATACTCAAAAAAAATGTATTTTTGAATGCATTTATGTCATCAGAGCCTTTTACATTTATATTTAGCTGGTATCTTTCAAGATTTGCACTGAACTGATTTGATGGTGGAGTATCAGTCTAGCCAACAGACACTGCTCCAGATGGGTCCTAGGGCATATTCAGTACAAGTGAGGTGACGAGCTCGATGAGTTGACAGCTCTCTTTGATTTCCGATTTTCATGTTTCTATTTAAGTGTGTGACTCAAACCTGTAATATTTCCACAATGACCCATGTCCCTGTGACATTTAAGGGACGGTCACTCAGACTGCAGATGCTTTGTGATTTATGTCAGAACAAATGGAGCTATTCAATTTATCCTACATCCAGGACTTCATTACATAAATCCTGAACTAATCTCCTCTTTGTCAGAAATTAGATCCAGAACTACCTACCTGGAGAACATTTGGCTTTGCAGCAGTGGAAACCAGCTACTTGGAAGAAATCTTTTAGCTGCTAAGGTACGTGGAAGGTCCTAGGAAACAGCTCAAGGAATCTTCCTCCCTCAAAAAGGCAGGCAAAAATAAGTCTGATGCAGTGTCCCTGCAGGTGATGACCGCTGGTCCCCTGTTTCTCAGAAACATCACTAGCTCACTCACGGTAGCTATAAGGAAGGCTCATGGCATGTGGATAAACTTGTGCGTTATTCATCAGAAATATTGGCTTTTTGTAATCCAGGGACTTCTCTCGTCACAACCCTGATGATGATAAGATCACACTGTTAAGGTAAGAGGTGCTCTAAAATCCAGCTGCACCCCACCACTGCAGCGCTCATGACAGTGTAGTGCCTCCTCTTCAACTCTCCCAAAGGAATATGCACCGTGAGAGCAGAAAGCAAAGGGACCATCACCATGTTCCCCAAGGCTGTCCTCTGGAGGGGAGCGGGGATGACCAGGACATGCACACCTCAGGCACAGCAGCAAGATGTGAGAAGCCCCATTTCTCCATGAAATTAATCTCTGCACAAGCATCACTGGACTGGCTCCACACCGGTCCTCAGTGCTGGGCTTTGCTTCAGTGGGTCTCAGTTTGATGTGTGGCTCCTAATTGACTAAATGAGTGCTAAAATCTCATAAAAAGATTTGATAAAATACTGGTCCTTTTTATACGGTGTCACTTCATTTATTATTATGTATCATTTAGTATTATGTATTTACCACTAGTGCATTTGGTAGCAATTGCTTTGCTACTGTAGACATTTTCTATTACCTGCTTTCAGTGTAAGCCACTCTTAACAGTGCAAAAGATGCCACTGAATCTGAGTTCTGACCCGTAGGAGACTTCTTGGAAAGCACTGAAGTGGTTAACTTATACAGCTCTGGTAAGAATCAAAGTGCTTTACAACAAGAACATCATATAAACTCTCCTAAATGTGGGTATTTAATTGAGTCTTGCAAATTCTACTTGCCCACTCGGCTGGGACGAGTAATTATTTTTGATGGACGAGTAAAATGTCATTAGTATTTCCATCCTGCTAAAGCTGGAAGATTAGTCTTTGTGGCTGAGCTGATAAATTTCCATGACAGTTTTGTAAGGCAGAATGAATAAATAGATGTAGCCGTACTTTTAAAACTGCACACAAAGTCTGTCCTGATACGTACAGCCACAACCCTTACTCAAACAGGGAGCCTCCTCTATAGGCAACAAGTGTGAAACCTACAAAAACACTGACACCTACCCAACTCGAGGTCTTGCTTGGTCTGTGCTGTTTAATAAGGAGCAGGCATTATCTGAAATGCTACATAAGCATCTAATAGCTGAGTAACATACCATGAGTACCTACACCAGGACAGCGTTTGCTGTGTGCCTAAAACTCCTGTTTACCTCATTTCCATGTTAGCCGTGATTACATGAATCACTCCTCCTTAAGCTGCTTAGGCAGTATACCTTCTCTCCTGAAATGGCTCTCAAATCTTTCCTACTCTTTTTCCCAAGTTCAGTGTTAACGGCTCCAGGCACCCAAAACCCAGCTGAACCCCTGCGCTCAGCGGATGCGGGATTCAGTGGGGCCACGTGCTGCAGAATGTGTGCAAGGCTGATGGAGGACACAAAGCCCTTCCTGAGAAGAACAGGCAGGAGATATCATTGGCGAGGAGCTGATTGCAGGAGAAAGATTTGAAGATTGCATTAGTCTTCACAACTCTTCAAGAAAAGTCTCTTCAAAGGAAACCTTTGGCTTGAGAAATAGTAATAAGCACCAGTTCCTAGGATTACCAAGACTTGAAAAGGAAGGGGTGGCATAGCAGGGACAGCATGAAATAGCTGGGAGAACTGACATTAGGTGTCTGAATTTGATTACAGCAGGTGTACATGCCCTCGCCGAGACACATCCTCCTGCAGCCTCCCACCACACCGAAGTCCGCTTTGAGCCTCCAACATTTCCACCAGCATTCACATGCATGGAAGAAAGCTTTAAATAAATTACACAATCATCACATCTGTGCCTTGTGCATCAGAGGTCACACCGCAATCCTTTGCTAAGGCAAAGGTGTACGTGGAAAATGTTTTTTTGCACAGCAAGGTGAGATGAGGGAGTTAACACTTTTCTGCCCATGCTTTCTCACCCCTCCTGCTGACATACCTATGCCAACAGGTCCATGTGCCTTCTGTAAGGACTCGGTGTATCCTCTGCTAGTGGAAAGGTCAGCTAGCTACATTGGCAAAAAGCTCTTGCTGCATTTTAAGCTGCATCTTATGCTAGAGGGCTCTTCCACGGGACCTTTGTTATAAAGCCCTTAGAGTACGGATGTGCTCTAAGATGCCCGAGAAAACAATGTCCTTCCACGCACTCCGTGTTTCTCTGTTCTTCTTTGTTAATAAGGACTTGGGAAATGGCTGCCAGGTTTCTCGTACCATGATTAACAAGTGGATGTTGTGACACTGTTTAATTGCTAAATAAACCTGCAGTCTGAAAGTAACTGGAGACCTAGAAGGACAAAACACGTGCAACACATTTGTCAGATGCACCGAAAAATGGCAAGAAAACCTGCCTAGCAAAAAGCCTGATCAGGATACGATAGAAAAATGCATATATTAATTAGAGGTTTTAAACTGTTTTTACTGACATTAATAGACACAGTAGAGTGTATGTCAGGAAAGATTCTTTGGAAAGTATTTAAAATATAAATTATAAACACTTTATTTGGGAAGAAATTTAACAGAATTTTTAGCAGCTCCAACTCCTGTCTACAGCAAAAATAAAATAAAATAAAATAAAATAAAATAAAATAAAATAAAATAAAATAAAATAAACATTCCCTGGCCACTAATAACATGCTCCCTTCCCTTTCTGTAGCCTTATTTCATTGCGGCTTCTTACCCACTACAATACTATCCTACTAACTTAGAAAGAAGCAGTCTCACGTGCTTATATATCAACGTCCTGGCAGATAAAGCACAATATGGGGCACTAATGCTCAAAGGAGGAAATGAACCTTTCATTTGAAGGCAGAAGGAATTTGGTTTCACGTGTCACTGTAGAGTGATACTGTGCTACTCCCAAAGCACAGTGGTGCAAACCCAGAAACAGGCGTAGCACCATAAGCTTTTTTGGTCTGGGATCATATGGAGCAAAAATTACTACTTTTCCTGTTGACTTTCAAAGAGCATTAGGCACCTGAATGCCTGCTGTGCTTCTGAAAAATCTCCTTTAAAATATTTTGAAATCATAGCAGGGCATTCTACAGGGCTACAGTATTTATTAACAGCAAGATTTAGTGAGCGATCGTGTTCATGCAACTCACATCAAATACATAGAAAAGAGGACACAGATATTCCCTGAAGTTACTGAGTTACTGTTAAAAGACAGGGAGTTTTCCTGGTTTCTTCTTATCAAGAAATAAATCTGCATTCGCATCACATCACAGATGCAACCTAAACAAGTGTGTGAAGGGTTCCAGGCTTTGAAAGCATATGCACTCTCCCACCTTCACTGCATTTCCTAAAGCCATTAACTTTCATATTCCTTTCACCTTGTGAGTTCTCCAACCAACCACTCACACATCTTTATTTTGACTTACCAAGGTAAAAACTCATTCAACCATACCTGACCTAGGGAATTTATCAGCTGGCGGAAGGCTGCAATTCAAGACATTCTCAGAACATAAAAACACAGCAATATTTTATCTGACACCTTTTCCAGCAATCTATGCAAATATATACATTGCTCTCTGGTTTTGTTTTCTTTTTTTTTTTAATTTTATTGTAACCACACACAGGAAACTATCACAGTGGCATCAATGGCATGAAGAGATACAATCCAATAAATGTGCTGGATCAGAATTGTTCCAACGAGATTCAGTGTAATAAACATATGATCAAAACAACACCTTGTTAATCACCAAAACACATTCCTTACAAACACCAAGTCTTAGACTGGCTTATGGGCAGCATACCAGGCTTTCACAAAGCACTGAAAAAAAGAGATCATTAGTTTGCCAGAACCATAAATCTAGCATGTCCAATTTTCAAACCACTGACAAATTATCTCCGTAGAGTGACTAAATTTTTCAGATAGTATAATCTCCCAAGGTCTAGTGGTAAAACTGCAAGAATTATAAGAAGAACCCCAAAATGCCAGTTTGTTTTATGATTTATTATATAACTTGTAATGAAATTATTATCTTCCTGAACAAAATGACTGCATCTCTGATCATGCTGCCAGGAACAAAATGAATACTATCAACTACTAAATCAAACCAACAGGTTAGAGACCACGTGGAAAGGGAATTTAACATGGCATGTGCAGGGCACACGTCTCTCCCAGTGACATCCCTGTGAGTGTATCCACCAGCTTCAGTGGAACTGGGATTAATGCCAATAACCAGCTCGAATAACAAGACAGAAGAGCCAACATGTCACAGACAATAAGTGGGATAGGAAAGGAATGACACTGAGATTTGCTCAAGTGACTGTCAGGTATAGAATCATAGAATCATAGAATAGTTTGGGTTGGAAGGGACCTCTACAGGTCATATAGCCCAACCCCCCTGCCATGGGCAGGGACATCTTCAACTAGATCAGGTTGCTCAGAGCCCCGGCCAACCTGACCTGGAATGTTTCCAGGGATGGGGCATCATCCACCACCTCTCTGGGGAACCTGTGCCAGTGTTTCACCACCCTCAGCATAAAAAA
>NW_008824650.1:1503927-1543199 GCF_000699105.1 Pygoscelis adeliae
CAGAGCAGAGTAGAGGGGCAGAATCCCCTCCCTCGACCTGCTGGCCACGCTGCTTTGGATGCAGCCCAGGATACGATTGGCCTTCTGGGCTGAGGGCACACATTGCTGGCTCATGTCCAGCTTTTCATCCACCAGTACCCCCAAGTCCTTCTCGGCAGGGCTGCTCTCAATCCCTTCATCCCCCAGCCTGTAGGGGATGAAGTATCTTGAGACCAAACCCTCACAGGTGACTGAAAAATAAAATGGCCAACAAGAGCCCAATGTAAATACATGTAAAGTGAAGCACAAAGGAGAAACAATCCTAAAGTTTACACAGATGGTGATGGGTTTTGAGCGATTAGCACTCAGGGAGGAGAGCTTGGGTTATAATAAATAGACCTATGAAAATGTCATCTTAGTGATCAGGAGCAGTCAAAGATGCAAACCAAATGTTGAGAAATATTAGGAGAGAGAAAAGGGAACAAAACAGAAAAAAAATTACCACTGTATAAATCTATGGGACATCCTCATCCTGAAGACAGCGTGCAGTTCCCACGCTGCTCCCTGCCCCTAAAAGCATGTAGTAGAAATGGACAACATACAGACAAGGGCAAGAGGGATGACTGAAGACAGAGACTGGCTTCCATGTGAGGAACAGCTATATAAACTCAGAGTGTTCAGTCTAGAAAGGGACAAGAGGATAGGGGTCCATATAAATGTGTGGAAAGGAGAAGATGAACAGGGAATGCTTGTTCATTCTATCCTCCTATGCAATAACTATGCAACATCACATAAAATAGCCTAAAACGTTACATGGATTCAAAAGGTATTGGACAAATTCAAAGAAGAAAAATTCATTTAGGACTACTAAATGCAGACAGCTCTGGCTCATGAAATTGCTGCAGGCTACAAGGATGTTCTTGAAAATATCTAAGAGTATGTTCCTGAATCCTGAGAATCTACAAATTTCAACATAATTAGTTATCTAAACAACCAAACCAGAAAAGACCATATCAGTTTTACAGTATCCTTTTGAAATTTATTAGTTATTCAGCCACAGAACAGGAAAAACACTGTGATCATAATTTGCAGAGGATCTAGATGCTGAAATGTGTTTTGTACTCCAATAGCAAAGACAAATACACAGGAGACAAGGCTGATCTGCAAACAGCTTGAGAATAGATGAAAGGACCAAGTTAATTGGATAAAATTATTTTAATTGTTCATTGATCCAGCTCTAGTAATACCATAGTACAGCATTCTCTATTCCCTCTTAGTTTATTGTGGAAACTCAAACAGTCTGATGTACTGTCTTGATCATCCAGGAAATGAGTTGTTAGCAAGGCTGTTTTTTTCTTCAGGAAAAAAAATGTTTGCTAGCTATATTCTAATGGCTTTAGCCCTTTTCATGCTTTGTACTAGAGTTTTGGATTGTCACAGCAACAGATAATCCAGAAGAACTCCATCAAATTGATCAAAACACGCATGACATATCAACGTGCTTCTTAAAACGTCAGTTTGCGCTGTTAAAACATGCTTAAGCTGTAACAACCTCCCTTCTTAGCAGAAAGCATTAAGTAGTTCATGTTTTGCATTATAACCTTGGTAAATATCACCAGACTTAGAAATCCAAGAATATCAAGCTACCAGCAGCACCCTCATTTACTTATTTTCATTTAAGGATTTTGCTAGATACTAACTCACAGAAAAATTCTTTGCCTGCTACACAAGAGCTATAGATCTTCTCCTAGAATTGGCTGGGCAGATGACAACTCTTGATCTCTGATTTTGTTTACTGGAACCCATGGGGAAAACATTTTCTGTTTAGCTCTTCCTCTGCTAGCCAAGCAGTAAAATGGGACCTTTTTCAGCAAAGGAATCATAGCAGCTACCCCCAAAGCTTTCTCTGACTCACCCTCTTGAGATGTGTCCCCCATCTCAACATAAAACACAGTGAAATATCCTCCTTTTAGTCAAAAGCTGGGAAAGCTCTAAAATAACGATCATCTCTGCAAGCAAATGTCTTAGTAGGTAATTTTGTGGTAGGGATGGCTTGTTATTTGATGATAGAGGATGGTGTCGAGCAATGTAGGATCAATCACTTGCATCATTTAAAGAATCACAATTCTTCCAAAATGGACATTTATAAACTCATGCTTTGTTAGTAAGCCGTTCATCTGCAGGAGTTATAGGAATGCCTCCTTGGCACTTAACCCAGAGGAGAGCAACAGCAGCACTTTTCTGTTTATGAGAAACAGTCACGACAGCTAAGGATGCTCTGCACTGCGACTGACTCCACAGGACCTTATCAGTAGCGCGTATACAGGTTTTGTTTCTGCATATCTCTTCTATGCCACCACAAAACTCCTCTGAAGCACACAACAAAAATCCTTTTTTCTTCCTAGCACATAGCGTGTACTTTCCATAGCAATAAAATCTACAGAAAGGCACTGTTGAAGAAAGCCCAGGAGAATTTCCAGTCCCTTCCAGCACAGTTTCCCAACTACCACTGACAGATGTTTGTATTCTCTGTTCTGAATCATCCTCTTCACAAAAAAGTACTTGATAATCTTTACTAAAGCAATCTATTATTATAAAGTTTCTTCTAAAATCTAACCAAAATCTCATTGCTGCAAATAAAGATTTCCCAGAAGAAACCTTTATTACAAAAAAAGTCTTTGTATAGCTAAGACTGTTAAAATCGTTTCTCTCAGTTTTCTCTTTTTTTCAACTAAACAAATACAGTTTTTCAAACTTTTGTCATGTTCCTCAACTCTTCTGAGTTCATCTGGACTCCTTCCAGTTTCCCTAATTTTCCTCCAAGCATTAGGCCCAGTACTCAATTTCAGACTTCTCTGGTACTAAATAGAGCTGAATAATTACTTCCTGTAACTTAAATACAACATATCCGTCAATATACCCTGAAATGAGCTCTACCACTTCTGCAATTGCACACATTTTGGATCTATATTTAACTTGTCATCCACTATATATATGCCACAAAACCCCTTTTTTGCAGAGAGCTGCTTAGCCAATTATTCCCCATTTTGTCCTGGTGTCATATGACTTTCCTTCCTAACGACAATACTTAGCATTTGTTTTTATTGAATTTTATCTTACTGATTTCACACTGTCACTCAAATTCATCACGATCATTTGAAATTCTATGCCTGTCCTCTTCGAGAGTGCTTGCAATTACCAATTCTGCAAACTTTAATTGTAGTCCTTATGCCATTATCCAAAATGCTTACAGAACAAATATGTAGCTATAGTGCACACTCTCTCCTCCTCATATTACAATATTAGCCTTTGTAAAAAGAGTGCAAGCATGTGGAAATCTATAGTAAGATATAATCATTGTAAGTAAGGTCTTTCTATTGAAACACACACACAGAAAATTCCCCAGTTCAGAATTTGACCAATTCAAAGCCACCCTTCCCCAGTACCTCCTTCCAGGAGCACTGAACGTAACCCTTTGTAGGGTCCTACAGTGCTCTTTACACTCTGGCACACCGCTCCCAGGGGAAACAGGCAATTAAACAGGGCACTTTCAAAGTCATAAATTCCAGATTGACACTAACATTAAGCTGGAGTCCTGTTCTGCTTGCTAGCCAAACATCTGCATCAATGCGGATGAAAATGAGCTACCCAGCACAAGAGAATTGCCCATATAGACTGAATTATGAGCTTATATCTAAATCACTCAAATAAATCTGCTTAAAGAAGTGGTAGCCTATTACTGATGTGCCTACATTATTTAACACAGGAATGTAACTCCTCACTTTTCTCACAGATACTGTCAGCTATCCATAAAGAAAAATTGCCAAGCTCAACATACGTTTACTTGCCAAATTAGTTTAGAAACAATGGGCTTCCACTTCAAAGAAGAGTCAGGAAACATGACGTGACTTTGCAAAATATTAATCTTTCACTTCAAAATATTATCATCAGATGAATGTCCTGAACATTTCTTCTGAAGTTACTGAGTAGGCTCGAATTCTTCTTCAACTTTTCTAATCAGAGACACAGATCTCCTCACTGGGTTCAAAACCCCATGTCAGGCATGAAGTGGACATAATCTACCCATTTAAGGCCGTCTTATGTAGCTGCGGTCCCATAGTATCTGGGAGACTCATGAAGTATTTATCCTCATAACATCCCCAGGAGGTACAGAATGCTATTATCCCCCTTTCACAGTGAAGGACTGAAAGCCCAATAGATGAGTAACTGCCCACCCATGCAGTAGAGCTCAGGATAGCGAGTCCCTAAGTTGGTGCAACCTGAGTCTGCCCAGGAGCAGGCTGAGAAATGTATTTTTGGGTGAACCATCACTCGAACACAACACCCTGCTTTGGCAACCAGGCCTTGCACCACCATGGCACGCACCAGCAACATCGGATCCAGTGACTCCCATTCACTGTACAGATTTCTCCTGCATTCGCAGGTTTATCCGTCAGCATAGGATATTGTGTGCTCTCAGCTATTATTTCCTGCACGCTGTCTCTGGATTAGGATCACTGGAAAAGTGCAGCAGGTTCTGATACTGCTAATGCAGCAGATGTTTTTAGAAGTTCTTCAAACAGCAGCAAAACTCAGCCCATGTTCCCGATGTGGTCAAAGAGAATAGCTCATTTCAAAATATCTCCATCAGTTAAAAAGCCAGTTCAAGTAATTAGCATCAGTTTGTACAGTTACATCTTAGGCAACCCAGACTAACGCTAATGTACAACTCTTCAAACGCTACAGCATCAGGATGGTGGAAAGAGAGAAGTATAACAGGTAACTACTGCAGTTGTCATTTCTCTTAACAAAGAAAATGCTCCCCAAATCAGGTTTGGCCTAAATGACCTGCAAATTAGCAAGTCACCTGCTGCACTGCATCTTTTTGGTCAAACTTCACGGCATTAATCAGCTTCAAATTTCTTCCCCACGCAACGATCGCTATGAATCATTTTGTCCAAGGGTACCGCTTGCCCGGAAATGTGCCTATCTAGGGCATGGCTGAAGCGAGAGGGTTAGCAGAGGTGTAAATAGCTAAAGAGTAACCAACACACACACACACACACAAAAAAAAAAAAAAAAAAAAGGAATCACATAGGAAGAAAATGTTGCATGTCAATATAAGGCAGAAGGGGCAAATTTAGTCCTGAGGTAACCTGTACTGCAACGATGTCCTCAGTTATCCAGCTCCAACACAACGAGAAATGGAAAAGTCAGAGAAGCAGTAACGGTGCCGACAGACCCATCTGAGCAAGGATCAATGAAACACCCGTCGCACCCAGGCCTGCGCAGGAAACCTCCAGCCCGCTCCTCTCCTTCCCCACTCCCCACAAGACTTCAGAGCTTCTCTGCTCAGCATCGTTCCTGCCAAATTCCCTCCTCCCTGGAAGAGAACTCTCTGCTTACAGCAACGCCCGCCCCATGAGCAAAACACAAAGTTTTCTGGTCACCCGGGAAAGTTTTTAATCTCCTGGCAGACACTAGGGCATCTTCATCCAGCATTAGAGGCTGCTCTGAGCCATACCTGATGTGTCTCCAAGAGATCCTATCATCCCTGCTCCTTCACAGGTAGCAAGAGCTTGTAAGCTGGTTGGAGCCTACGTCCGTTGGCTTTAAATATCACCGGCCACCACGGCACGCTCAGGGCGCTGAGCGCCCACCCCAGCCCGCCTACCTGTTCCACTGGAGCTGCCTCCTCTACAAAGAAGTCTTCCATTGCTGCAGCTGCTCACGTCTGTGCAAGGAACCGGGGCGAGGGGCGGGGATGGGGGTGGAGGGGAATCCTGGAAACTGGCACAACCTAGATACACAGACTGGCAGAGCAACCAACGTTTAAAAAAATCTTAATTAATTACACAGAATCCAGCAAAATTCTGAACCACTGAGCTGACTCTCGGGTTGTTGTTTTTTTTTTTTTTTTTTAAGCGCTCATTACTCCGATGAGGCAGAAGGTACTTTCAAAGGCTTTTTGCTCTCTGCAGAGAAGTAAGCAAGGATGGCAGCCATCCTTTGAAGAAGACACACCACCAGCAGCTAGCGATGTGCCTTGGCATGAAGCTAAAACAAGACCAGAAGGTGCTTTTTATCAGTAGTGGTACCTAAAAAAGGGGCAGTTATTTAACCATTTCAGTGCTACAGTGGGGTTTAGAAGAGTTATTGGGAGTGCAAATGCCCCCTTGGAGCAATGGCAGATGGGCAAAGCAGGACAGAGGCGTCCTGCGAGGGTATGCTGAACGCAGACAGGCTTTGCAAAGGGTGACCTTATGCCACCAATTGTGGCCCCGCATAGGTCAAATGGCTTTGAGTGACTCCAAAGGGAGGAAATTCCTACCAGGACAACAGCTCAGGCACTGCCTTGTCTTCATCTGCAAAAACACAGCAGGCTGCGCCCATGTGGTTGGGATACATCTTCTCCTCCATGGCATTACTGGCAAAATTCCCCACTGATTCATAGCGGTCAGGATCAGGCCTGCAGGCAGGGGTTAAAACAACTCTCCGGTGAACGCCAGGTCTTGCCGTAGTAGCTAGAGGTTTTCATAATTCACAAGGAAAGTATTTCAAATAATCCAAACAGTCGTAGAAAGCAACAGAGGATTCCTGAAGTAATAAAAATATGTTCCCCAAAGAGCATGGAATTGGAAAAAAATTATTAATTGAAAAGTAAGTGATGTGGGATGGAGAGTCACATAACGGATGAAGGGGAAATGCACTTCAGATCTTCACAGAAACAAAATGAGCTGGAATCTTTTTCAGCTTTTCACGTCACAGCTTTCATCCTAGCAATCACATAAGATTTGTTTTTCTGATGTAAGTAGAAAAAATAGACTTTCAAAGTTCAAGAAACTCCAATGATCTCTGTAGAAAAACAAAATTACTCAGAAACTTGTTTTTAAAACTATTACAGTACAATCAGACACCAAAAAAGAACCCTATTGGGTTCATTACTAATGAAATGACCTTAAAAATCTATATTTCATTAAATGTGGTATGCACTAAAATGCCACAGGAGAAACAATATATTATTTTATTTAGTCATATCAAAAGCTGTCATTTTCTGCAACAACCTGGCGCTACAAAAAAGCATATTCCCATGAAGAATTAGCATTTGGCATTAAGTATTTTATCAAGAAAGCTGCCATAGCTCTAAGTAGCACAACTAGAAGTGTCAGATAGTATTAATGAAAGGTTAAGGTGATTGTTGGTCTTACCTATTAATTTGTCTTTGTGGAGTTAAATCAGAACCTTTTCATTATTCTCAATTTTTGTTTTAATATTAATGAAACTAAAGCCATATGAAAAGTTCTGTACAAGGAAGAAGAAAAACAGATGGAAAATATCAGCAAGAAAAACAATTACTTGCAACATTCTGACTTGAAAATGGCACTTTTCCCTGTAAATAAATAGCCCAGTTCAGGAAATCACAGAAGCAAATTCTTAATTTCAAGGATACAAGCCTTCTGGCACCACATTTGATGCTTCAGAATCTAAGCTGCTCTCCACATTTTAAAGGACAGACTTTACCACATTTTACTATCTGTAAGAATTTTTGCTGCAAAAGCAAAATCTCATGGTCTTTATGGCTTTTTCACCTATTTGCAATTAATAAACAATTCCTTTCTGTTTTTGAAAGCTGGGAGCAGAAAAAAAGAACACAGTTTATAGTACATTACCTGCTGGCATTTCTAAAGGACTTGAGGAAAGGAAAGTACTAGATATCAGTTTCTCTGCAAGAACTATGCACATATCCACTTTTATGACCTGGCACTCAGAGCTAAATGCAAGGTAAGCTGAGTTAATCAAGCCTGGACTGATTGAATGATACCTTGAGTAAAAGGGGGACAAGCTACCTCAAGGAGTTGATGGTGGAGTAAGACAGATGTATATCAACAATCCTGAAGCAGCTGTCCTGAAGCAATTCCTGTAGTGCAATAACTGGTTCACACGGCAAAGCTTTCACAAATCAGAGAGATTAATATGTTCATCAACTATAAAAGGACATTTATAGTCATTTATCCAGAAATCGTGATGGCTACAGGTCTTCTCTGAATTTGAATTCTGTTTGAATTAGTTGAGTGTTTTGTAGACAAGTGATTAGTCCTGGCTAAAAAAATTCACAAGATAAAGTTCATTATAAATAACTCTTGGCAAGTTTTTCAACTGGCAGGCTACACCTACCTGCCTCATTTTGAAACCTTTTCCTACCTTCAGTTTCCTTTACTATGCTCTGTTTACCTCTTTTTCAAGCAGATCAGAGATGCGACAGAGCCCTGAACTTGCACTTTGACAAACTAAGCACTTCAAACTCACTCAGCTCACTCAACGAGGCATATTCTTCCTTCTCTTATTCAACATCAGAGCTTCTCTGGATCCTCTTCATTGTGTTCTACACTCTTTTTGACACATGCACACTTGACAGTCGTGTAACTTTTAATTAAGGATCCCATCACGGTCAGTTAAAGATCTACTGTAATTTCCTTCTTGCTATTGAAGGGTCAAATACACGTGAACATTTTTGAACAGAGTAATGCATAAGGAGCTTATCCTTCACTTGATATTCCTCAGTGACACCAAGTTTTTTTTTCACAGACATTACTTTCCTCGCCCTTCAAATATGACCCCTATTTTTTGTTGTCATATGTGACTTTCTTCAAATAGATGGGTTTTGTGTTCTTTCAGCTTACCAACAGATCCCCGCTGCCCTGGATCTGTCCCATTATCTTTAGTATTGATTCAAAGATCAGTACAGTGTAATCAGAAAACTTTGTCTGCCATTTCTTCATGTATTCTTATGGGTGATTTACACAAGGTGGATCAAGAACCAACCCTTGCAGGACTGAGAAGCGTATTTGCTCTGTGATGATTCTCCATGTACAATTATACTGTGATGCAGTCCTTGGCCAGGTGTTAGTCTAACCAGGCTGCACATGTTGAACTAGTGCACTTGCAGTTTCTTGAGTGCTGTGTGGGGCTGTGGTGCAGACCCAGGAAACTCTCAGATGTTACATCCATTACCCAACTAAGACTCTTCTTGCGGGAAAAAAGGTTATGTCTGATGAGATCTGATCTTTAGGATGTCATCATATTTGTCTTTCCTTACCAAAGGTCTAGAAACTATCTTCTAATTTATTATAATGATTACGACTACTAATTTTTTCTTTGCTCCCATCCTGATTCAGTATTTTTATATTTATAATCCTCCCCCCTCTTTGCATTTAAAAATCTTCTTTCGCTTCTTCTCTAAAACAGGTAGGTTAGAAAAGAAAAACAGTATTTTTTCTTCCTAGACTGTGGGGTCAGGTCATTCAGAGGAATATTCCCGAGCAGAACGCACAGTGAGAGATCGTCTTGTCAAATTTAGGGTGTCTGAATGTTTCCTGAGCTTCAGTTCCCCGAAGTTCATGACCTTCAGCAGTTGTTGGGAATTCTGGATTCAAACTGACATGCAAAAATCACAGCAAACCTCTGTCAAAGTTGTCAGCTGTTGGTTGGACTCTAGCTTTGGAGATTATGTCATTTCTACTTGATTTCTCTGTGAAACTATAAAGGAATTCAGCCTTGCTTGAAGAAATTAAACCCTTAGTCAACCTTCAGAGGAACTCAGCCTTAACGTCGAGAACTTATAGCCAGGAGAGTTTGACTTTCCCTTGGCCTTTCTCACAGGTCAAATGATGAGCAACACGTGTGTATCACACATTGTCAAACACCTTGACGTGCATTTAGGAAATCAAACAACTTGACGTGCATTTAAGAAATAAGGGCAGTAGTCTCCCGATTACACTGAACTCAACTAGGGATACAGGGCCATGAGAAGAGGCTGATAACTTGAAATACTCTTGGCTTTGTTCAAGCTACAGTACAGACAGAAAAGAACCATAACTTTTCCAGTCCTCTCTTCAGCAGTATTTCTCACTTTGCTTCCTTTTCCCAAATATTTGGATGAAAGTTATAATAATTACTTTCTCTGAAAAAAATACTCTGATTTACTGATCTTTGCCTTGTAAACAGAGAGTTTAGGATGGAGGAACACTTTTAAAAATCCAAATAGCACAGCTCAGTTTTATTCCTTCTTTGATACTGTTCTTTTTTATGTTGCTACGGTATGTGTGCGCCATGTGAAAGTGAGGTTGCTATGGAAACTACTCATTATTTTTCAATAGTAGGCTAGCTACTTAAAAAAAACCCTACATCTTTTTAATCCCTAGAGAGTCCTAATTTATCCCGTACACAGACTTTCCTTCTTGACAGTTCCTTTAATATTCACTGCACTGCAGTGCGCATTAATCTGAACATGCCTAACAAATCCACAACTTACTTCTGAAATCAACTTTCCAGCAAAGTTTGGTTCTAAAAAAAGTATTTTTTCAGCTCGGCTTTTCCCTGCTTGTATTTCTCTGAAAGATTGTAGGTACAAACTGCAAAGCCAAGAGCAGACCTCTGCAAGAGTCTCACTGCTTAGAGAGCCAGACATGGGAAAAAAAAAAAAAAATCCTTTATCTATAATAAATGGCAAAAGCTGCAGGAAAGGAGGATGGACCATGGTCAGACGTGTTAGCCTGGAATTTGGGGTTAATTCTTTCCAGTGCCACAGGCTTCCCTGGCCAGCATAGACAGTGCTCTCAGTCTCTTCTTCCCTCAGTTCTCCACCTATAAAAAGGTATTTGGAGTCCTCCCTATTTGACAGACTAAATTCACCAGTGATCATCTCAAGCATTAAGGTAAGAAACCACATCAGCGCAGTTGGGGGGTGGGAGTCATGGGACTTTCCAGAACTCCAGACTGTCACCATGTGGTACATCTTACCGCTTCTCTGCTTAGACATCATACTGTCCCTCCTTTTTTTTTTAAAGAAGCAAATGAAGTAACTATTAATGATGAACCAATTAACTCCTTCCTACCCAAATCCTTCTATATTATTAGGTCAAGCGAGAGAATGTTGTTGGTTGAAGGTCCCGATTTCAGAATATCAGCTGGTGCCTAGAAGAGGCTCCTCAAAAGGACTAGCCTCTCCCAGACAAAATATGCCCCCCTGAGGATGTGACTATTCCAAAATATTCATTCCCCTCCAAGGATCTGACTGTTCACACATGCCTTACTATTTATTTGAAGCAGAGCAGTGGAGCAGCTCTCATCAGAACAAGAAAGAAAACCAAAAGAGCTGCAGTTCTCTCATCCCTTCTGTTTTAGGCATGTCTGAAGCATCAGTAGCACTTCTTTAGATTACTGCAGAATTTAACTGCTTCAACAAATGACAAAACTCATCTATTAATATACACTGAACAGCAACAGAAACTCCAAAATTTAATGAAAGCAGAATTGGGCTAACACAAAAATAAACTATATCTCAAGTATTTCAGAGATTAAGAACAACATTCTCATGGTTGTCACTGTGACTCCTTTTTTTCCCAGTGACATTTTCCTCTAAACAACCTTGCACACATTTCATATATGTAATCACACGTAAACCTGATCAAAATTCAGCCACAGATGGGAGCAGCTAAAGGGAAACTTTTAAAGCTAGCAGGTCCAGATCTAAGTCTTCCTATATATAATCAGCTTTTCCTTCTGGGAGTTTTAAAAGGAATCAGCTTCTTTATTCACTGCCTACGTGAATAATAAACTCTGCCGTTTACTCTAATTTTAACAAAGAAGGGAAAACATTGGGGTTTTTACGTAGTTCAACAAACTTTCCTATTAGTACACAGCTCACAGGTATTACATATCAATACCAGATATGTAATATAAATAGCTCAATAATTTTCCACATGCAGTCTGAAAGGTTTAAAGCCTCAAATGTCTTTATCATCGATTCAGGTAAAAGACTGCCAACACACTTAATATTCTCCCCAACCTTTTTGACTGGTACTTATTACCATGCTAGGACACGGAAGTCCAGAATTTATTCTTGTTCACTGTAATTGAAACTCCTTCCTGCAAGAGTTTTTGGCTTTTTCCTGATCTTAGCTCAGAAAAAATTGCCCATGACTCTTTCTGTATTGCAATTTTACTTTGTTGAACTCTGCTACTTTTTTAACATTTCCCAAAAGAGAGAATATGGCCAGCAATGATTTTCAAAAATGTATTTATGAAAATTAGAACATAGTCCCTGAACCTACAAAGCTCATAAATGCAACCTAAATAGCTTAACTGAACCAAAGTGGTTTGTTGTAGGTGGAAACCCTGAAAGAATTGTAAATTTTTTTCAAGCAGATCAAAGTAACGAAGCCAAAGCTGAAACTGAGAAGAGTTGAATTAAAGGGGGAGTGGGGAGTGTGTAAGTATTGATGCACTGCCATCTTCAAAATTCCTCCTTCAGGGTTTCTGTAGCTCTTTCCTGAGCCTTATTTCTTTAGCAGAAAGAATTTCTACTCAGCAAACCCTGCCCTCTGCTGACTAAATGCCATTGGTGCCATACATATATGCACATTTGGGTTTTTGCCTATTTGCACATACATTGCAATAAAAAATGCAAGCAAAAATCCATTCAGTGGCATGCTTTGGATTTTATTTATTCCCTCTTAAGGTCTGCATCAACAATTTTTTTTTTTACTTCTCTTTCAGAGAAATGTTCATGTTACCTACCCTATGGAACACTGTGGATGATGTACATAAACAATTTCTGTTGTATTCACCCCTCTTCTCTTCTGTGAAACTGTGAAACCAACCCCTCTTTCCAGACTGATCACACAGTACTACAAAATTATCTTCCAGCCTCATCCTTCTGCCACTGAAAGAGCAAACGTCTCAGCCAGTCAGGCTGCTGTAGAAAAAAGAACATCCTTGAGTCCGTCTCTGACCCCACACCTGCAAAGCTGAGACACATTTCACACACTGGGCATTGCTACTTTGAAGTCACCATGACACCAGGCAATACTGGCAAAAACAATTATGGAGACAAGAAATGATTGGCATAATCAGAGTCCTAAACTTATCACATTTGTACAATCAGAAATCGAAGCCTTCCACAGACAACGGAAAAGTTGTGAAATCCAGATATGTGCATGATCCTTAGCAAAAGCCTTTTTTCAGATGTCATATTCAACAGCTATATGTAAAGCCATTTGCTAAATTATTTTTCCAAGCAGGTACCAGGTTAGTACAAAAAACATGTTTCTATCTATCTGAACCATATAAACAGTATACGCCTCCCTCCCGTTGTGCAAAAATTTACGTGGTTTAACATATATACCTTTATGATCGCTATAAACCAAAATCCTAGCACGTGAGCGGTCATCAAAACCTAAACAGCATTTGAGGGGCCGAGATCAGCAGGTCACTGGATTTTTTTAGAGGTGGCCAGAGTTTACTGATGCACTAGCAACACTGTTGAGAGCTGCCAGGTGCACGCACGGCATTTCTCTTTCAAAACTGAGCAGTCACCAGAATTTTCAGTGGTTTATTTTTTTCCCCTGCAGATTGCTAGGCAGCAGCAAGGGCTGGCACAAGGCTTGTCATGCTGAGACACATCTGGATGGGCAGGTAGAAAGGTGGGAGAGAGGCCCATAAATCACAACTTCTTCCCTGGCCAATGGCTCCACGCCACATCCTGCTGGTCCCAGGCTGGGAGCTGCACCGTGGAGGACGAGTCGGGTGCCACGTTGCAGAGAAGTTTTGAATACAAGCTCCAGGTGACACACAGAGCACTTAGCTGGGCCGGGACGATAGCTGAAAGACTGGAAACAGCTGGGAATACTGGCAAAATGCATTTCTATTGCTCTCATAGAATCATAGAATCATAGAATCATTAAGGTTGGAAGAGACCTCTAAGATTATCGAGTCCAACCGTCAACCCAACACCACCATGCCCACTAAACCATGTCCCTAAGCGCCTCATCTACACGTCTTTTAAATACCTCCAGGGATGGTGACTCAACCACTTCCCTGGGCAGCCTGGTCCAATGTTTAACCACTCTTTCAGTAAAGAAATTTTTCCTCACATCCAATCTAAACCTCCCCTGGCGCAACTTGAGGCCATTACAGGAGGACCCATTTGCCCCATGGCACTAACACTGTAGCTACAAACATGGCTTTGAGAAGGTATTAAGCTGGCACCACAGCCAAAAGACGTCCTGCCTTCTCTGTCCTCTGACAGTGACACAAATGTCTGTGTGGCCACAGGATGACACACAGTGGGGAAGCTAAAAATAGCCCCAGCAAAAGGAAGAAAGACAAGTTTTACCCTGCCCCCCAACTCCCCCCTCCCCAACTCCCCCCCCGATCCCAGCCCAGCACCGGAGCTGACAGATAACTCTATTCATTTCAGTTCCCTATCATTGCCACGAGAGACCCAAAAAATGAAAAATACTCTTAACCCTCATCCAGCATACGGGCTAGGGAGAGAAAGGCGCTATTGCTCAGCGGTGAAAGCTGCCTGCTCGCTCCTCAGGCCTATCATGCAAGTCAGCAAGGCTGTTCCTCTGTTCCTCAGAGGATTCACCGGGAAAGCGAGACACCCGCGGAGACCCAGCTCCACAAGAGCATTCCTCCTGCTGCTGCTCCCGGGATGTGCCCTTCTGCACAGCCTAAGGCAAGGAGTGTGCCACATGCAAGAGCAAGGCCATCTTGCTAACACACAAGGCAAAGGCAAAGCAAGCATGAAAAACAAATAAAGCAGTAAGAACAACAGAGCTCAAAGCACAATCAAGAGAACAATTATCAGTCCAAAAGGAGAGACATTTTATGCCCTGCTACTTTCTCTCAGTCACAGGGCTACTGCTAATTAGAACAGATACAATTTTCAGGCAGAGTGTGATTTTCAAGTTGATGGTGTCCTTAAAAATCTTTTCTGGCTTTCATTGCTATTCATGGCACAGCAGTTTGCTCTCACTTACCCTGATTCAACAAAGCTCTTACATGTGCTCGGTTTTAAGCACATGCTTAAACCAGTATGTTGTGAGAACATGGGTCTCCTGCTGAGCCGAGGGAGTTTTATGTCATACTCAGAGCTTAATTGTGCCCTTTGGTGCTCTTCTGAATAAGGACCACTGGCAGTAGCTCTCAGAAGAGAACCAATTTTGACCTGCGTGTCAAGCGTTAAGGTATTATATTAGATTTGCCCAACTCTAAATGGTTGTTTTCCTCATTTCTCTCCTGCTCTGCAGATCCCCCATCCACCATAGAAATTGCAGGAATCAAATAGTTTGCCCATCCAGTGGATGGATTTTTTTTTTGTGGGAAAATGAAGAGTTGGAAATCAAAGGTTGTTCTTCTACCACAGCCCCATGAAGAACGACTGGAGCTCCTGCCCCCGAGCCTGGGAGGCTGTGTGTGCGAGCTGAGTGCCAGCAGCTGCTCATAGAGAACACAAGGGTCAGGTGGGTCTCTGGGGGTGTGGGCGCGACTGATGCATGCTTAAGGTAGATGTGGGCACAGACTCAAAATAAGTCAATGTGACACTGAAGAGGCTCAGATCTGCTATAGAGGTGTCATCACTTAACAGATACCAGAGAACTAGCAAATATGGGGCACAGCTAGACTTGGAGCAGTGGGAGAAGCCAGAGCACCCTGCCATCTAAGTAGCCATTACTACTACGAGCTTGGGCAATTGAGTTCAGCACAGTTTTCTACAGAAAGATCCCATAGCAGGAGGATAAATCATCTTACTAGCCAGGGAGATGGGCTCTGTCACTGTCAAATGCCTTGAGGATGACGAAACATCAGGAGGCAACTCAAAAAACAATGATTTTCTAAACTCTTTAATGTGTGGCACCAGTTTCCTAACTGTTAGGACCGAAATTCTAGAGCGGAAGGGCCAAAACAGCCTATGTAGACAGTAGCTTAGGCCCTGAATTTGCAGAGTACACGCAGTATGGCTTCATCAGCTCATGTAATCTGCTACTCTGGACTATGTAACGTCCGCCAGTGCAAAGGAGGGTTGCTGCTGCTGCAATGATCATCAAATTGCTGATTTACTGAAGACATGCTGAATGGCTTGGAGACACAGAGAACACTTCTTTACTGCTGACAATGTTAAGCCCTGTTCTTAGTACTAAAGTACCGGAAAAGGAGGGAGAAAAAAGAAGAGACAGTTTACTTGCAACTGTCCTGTCTCCAGTTCTGTCACTTGCTTTATATTCTTGTTTTTGTCTCCTCATCTGCTCCTGCCATAAATTTCTGGCTGTGCTTGTAAGGCTTTTTACCTGTACATCAGCACCCAAGGGATGCAAGCTGTACGCAGGGCTTACCTTCTGTCACAGGGTCTCCGGAGGGCACAACCGGAGGGTTTGATGGAACACTGTGATCTTCATTTCAGTGACACATCCTGTTCATGCTATTTTAATTGTGGCTTAGTGGCTTACAGCCAAGGCAAGGAGTGAATTTCAGGGCAGAAGGCAGACAGCTTTTTACTTTCATTCCAGTCTCTGATACCAGGCATGGCTTCAAATCACCATATAGCTTGAAAAATGCATTACAATGCACAAGCATGCCAGCCTGGTGGCAAAGCCACTTGGATGAAAAGCAATGACACACATCTATTCATTTCTCCTTTTTCTGTGCATTGCCCCTTACTCTCTCTTTCTCGGTTTATTTTCCTTTTCTTTTATCTTCCCCTCTTTTCCTGGAAATTTGGAGAACTTCTATAGCAGCTTGAAAGCCATGCAAGTTTTACACAATTGTCACCTGGGAGCTAAAAATCAAAGTCAAGTCTGTGTCACACTGCTTAGGAGAGACTGGTGCTTTCTCTCTCCACTCCAGCACGAACTCGCAGCGTGAGGGCAAGACGGGCAGCAAAGCTGGGCTCACACACACCTTCTCAGGAAGCGGCACATTAACTTCACAGTAATATCATCTGCCCTCCCCATCTCTACTCCCCATGCCATGTATTTCAAACATACTGTGCTAATGCAATCCAGAAACTTCCAGAATATCCAGACCTTTGCTGCTCACCCTTACTTGGGGAAACCAGCCAAGTTCTTCACCTCCCCAGGAAATAATAATACACTTCTCGCTTCAAATAGTTTGGCAAATTTATTGCGTTGTGCCAATGGATTGCTCCAACTGGACACAAGGTCAGCCTCAGTCAGTCCCAGTTTCTCTCACTTTGCTAGGCAGTAATTTCGACTGCAGAGGGGAGCCCGGTTCCTTGATAGACTGAGATAAGACATAAGGGGAACCATTCCACTATGTCCCAAAAAAAAGGATTACCCCACTGATGTCTCAGAAAGAAAGGGGATAGGGGCTGACCACGCCAGAAACACAGAACTGATGGCTTCACTGCAGGGGTAGGGCAAGCAGTGAAGGGGGATGTCAGGGCTCAGGTGTGCAGGAACAGCAGCGCTACAATTATTTTCTCCTCATCTTACAAAAGACCTCTTTATTTCTTTCTTTTCCCTCCCCAACAGCAGATAGCTAAGCTGTGAAGCTCATTGCCCTTGGATGCTGTGTATACCAGAAGTTTATATGTGTTTGTATGAAAAATCCAGTGACACAACCTTGGGCACAGAAAAGTCCTCAGCCACAGGCTGCTGGGCGGACACGCGGGGGGAGCTACACAGTCTGCTTACACTAGTCTAATATTCTTTCTCTAGGCAACCGCTATTGACAATTGTCAGAGATGAAAAAAGAAACTCTTTTGACCATTGGTGTGATCCAGTATGCATTCTGCTATGTTTTAGTACTGGAATTTACCTGGTGACTTCAGCTTTCTTTTAGAACCCCAATGCCTGAAATCATAGAAGGAAATCATAAAAGGCCTTAAGGAGACTTAGAATTGGTTAATCTCCTGATTATCTTCAGCAGATCTCAAATTGTGGAAGCTTGAGTTTACAAATGCTGGGTATCAGCGGTATTGATGCTGCACATCTTCTGTTTCAGTACTTACCTGCTCCATTTCTCCACGATAGTGCATTGCTTGACTCATAAAGATGTTTTCTCCTGCTGCTCTGTGCCAGGAAGAATCTGGGAGGCAGCAGCAATAGAGGAGTTAGGCTATGCATTGCTCTGGATCCTCCTCTCAGCCCATGTGTTTGTGATATGTATAATAGAACGGCACATGCGTGTCCTGCCATGTGACACACTACCTGGTCTTGTGATGCAACAGGGATCATGATGTGAATCTTCCCAGTGCCTCCATATCCTGTGCACCTTCGCAGCAGCAACACGGAAGCAGAAAAGTAAAGATTTGGCAAAGCTCAGTCACGCTTGGTGTTCGCTCCCAGGAGGGAAAGCAAGCTGTGCAGGACTGTTCCAGATGGCAAAACAGACATGCACAAGTTGAAGCTGCAAAACAAGCCCTGCTGACCTGCTACCACCAACTGATCAATGTTGAGTCCAATTCTTCTTTGGGGATTTCCATTGACTTAGCTCCTTAAAAGGAAGGAGTTCACTACTCTGTACACTGATCTGGAAACTGGCAGTTGAGAGGAACAGCAGAGTAATGTCAAATCACAGATCATGCGTAATCCCATTAACGGTGTCTAAACACAGCAGCTACAACCTAGGCTCCACTGAAACCAATCCCCCCTGTGGCCCTCACAGAATGGTCCTTCAAAACGCCTACAGAGAGAGATTGATGGTTTGTTTTAAGCTGAGATCCACACCTTAGATCACAGGGTCATGCTCAACCTCCGTGGCTGGCCATGAACAATTTATATTCCATGGTCCATAGCCCATCCCAAATCAGCCCACACAGCTCTCGGAGGCATGCAGCAGGGTTTGTTCTGTGAACTGAGGGGCTCATTGAGATTCTAGTTACAAAACAGGCTACTTCAGGGATGCCCATAGTTTGAATAATTTACAGTCAAACTGGACAAGCACAAAAATGTATTATGGAGAAAAGCCTGCTCTGGAAGGATAGGAGATAACCTCCTTGGTCTCATCTCTCTCCTTATCACTTCAACTGTGTTAAGAACTTAAGCTGGAAAATGTTTTGCCCAGTGGAGTAACATTAGGGCCATCCTGTGAAGTGTCTGTTTAAAAAGCTGACCTAAGCACACCAGGAAAACCAGCGTTAGCTGCAGTGCTGAGGACCTACAGATGTATTTGGTGAAGCATCAGATCTCTGCAAATCAGCTTCTCCAGCAGCTATGAATTTCAATTTAACCACACCCAAAGTTATCCAGGTTAGTTTACCACCTACCCTCACACCTTCTCAAGAGGAAGAAGAAATTAATCTCTCCCTCTGCATCATCAGTGGCTCCTGTCAATTTTTTTTCTGCGCATATTCCCAGCCTATTCTCTTAGTGCTTTTGCCACCATTACTGCATTTTTGCTTCTGCTTTTTCTCTCAATAGGCTGTTGTGTTTCATCATACACCTATAGTATATTTTGGGCAAGAGAACTGTCTGTTCCCTTCCTTACTCATCCTTCTTCCCCCTTTTCTTTCTTTTATCCTTGAATTTCATTTGGGGTCTGCACACAGAAGCCATGAATCCATCATTTTGGTGCCCAAGGTGCAGGATTCTAGGCCAGCTCCACAGAGATACTCAAATGCCAAAGCCCTGCAGACCTCCGTTGTCTCACATAACCAGACCATAATGTTCAAGCAAACTATTCTTATTATTTGTAACATGCTTTATCATTATTTTAAAGAGCAGTACATTCTAAACCTTTGTTTTCTGTTAAAACTATGACGCACATACTACCAGAAGTGAGCTTGTTTATTCAAACTTCAGTAATATCATTCCACAGAATTTCCATTCTGATCAGGCCCATAGACAATAAACAGGCAATTTGCTGACTCCTAAGTGGTAAGAATTAATTTGAATTTCATGACAAGAGATATGGATCAGGGAGAAATAAATTAAGAAACACAGTATATCTTCATACCCAGTGATAGGAGACTGCAGCCCATACTCGCTTTGTTCTAGCCAGTTCAGGTCCCTGGAGCAGTTCAGTCCCAGCAGAAAGTTCAGCAAGGTCGGCTATGCAAACACAAACTTCTTGTATCTGGCAGCCATAAGGAACCCACATTGGGCTTTGTGCTGCCAGGAC
Source organism: Pygoscelis adeliae (assembly GCF_000699105.1). NCBI lineage: Eukaryota > Metazoa > Chordata > Aves > Sphenisciformes > Spheniscidae > Pygoscelis > Pygoscelis adeliae. The sequence continues at coordinate 1,523,836 of NW_008824650.1, forward strand.
TAAACTCCTAATGACACCCAGCCAAAATAGCCTTTTATCAGACATGGCTACAGCTACAGGAGTTGCAGTTCTACCTCCACAGTTGCAGTAATTCCATTACGAACCTTTGCAGAAGCAAGACAAGTTTTTTTTTGTGAGAATAAATGTCAAAGGTAGGAAAAGAAGTGAAAAAATGGAAGTGACATTAGCACAGACCCACATTTATTAAGCACTAGTTTCTTCCCCTACCCTATATTTTGAATAATAGAAAGTTTTTCAGCCTCCCAGCAGAGATCAGTGCTTGAAATCTGAAGCCAGACAAATTCAGACAAATTCAGGTGAAAAATGAGGCACACGGTTAAGAGCAAAGTGATTAACGACTGCATGACTTAAACACCTTGATAGATTCTCTGTCACCAGGGCATGCTCAGATCAGACTGGATATTTTTCTCTGATTACACTCTATCTCAAACAACTCAGCTCAAAGCAGGCATAATTCATGGAAGCTCATGACCTGCAGAATGAAGGTGTCAGTCAGACAACTTCAGAACAATTCAACCTCATGTAACACATTGCAGTTTTGAAGATGCTTTTCAGCCACAACCAGCACCAATACTCCATGCATTGCTGGACCATGCCTGGACAGGATGAAACATGGCTGTGGCTCCATCAACATCTGCCACACAACCCTGGCAGCAGCAGCTCCACTTACTCCATAGGCAAAGGTAGTGCAGCATTTCCTGAGCAAGCACCTTCCTTTTGTCTTCACCAGGCTAAAAGAGATGGACGGATGGAAGTATCCCATGGACCACATCTGACCTGTGAGCTACCAGGAGGACCACAACAGACTAGATGATTGCAATGAACTTAACCTTCTAGCAAACAAACACATCTGTATTTAAATGCACCATTTCTTAACTTATTACAGTCCAGTCTAGATTGGCACAATGAATTGCCACGCCAGTAAAGTATCCTTACGAGTTCTGGGTGAAGGTGAAATCTTGCAGATATAATCAGCACAGGGGGTATCCAGACATTTGTTCTGGGAAGGTGTAGAAAGAGTATGAGCTGGTTATCTGCAGAGGAGATGAGAGACTCCTACCAGTCCCAGGGAAAAGGAGAAATACAGCTCCCAAATTAGTGGCATATTAAAGCAATACTTCATCTATAGTTAGGAAGCATGGAATGAGACGGATAGGATAGGGACAGGGATACTGATGCTTTATGCACTAAAAATTCAAGTGAAGATCACAAGTTTAGTCTGAAACTTGAAGCAGCACAGCAGATAGCTCTTACTCACACTGATGAGTCCATCACTTTATTGTCATAGTGCCACTCACAGATCAAGACTCCACCGGGCAAGGCACAAACAGGCTGTTTCCAAAGGATGGATTGTTCCTTGGGGCTCAGTTGCAAACAGGCAAGCTACAGCAAGCAATATAACTATCAGTTGGTAGCTGACTTGCAGCAACTTTCTTTGTGCATACTCTTAGCCCATGGCAAATGTAAGGTAACGTGGGTTAGTTTAGCCTTTACAGGGCACTTAGTGCCTGAGAGCTGCCACTTAACAGCTCATGTGCCTAAACTCTGTGATTTATTCTTTACCAGATAGGTGCAAGCTCATTGCATATATCAGGCATGCAAGCTGCCGTTGTCTACATTAAATATGCCAGCACATTTCCAGCAATGCAGCAAACTCCTGTTCTTTCCGAGACAGGAGCTCAAGGTGATTGGGGAATATTGAATATTGTCTGGTGCTCTCAGAGCTACACGTCCTTTACTGGTTCGGTATCCACACCCAAAACCACAGTTCTAAGGCAGCAAAATCTTGTGACCTGAGGATCAGATATACTGAATGTAATTATGGAAAACAGTAAATAGATCTACTTTGTTTCTCCAGGTAGTTCAGAACTACTCCTTTTAGCATAGGACATAGCACCAAATACTGCTGTTTGATCGTAAATCCATAACATTGTTCCTGAATGCAAACTACTAAATACTTACAGGCCGCAAAGTGAAATTGAACTTTCTTTCCAGAAAAACTTCTCAACAGCCTCAGGAATCTCACCCTGAAGAAGCTTTTTTCCAAACAGACCAGACTTTGAACTTGTTTTCCTCTTTGTGGCCAACTCTATGCAAATCTTCTTCCCAAAAGACATTTATGTCCTCAGAGCACACACAAGAATAATTTCTTCTGCATTCATTCATAAACCGGCATTTGTTTCTTTTAATTTTCCTCCTCAAATTTAGTCCTTTGAGCCACTCAAGGCACAGGAAAATTTCTGTTTTCCAGGTACATGAAGTTTCTCCAGGCTCAGAGAATTTGGAAGCAGATCTTTTGCCATATAAAGCAATAAAAAAAAAATTCCTGTGGTGCTGCTTTTCTCTCTTAGCAGGAGGACTGCTGTTTTCCATTAAGCAATGATGAACATTTCTTCCTATTGACTCCTCCAGGAACCGTTCTAAAACCCTAAGGATGCTCTGTTTTATTAAAAGTAGGAAAATCCTCTAGGTATGTTACATCAGCCTGAAGTTCTGCCTAAACTTAACTCAGACGTGATATCCCACAGAGCAGGAAGATGAATGGGAGACAGATTTCAATTAGTCTTTCTCAGGAATAAAAACACTGAAGATACAAAAGATAAACGTCTCTTGAAATGCTTCAGTAGAAACAAACTGTGTGCAGTAACAACTAGAATAATATAAAATTCCAGAAGAACATGCATGAGAACAAGGATCATAAAAAAATAGTTGTACTTTATGTTTCTGTGGACACTGCTTCTTTCAGCTTAATTGGTTTTGTTCTACTGCTGGACGTCCTGGAATTTCATCCTTGTGTATCCCAGGCTAAAGATTTTGGAAATATGCTGGGAGAGGATACTGTCATTCTTTTCTACATGAGCTGATCCACTTTGCATGGAATACTTAAATTATTATGTAGGTCAGAGAACAATAACAATTCTCTACCATGGGGTCTAACACACTCTCTTGGGAAATCGGATACCTTGGTTTAAAGCTTTGCTCCTGGCAATGTTCAATTATCTCTACAAGGTGGTATGGCTTCTATAAGGCAGACCCATAAAATACTGTGTTTTAGTGATTAGGAAACTTTCTGAAAGATGATTTCACCCATCTGGACAGATTGCTACAACTCTCTTCTTCTCCTTTTTTAATTTAGCCTAATTTAAATTTTTATTGCCAAAACTGTCCATAAAATCACAACAATCTTGCCAGTTTCATGAAAACATAAATTACACAGTTTGGAAAAAAATTACAGTTCATTTGGAAAATAGCTCAGCTAAGTTTATCTAAGTACCCCAGCACAAACCACATCTTCTCTGTGCCAGGCACTGTATGAATACCAACAGAAAGGTAAGTAAGTTCTACCAAAAATAATTTGTTGTTAAAGCATGATACAAAAGACAGACAGATGCATACAAAAGGGGAACAGATAGTGGAAACGTGTCAGAGACAGTTGACCTAATTTCCTAATGAGCCAGGTAGAAATTACCAAAATATGCCCTTTGCTATCCGAAAAGAATTCAGCATTCCCAAATCACTACGTATTTCCAGTGTCCTGACAGCTATGAAACTACAGAGAAAAGATGGACCTATTTCCCCACAATAGCTGATTCTTAGAGAGAATGAGAACAAAACTAGTCTCAGTTACTCTGTTAACTCAACGGTTTGTGGTCACACTCTCCTGCTTCTAACCCACTGATGAATCACTGGAGACTCCATTTGCTGTCATGTAATGTCATCTCTTGTTTACCTGCTTTCTTTTTTAAGATTTAGGAGGAGGTGTCATTAAGTTAACTGACATAAGAGGAAAGGCTTCAAACCTGAAGGGCTCACACACTTGAAAGTTTGTCTACCCACAGGATCAGTTCCTCTAATGAAAAATATCACTTACCCCCACAAGTCTTGCTTTAAAACTAAATGTGGCACAATATTGGGGGTCTATATAGAACTGATATAGTCTAATGAAACCTTAACTCAGCCTTCTTGTCTTCAAGCACAGAGTGGTTTCCACTATAAAGGCCACTGCCTTATAAGGGAATTAGAAAGTCAAAGCAAGCTGTCTGTAGGGCCCATGGTGACATGCATGGATGCAAAGAAACAGCATGCGGTAAATGAAGCACTGAGCTGGAAAGAAAGAGGAAGGACAGTTTCATGACTAAGCAAGCAGACTGACACCTGAAGACACAGATGATTTCCCTGTGTCTCATACAACCAGATTCTGTGATGCTGGGCAATGTTATGTTAAATGTTTTTAAGCTGAATTCTGCAAAGCGAGCATTACAGTATTACTTACTTCACAAACATTCACCTCTGGGACTTCTGAAACTATTTGTATAAATGCTGAGAGTCAGCATTGTCACTGAGGTCACAGACTTGCGCTTTGGACTCCCACAAAAATAGTCCCATACATACATCAAGGTATTCTCGATGCATTAACAATTGTTCCTCAATTCACTATCTATGGAATGGGAATAAACCCCTCCTCATGCTCAGCAGCTGTCCTGTGAAGACAAATTCACTAGCATTTGAGACGCATTCAAATACTGTGGCAGTAAATGCTAGAGAAGAGCCCATAAGAAAATTAAACAGGATCTGAAGAGAGCGCAGATTAAGGCCTAGGGCCACACATTAAACAACAGGGGGAAAATGAAATGTTGAAGAGTTTTTCATAAAAATCACTGTGAGCATGGGAAGAGGAGTCCTGTGCAAAAAAACCCACAATGACATGCAATCATTTAAGTAAAGACTAACATAAGGCACACAAGGAAACTAGAGTAATGAATACAAGAAAGAGTTGAATGAAGGGATTCACTGGCAACTTTAAGTCCAGCATTTTGAGTGCCTGATGTGGTGATGATTTCTCTGATGTATATTGTAATACCATGCAGAGATATCTAACTTCTATCAGCAACTGAAAGTTGACAGCCGCGTGAGTAATCAGTAGATAAACTAGTTCTGACTAATATGAATGAGCAGCAGCTGAAAGCTGGCACTGCATCAGCACAACACAGTGCTTGCGGTACCCTCAGTTCTTCCACAAGAATACCGCATTGGGCCATGCGCATATAGCCCTGGCGCGAGGGAAGCTCATCCCTTGGGAGACGTGGCCCTGGGGAGGCACTGATTTAGATCAGCTGCGTGTTTGGTGGCATGTGAAATTCCATCTCAAATAACCATGAAAATCCTGAGTGCTCGACATATATTACCACTTTCATGCAGCATAAACCATACCGCTTGATCTTCGCTGTCTTGAGAAGTAGAAAAAAAGGCTGGAGTTTTAGTGCTTCACAGTTTGAATGTTTTGTTGGATGAATCATTTCTATCACAATGCCTTTTAGCCCAGGGCTTAGAAAAACCATCAAGAACAGAAAGCACGAGTAAGATTATAGGATATAATAAGAATGCTTCATCTTAACAGCAGTGTAGAAACAATATCAGATGGCTTTTATTGCATAACCAAAATCTTCTGGAAAATCTGCCCAATACCACACAGGGATTTAAAAGCTCCTGAAAAATTAAATGGCATACAGGAACAGAAGCCAGCTCTCTAACTCTCAGTCACGTGCTACAGCCATGGTGTTTGATGACTTACTGCTCACGTGCAGCGTGCTTTCTCTCTGCTGCTGGGATGAGATAACTGGAGATTACCTTGGCAATTCCCACCATATCAACATACCCGCTGTCCTGTGTACCCAAACCACTTCTTCACACTTGTGAGAAGCTGTCATCTGCATCCCCTGCCTCTAGCCGCACTGATATAGCATCACCACCTCTCCCTCAGCACCCATTTCAGAAAGCACCACTTGTGCTGTTCCCCTCCTGCATGGTCCAAAAAGGGAGAGGGCCCATCTCCTCTGCCAATGTTGGAATAAGTGGTAAGAAATTTGCCGCCTTAGAGTAGTCTTGCTACATTAAATATCTTCACACGTATGCCTCTCATTGCTTTATTTGAAGAAGTGGCTGCATTAGTTTTAAACAAGTCTGTGCCGTAGGTCAAATTTTCAGAAGTGCTCAGGGCCAGATGCAATAAAGCACACAGCTGCTTGCAAGTCAGGCACTGCCATTCCTACATTGTCAACAGCTTGAGCCCACTGTGAGCTTGAAAAATCAGCACATGGGGTACTGAGGGGAAGAAGCTGACAGGAATTGCCTGGCATGTGTGGTACCCCTTCTTGGGCATTTTTTACACCCACCAGCTGTTGTGTTTCAGAGCCCTACATCTCAGAACTCTTCCCACCACCAGGCAGCCATGCTCACTTTCCCTCAGTTTCCTTTCCAACTCACCCATCTCGCCTGTGTTCAGAAAGGACAAGAGAGAAGAGAGCCCTTCCGAGTCTGCAGCAACAGCCAAGAGCTCACCCTGGGAGATGGGGTTTTGAACAAGGCTGAGAACCAAACCCAGACGAGATGAATGCCACAGCTGCTAAAGCATCATGTAGCAAGTGGGCAGTTTCTCCTCCTCCAGGCCGAGTTTCTAAAATAATTGGTGTTTTATAATGGACTCAAACCTTCCAATGCATGTTAAACCCACTCTGAACCCACATAAGGCACTGAGCCATTGAAGGGCACCTGGTGTGTTCCTATTTGAAGGGAACTCTTGTTCTGCCTATTTCTGGTTCACAGAGAGACTTTGATGGACTTGGGTGCTTCCAGCCGAGCAATTCTGTCACACAAACAGCACTGCTCTTGTGGCCTGGGGATCACTTATATTAAAAAAGGGAAATATCCAGTAAGGTTGTTCAAACTCTGAGCTAGTTTTCTCAATCATTTGGCTGTATTGAGCTACTAAATTCTCTTTAGATACCCAAACCTGCAATTCGCATGATCTGGAGATAATTTGCATTCAGATTACACTATAGTGGTCCTATAACACAAAACAAACTGATATTCTTCCAAAGGCTTCTCAGCCATAGGCTTTCCTTTGCATTCTGTCCTTGTTACTGAGATAGGCAAAGGTACAGTCTGTAAAGGACTCTGGGACTCTGTGTAGAAAAGCTAGAGCAAAGCACTTTGGTAAAACGAGAACATACAATTCTACAACAATAAAGGAAAAAGAACTGCTCTGAATTAGATTTGCCCATACAGACCATCTGCAACTAAAAAGCAAGTAGATGCTGCTGCCCTTATAGTGACAGACCTCTTAACATCTTGCCTCTTGAAATGGAGAAGTGTTTGGCCTACAGGGAAAGTAGTTAGAAATCCTTAGAGAAATATCATATACCTGGTGTGCCTGACACAATTTGTTTAAAATGCAGCAGTCCAGGGACTCTTGAATAAATCTGTCTGAACAACCTTAAAAATATCTGCAAAGGATGGACTCAGCCCTGTATAATCCATTTTACTACCTTTTTTTTTTTTTTTTTAAAAAAACATTGTGTTTTTTTTTTTAACAAACACTGAGTGTAATAACCTTTACCCCTTCAGGAGATTCTTCTAAAAGATGTTTAGCCTGCGTAATTAAAACTGAAGTTCCTGTTACCTAGCTGGAGGCAGAGACCTCTTCATGGGCTGCACGCAAAATTTCAGTGGATTTAGTTGTAAAAGGGGATCCTGTGGTTTCTCTGCTTCCAAGGGCAGGCATCTAATCCCATAAAAATAGAGTTAATGAGATCCATCTTAAAGCCAGATACAACTTTTATCTTTGCCCACTCTTACTGGAAGGCTGTTCCAGTACTTCAATGCTCAAGATCTTAGAAATCTTATCATTTCTAGCCTAAACCAATTTATGGCCAGATTACAGCCATCTATTCATATTCCAACAATATCCTTCATCTAAAAAAAACTTTACTGTCTCCTGGAGAAGGGCTCATTGACCTGAATAAATGAGAAGCAGTGATTATTGAAGCTGACCAAGAAAAATGCTGGGAATGCCTGGGTCTGACAATGAAACTTTCTCCTAGATAGATATCCTGAGGATGGACAGATTCTCCATTTCCACCGTTACCAGCAAAGGGGAGAGACCAAGTCATAGAAAATTCTAATTTCCTGCTTTGATAAGAAGACTGATTAAGTATAAAAAGCCTCTTTGCCTCTTAGCAAGCACGTGGATTTACATTTAGGAACTCTGAAGATTAGGTCACTGTGAAGTAAAGAACAGATTTTGGTGCTGTACCTTGCTGGAGTGCTCTGACCTCCAGGGGATGAAAAGAAAAGTAAGCACTATGACAGATGTTTATTCTAAGTTTTCATCAGAACGTTTAGCAATGTCAATAGACAAACTCTCAAATAACCCATTTGACCAAAAGCAGCCACCAGATTTCTTCACCCAGTCTTAGAAATTTTGGGTATCCAAACTGATGTTAAGAGGCTCAGTTTCCAGAAATCTGGTTGCCCGTTCACCCCTTAACAAGCCTCTGCCTGCCATTCATAAAAACAAATGGAACAGAAAAATAAAATAGAAATAGTCACATTGTCTTGTCTGTTTGGAAAGTCACAGCCAGCCTGTATGAAAGTGGGGAGAGGGAGAGAGGAAAGGCAGTCCCTAATGCCCAACATTATTTTGCAATGAGATGATCCATCATTCTTCTTCTGTTTGTAGAAATGCCTTGAACAGAACAGAATGGTCCTGAAATGGACGGTTCATCACTCAGAAACATTTGATGAAAGTGGATTCAGTTTTTGGTTTATGATACAGCATGCTGGAGGAGATGAGTTTTCTAGATGAGATACAGGCAGTACACATAAAACCAATCTACTTCTTTCTGCTTTCCAGTGCTGTCCAAGGCACTGGGTTAAAGAAAAACACAGGAGTGGGCTGCTGCCAAAATCAGCCACACAGATCTCACTTATCACTGCTCAAGACATTGATCCTTGTACAATTCATCTGCACGGCATTGTGGCAAACCGGAAAAACCTGTCACACACATGCGCTATCATTTGTTCTTCAAGTTACTTTAAGCATAAAGCCTTGCATTTTGTTAGTCTTCCCCTCAATTAATATCTATCTCCGCAATCTGCCATTCAAACAATGCTCACCAAACATTTCATAAAGGCACCTGAAGCCTGCTGATTGAGTTGCCTCATAGAAGCCTTGCTAATAATATACATTTGAAGTGCTTTTAATCATTTTATGAAGTTAGGAAATTCTCATCTATTTAACTGCAGTGGACCACAGAGAAATTTTATGACTCGTCACCAATCGAGATCAGGTGAAAGGAATGCAGAACGGTGCTTTCAAATTAAATTACAGTTTTTCAGGTTGGACTGGCACAATCTGTCTTTAGCAAAAGAGGAGCCTTTTGTGGAACTTTTAGAGCAAATTCAATCCTCTGATTCACACTGCTGCTCCCTACATTTTATACTAAATTGCACAGTTAAAGAGCTGACTATGGTATTCTCACATATCTTTCCAGCCCAATAGCGTTGTGCTATCTGCCAAAAGCCCACTTCCAGAAGAGCTCCAGCTTAGCACAGACAGGAAGAAACAGTGAAGGAACACGGTTGTAATTTGGGGGATTTCACATGCAGATCTACGGAGTGGGATTAAACTGGCTTTAACCTTGCTCTTAACCTTCACCTTCCCTCTCTAGTGCCACAAGGCACTTCTTTCTAGCCCGTCCAAAGGGGAGAGAGCCACTACAGAGCTGCACAGTTGCTATGAGCATTCTTGTATCTGTGAGAGAAGACAGTATTCCCTCATGACCCAACATGAGAGAAGGCAGCTGATTTCCTCTCTTCTCCCCCTCTAATACGAAGCTTGCCCAATGCCTGGAGAAGAACAGCTTATTGAGGAGCATATAATCTGCTATTGACTGAAGTGTAAAAACAAAACAGAAAAAACAACCACAAGAGTAATCCTTTTGGCCATGTTTACACATGCTCTGAATTTGCATCCTGGGAAGTGACCTTCCCTGAACATTCATAAGAAGAGAATTTCAACCCACCCTGAGCTTAAATGCTGACAGACAGTGAATGTTTCAGTGATGCTTTCTGAAAGCTTTCTTGCCAGAAACCTGATCCAAGCCCATGCCATGAACTTCATTCTCACAAACCCACATTGATAGACCTGGACAAAAGTCTCTCAGAATGACTGATTGCAAGAAGAAAGGGGTATAAAAAAATGGGTCTTTTAGTTACAGATCTCCTAGCTGAGCAGCCACGCGTATGGTGAAGGGTCAGGAAAGATGACGACTCAGTCTGAAAAGCCACATGACTGCAATCATGTCACGCAATGGAGGAATGCGGACTGCACCGGATGGTGATAGCGAGGGAAACTCTCGACTCCCATCTGTAAGTGAAGGCCTGAGGATATAAGGAGATTCTCCTTGAGATCTCTCCAAACACACGTATCAAACACATGCTTCTGTACAACCCTATAATACAAACACTGTTAATCTAGGCTGAAGTTACACCAAAATGGGATATATTGTGGTGTAAATTGAAATGGAAAGGGACAATGTTTTGTAAGTGCCAAAATAGACCTTGAATTTGTTATCCACAATGCAAATATTTCATAAGGATAATAACTTTTTTCTGATATTGCAGCTGTAACACTACATAATTGGTCACTAATTAAGTATTTATAGAATATCTTCCTAAAGACATTACGTAAGAGGAAAGGATGAGAACTATACACAACCAGCTTTTCTGTCAGGTATTTTATAAAGAGATGAAATACTTGGTGCATTCTAAAGAGAAAAAACATTCGTAAATGTTATCATAGAACCAAAATATGGGAGAAATGGCTTCCAACCTCTCCCCTCTGGGGACATCAGAACACTTCGAGGTGGGATAAGGGTGGGAAAAAAATTCAGGAAAAAATATGAGACAAAAAATCCTCTTCTCCCAGATTAGGGAGAACCTGCCCTCTTGCCCAGAGCTAGTTCCTGGATTAGGCTAAGTAGGAGGAAAGGGCAAATGTGGAATATTCTGTCTCAGCCACAAGAAATATTTTGCCTTACAGCAAACAATATTTAGAAGCAAAATTCCTTGGCTTCCAGTATCAGAGCTGGCATCCAGTTCTGTGCATCACAGCTTTCCTCTTTCTTCTTTCCCTTCATTGTCCCTTGTCTGGTTTTCACCCTCTTGCTGTTGTCTCTTGCTTTTGGAGTCTGCCTCATTCTTTTCCCCAGTGGCAAATTAAACCAAGGACTCTGCTTGAAAATTCACATCCAGCCTCTTAAGCAGTGTATCATGGCTGTATCTCCTTTTGGGCAACGAAGTTGTCTCAGAAAGGTTTTAACACACTAAAGCAGCCAGAACAGCCCAGACATCACACACACAAGACACAGAGTCTTTGAAAACAGGAAAAAACCCTCAAAACTTAGAGACAGCAACCACAAATAACTCCATTCTGCCCATCTTCCTTTCCACATTTGCTTCCTTTTTTTTCTCAGTGGCCTCTCCCACCTTCCCAAGTACATGACTTTTAACCCAGACAACCCTTCCATCTATCAAGGGCCCGACATGCATGTTTATACTCCCCCAGGACTAACCTTGTCACTTTACCACATTAGCTCACGTTTCCATCTCTGATGACTTGTGGCATGTTTTCCCTCAACCAACAACCACTTTCTTTTATATGACACATAGCACTTTAGCAGCCAAAGCACAATAGTCTGATAACTGCTCATCCAGCATCATGTATCTTCTTATTATCTGCTACATTATCCTTATCTAATTGCATGCACTTTGGCTCAATCTGACATTTTCAAAACTACAAATGCTTATTAGCTTTTCTTAGCTAAAATAAAAATGTGCATTATAGTGATTATCAGCTCCTGGCACTGCCTGTGAAACATTGTAATGAGAGAGACCTTTAGCCCACCATAAACAAGCGCAATCAGGCCTGTTTTGGTTATTAGCAATGCTCCCACAAATGTTGCCACTGTCAGAATTAATGACCGCACTGCTAATTATTAATAATCTCATGTTTTGATAGGTTCTTTTTAGCCTAAAGCTTTAGGCCAAAAGCAGAAATTATTTAATTCTGCACCACCACGGCAAAGCCACAAACGAAGTCACAGCCTTGATTCCTTTATGGTATCCGACAGATGCAGGTCCTGCCCCAGAGGGATAACTAAGTAGCTGAAGGTCATGCAGCAGGTCACTGGCAGACCCAGGAATGGCAAGACTTCCCTAATGGTCGTTCCAGTGCTCTACCACAGATCCATGCCATCTCAAACAGAAGGTATAGAAATGTGCCCAGAAATCAGTGAGAATTACCCACTCCTTGAAGAAGCCTCTTCCAAACACACAGAACTCAAACACAGAGAGTATAAACAAGGCAAGTACAATAGATCGGGTTACTGTGATCCTAAACCTTGGCTACGTCAGTCTTTATTAATTACTCTTGTTTGCAATGAATCATTGTGTGTGTTTTGACAAGTGTTGTTTGTGCTGCAGTTCACAATAGAACGAAGAAGCTGCTTCAACAGCACCCCCTTTATTAGAGACACCATTGTGAAGCACCATAATACCTTTAGTGTTTTCCCCAGGTGCCTCCTCTTGTATCTGGGATTACAAACACCCAAATTAAAAAAAAAAAAAAGTTAATATAGAACAGACAGAGGAACTGTCTCAATAAAGTGCTTACATTCAGTACACCTAGCAGGAAGACAAGGAAAAGTGGAAATCTTTGGTTCACTATAAAGCATTTATGTCTCTATGGCAACATCGTTGTTGATTTCTACAGTTTCCCTATCAACAATGTAATAGATGTTTGGTCTTTTAAATATTACCTTTCTTTTCTGGCACCTAAAGGAAATAGGGAAAAAAAAAACTCCAAAGACAAACCATATTTAATATAGATTATCCAGAAACATGAGGAGGGATTTAGCAATAAATGACAAACAAATAAAGATAGGATTCTACAGTCACATGAAACATAATCCCATGAGCAATCTGTGCAAATCTCAGAGCTGTGTATGCAATAAACCTATCTTGGGACAATCAGTCTCTTATGCAAGAGATCAAGCACTATTTAAAGCAGATCCCAACATCCTCTTTCCTCTCTGCTCAAGGCTCCTTGTGTTCCTCTGGAATATGAGACAACCCGACCTGCCTGTCCTGAGAGGAGAGCAGGGGAGACAGGCAGCAGCTGAAACTTGCGTTTTGCAATGCCAGAGGGCATGTCACTGTGAAGCAGCTGGAGAGGAGCCATCTGAGGTTTTTACTGGGAGATCCATCTTCAGGCGCCAGGGCAGAGAGATAAGGTTGCCAGCAGCCACCTGTTAGATAGGGAGGAAGAACTGACTCATGGCTTCCCGGCAGTGCGAACAAAACTGAGTTTTTCTCCCATGAGGTAGGGCTGGGGAAATGCAGAGAGGAAGAGCTGAGCTGTGCTTACAGCCTCTATTGCTCTTACGGTACCGGGAGGTCTTGGGAGCAAATGGGAAGAGCCATCCACCCCAGAGCCACCTCCCATACCACCCCACCTTCCAGCAGCAGCAGCAGCTGCCACCAGATTGCTTTTCTATGACACAAGCATAAATGTCTGTTTTGTTACTGCCAGCAGTTCATACTTTTTCTTTTGCCAAAGGCTGGCCTTATACATACAAGTCTTTTTTAGTCCACCTTAGCAAGAGGCACTGCAGGAGACTTGAGTTCATCTTCACAGACACAACTCTACATGACTGGGCTCTGCAAACCACTGCTTATACACCTGAGAAGGGACAACAGGCAGTAACAAGCCTCCTGCTGCTGCCCAGATGCTGGACATTATTCTCCCTCTGCCAGAATGGGAGGAAAGCAGGAGGCACAGGAATCCTGTGTAAACCTGCTGCTGGCTCTGCTCACCAAGTGTCTTTAGATCTACAGCTTGGAGACTGCAGTAACATCTGTAATTGCTCAGTCTCCATGGATTTCATCTCTCCTCTGACCAAAATACCACAGCTGCTTTCTTTTATATAGAATTGGAACTCATTTTAATGGAAAATAAGGAACTCATACATACTTTTGTCATAAACACTTTAAAATTAATGACTGTGGTATAACTAGAGCTGAGGTTACCAAGCATTTCCCACTGCTGCTTTTCCATTTCATGTAGCTCTGTATGTCCAAGATAGCAAGCCTGGGGAGAAATTTGCATTTGCTTTTGAGGTCTGCCTAGAGTGAAATCCACTTGAAATGCTGGAGCAGATGCTATTGACAAATACAGAAAAGAAAAAGAAACACACACACCCCAAAAAATATTACATAATTAAAGTATTAAGATACTCCTATCCTTCCTTTTGGATGCTTTAAATCTCCCTTCTCTTAAAGCAAGCTCCAAACTCTTGAACAGCTAGAGGAAAACATCAGAATTTGAGATGTCACATGAAAATTGTCACTAATGAGTGCTGGATACAGCAAAGACTTAAATGTGTCGGACTTCACAATTAGTTTTACACCTGTAAGAATATCCTCGGTGATAACTGGAATAATTTTTAGTCTTAAAGCCCCTGTGGCCCAGGAGCAGAAACTGCAACAGCTCACAGGGCTGAGCCACAGCAAACCGTCACTGCCGTAGAGCTGAGATGCACTCTCCGTGAGACAATGTGTCAACTCAGCCTCTGATTTTCCATCTGCAAAGTGAAGATAATAATGTCAAATGCAGTTTTAAAAGGCACAGAGACAGCAACTCGTGGAAGAATCTATGTAATAGCAGAGCTCTACTAACAAGCACCTTGTTTGGAGGAAAATAATTTACACTACACAAGTGATAAGCAATTAAAAATACGCTCAATGGAAATCTGGTCAGGTTTCATCAGCAGAGATTCACAATATCAGCCTTTTTCACATTACCTCACACACTCCATTAGCTTTGCTTAAACTTACTGCTTGCAATGTGGATGAGTATCAGATCCCTCTCTTCGTTTCTCCCTGGGTCCACATTACAAGTTCCCTGAGGCTTAAAAACGGAATTAATCCGTGCTGTAATCTTTGGGAAGACTTTCAAGTGTTATTTTAACAAAACAAAGTATGAAAGATCTCTAAATTAAAGTGATTAAAAGCTGAGAAGTAACTAAACCTCTGGTTGAATGTGGGAAATGAAGGTTCCCAAACACTCTACAGGTGGAAAAGTTGTGAAGGACTTGTGTTTGCACTACACAAAAACCACAGCCCATTCACCCTTCAAAACACCTTGCTGGATTGTACCACTACGCTCTCCCTCTGTTCCCCTCTACGCTGCTCTGTGGTGCAAAACATACATGTGCCCAATGCCCGTGTCTTACTCTCATTTTTAGTTACATATTGGCAGTAAAGGCTATGGCACCCTAGATCTCTTCATACAGACTAATGCACAGACTCAAATTATGTTTTAACTGAGTTAACTCACCCACACTGAATCTCATCATTACCAAACACCCACAAGTTAATGAATACAGATAACATTTTCAAAGGCGCATGAGTGAGTAAGAACCTGATCCAAAATGAGTATTTATGCACCTAACTAGGAAATAGATTCCAATACATATTTTTGGATTTGACCACAAATCTCTTTTCAAAAACCCCTGAATTTACAAACCTAAGTTATCTGTGTGTACTTTTGAAAATTTACACTGTGTCACAACCCACGATGAGTGCAAGGGGCTTTTGGGAAAAGTCTGGGGTTTTGTTTTCCTTTGGGAGAAAAGACAAAAACATTCCCTTAGAAGAAAGATTCACTTCTCCCCTCCTTCCCCCATGCTTGAATATGGGACCATTTAAAACTGTTGTTGAACCATTTTTTGATGAGCTTTGAAAACAAATATTTCTCCCTGATGGTGAAAAAGAGAGTTACAAAACTGTCATCAAGTCAATCAAACCTAGAGAAAGCAGTAAGGAGTTGAATATAACCCTCACGTGTAGGGTATGTAAACAAACATTATGAGTATGTAAACAAATGGTTGGTCGGTGCTTTACTATAAAAGCAATGAAACGCCAAGTGCTCCATAGGAACAGTGTAATCAAGACACGCTGCCACCCCTTGGTCACAGGATGAAAATGCACGTACGTCACGGCAACGTGCTGGGAATCGTCCAGCACATCAGGCAAAAATCCCAGTAAAGTCAACTTGCAGTTAATGAACTTTAATGGGAGATTTTTCTGGACCACCACAAGCATAAATATAGTAGTCCAAGTTAATGTAAAGGTTTTTATTTCAAGGGACAAAAACTTCTGACTCCCAAAGAGCATTTTCAAAGCTGTGATGGACACCCTAAGAACTGTCTTCTTTCTGGCCTTTTCTGAAACAAAAATATACAGAGGAATGGAGAGCAGCACATATTCATAGATTTTTTTTTTCCCACCCCCTGTGTCTTTGAAAGCCCCTTGGTAAACAACACAAGCTGCTCTGACCCTGGGCTCAGTGTCTTCTTTCTGCACTTGAGCTACTAGCTACTAGCTCGAGAAATAACGTGAGCAGAGTACTCTACATGAGGTATCCCAACTTACTGCACAGTTCACTACTATTAGAGAGATGATTCAGCCTCTTCACACAGTTATTCCTGAATACTTAAAAATACATTTTCTCTCTGAATACTAAAAATACATTTTTTTAGTGCATGCATCATCATCATGGCTAGTAAGGACTGCAGAAACAGAGGCTGATTTTAAACTGACAGCAAATATCACAAGGTGGTTTAATTCTAAATTTAGCTATGAAGCAAAGTATAAAAAACATATCACCCCCAGATCAGAGTGTCCCTTATTCAGTAAGCACAAAATATATGATGGGCTTCCATGCAAATAAAACCCCTGATTTTTACGAGGTTTATAACCATTTCTTTTGAAGGAAGTAAGCCGTAATTTTTATTAATTTCAAAAGGTGAGCTTACAGAATGTCAGTAGGACCTAACTATTTCCATTGAAAGAACTAGTCCCAGCCCTCTACATCTTAATGGCTGTAGGATAGCTGAGTTCAGCATCCAAGAACTCACCAAGAAGAGGCAGAAGAAGAGACTCTTACAGATTTAAACGGTAGTTTCTGTCAGTAAACACAGCAGTACAGATCTGTAGATAGATTTTGGTTACAATTCAAATTACTGTATCTCACAGTACTGTTATGAATCCTGCAGTCCTACAAACCTTCTATAAAATCAAATCACTCATCTCTTTGGGAAAAGACCAAACCACTTCTGAAATGCCTGTTGTCTGCAGCTCAGGCCTCAACCTTTCTGAAACGTTGTCCTTGACACACATTTCTTCTTCACACATTACTTCTTCCCATTAGCCAAATAATGAACTGAAAATTAACACTTTCAATTACATGCAACAGCAAGTCTGACACACCAAATTACAATTTTTTTACACTAATGGCTTTGATTCTCACTTTATCGGACTCACTTTATTAACAAATGATATTTGATTTACCTAATCCTTAATTTATTCAAGCAGGAAACAGTTTTACTGAAGCATTTCAAAATTATTGCAATTTATAGCTGAATGAAAAACTTCTCAAAATGTAAATCAGTCTGAACAATCAATGGCAAAACTAGTAAAGTATAATATATGGCCAAATGTAGTTTTAAGCAAATGCAGGAAAGAAAGAAATATTCAGAATTCCGTTATGGAAAGAATATTCACAGTAATGAAAGCTTTTGTACTTTGAGTCTGGCTGGTTTTATACAGTTAAGTCTCCCGCTAAAGCCAATAGTAGTTTTGGCTAAGTAATGAACCTGTAAGAATGCAGCGTATGGCTCTTTATACAGAAAAGTTTTATGATGTTTCAGTGGAGGGTTCAATATTTTTAACACATAACTTATCATACAAAATTTAATTTAAAAAATACTTCTGTAATCATCATTTTATAGTCACTGCCTTATAAAATAGATCAATATTCTCTGTTACAGAAAAGTGCTGAATTTCTTATGCACCTGATTAATGCATTGTTATCATCCCAGTAATTAAAGGGAGTGGGGTTATACACAATCAGCATGATACATCTTACTCAGCACCTCCTGGCAGTTGCCTGCAAAAATTAAACTCATTAATCACTGTGATGCCAAAGCAGCAAAAGCTTGGAAAAAATGAAAAAGCTCTATTTTATGGGAAAAAATTCTCAAGCCAACATCTAGGAGAAAAATCCCTCCCACAGTACAATATGGAAAGCATTAACCTCATCAATCTAAAAAGGAGAACTATGTTACCAAAATTCTTCATAATCTGCTATACCACCACACTAGATTTTACTAAGAGTCTTCGCAGATATTTCCTCATATCTAAATGTATGTAGTGAAAAAGTAATCCTATAACAAAGCAAAAATGCCACCAGAATTTTGTTTACAACTGTTGCAATAATTAACTTCAGTATCAATAGTGCCACAAAGCCAATTGGGAAGTGGTTTTCTGGGGTCATTTATACAGGACCTAGTTTCCTCATTACTCATCCCATAAATAACATGATTGTCTCATCAGGCTAATAATTAACATGAAAATTTTGCAATATTTAACCCAGATTTTGTTCACAAGTTAGGTCTACTATACATGTTTTCTCATATACCTACCATGATTTGAAACATTGTAAAAACTTGTTAACATACTAAAGAATGTTGTGATTTCTGCTTTGCTATACTTTCATATTACAAAAGCAATGTTCTCAAGTCCACCTCAACAGTGCCTGTAAAGCGAAGTGAGCAGTTGTCGTATTAAACCACGATGGTCTTTGTTTTAAAGTTTGTTTATTGCAAAGTTACTGCTTCCTCTTTAGCGTCATATAGGTTTCGTCTAGTATTTTTCCACCAGTAGTACTTCCAGTGGACAAAATGCTTACTAACAATACTGTGACCTTCAAAGGCAAAACCATCTGTTTTGTACTGCATTGAGGTCTGTACCGGTGCTTAAAAATATAGTACTGAATGCAGCACACATATTTCAATATGGAAATCATCATCAGTAACCTATAAAAAAAATCTCAGTTCTCTCCTGATTATTACTCCAATGACAAAGTCAGGAACAGAACAGTCTCATTCTCAGGTTTGTTTTGGTATTTCCAAGTGTGGCCAGGCAAAAAAACCCCAAACAACTTTGTTTCTGTATTTAATTCTATAGCTTAAAAAGCGCTGGCTTTTCCTACGAGATCTATGTTGAAGGATGAAAGACAACGTGGGCACCCTGCTATAGCGTTTGTGTAAAACAGAAATCAGAAGTCTAATCACCTTAGGAGTTTCCAATGCCATCTCCTTAAGCCCTTCCACATGACGAGCAACAGCACATGCTCCTGGCACCCTCCACAAACAGACCGCCCTCCTTGCACTTCTCCCATAGTCCTTGCCTGCTGCCTGCCTCGTTTTTCCCTTTGCCTCGGGGATTTCACACCGGGGCTGCATTCGCTCGTCCTGGGCGAGCCTGCCTGCTGCCGCCGGGGGCTGGAGAGAAATCTCGCCATGGCCAGGGCCAAGAGGCCGCCACCGGCTCGCCTCGGAGCCGGTCCCGGGCGGGTTCAGCACCGCAGACAGCTTCTC
>NW_008824650.1:1543388-1544121 GCF_000699105.1 Pygoscelis adeliae
CCCCGCGGGCAGGCCCCCTCCTTCCTGCAACACACGCTTTGAAGGCCATTTCCACTGGCTTTGTCACGACTTCATCCTTCCGGCCTGAACGACCCTCCACCGGAGACCCCCAGCGCTGCCTGCCCAGTCTCTGCTGGACGGGAGCACCTTTGAACTGCCCGACCCGCTCCGGTCCACTGAACTTTGTCAGACACGTTGCCCCCTTTAAAAATAATTCACACGAGGTGCCCACATGCGTTTAGAAGTCACCCCTAATCTCTGTTTCTGGCCATGCTTTTTGCGTTTAATTGCGGGAGACACCTAGGCAGGCACCGTTCCCTCTACAGATGGCACCGCACAACAATGCCCTCCAGCCACACACAAACCCTGAGGGGAGAGAAGAAAAAGAAAAAAAAAACAACCCACAACTCTCCTTTTAGTAGTTTAATATTATTCTTATTAATATTATTTTGGAGCCTGTCAGCACAAATCACTCGTACATGCTAAACTGCATCCGTTGCTTCCCGGCTCAGCGCTTCTGGTGATCAGAGAAGCGGCTCCAGACATCTGCCGCCTCCGAATCCAGGAAAGCGAAATTAAGACGGTCAAATAATGAGGAAGATGTGCCTGAGCCCAGCCCCGGCGGCGGCACTCCGCTGGCTCGCAGCGACACCTAGAGCCCAGCGGGTCGCCGGGCAGGGCCCCATGTCCCCAGCCACGCCGGGGAAGGGTCACGGGTGTGTGCAGGCGCCCT
>NW_008824650.1:1546979-1560898 GCF_000699105.1 Pygoscelis adeliae
GGCGGGGGGTGTCCTGCCGCTCCCAGCACGGCTGCATCGGGACGGAGGGTGACAATTCCCGTTGCTCCAGCATCAGGCTCCGGGGTTTCCATAGCAACAGATGCTTAGGTTTAAAGGAAAGTGGCAGAGTTGCTGTCCCCTCTTCTCCGCCCCGAAATCCTCCTCCTCTTTTACCTCTAAGCTTGCCAGAGATATTGGGATTACCGTGTTTCCCTCCCATTGAGAGACTTGCTGCTGCAGAGCTCACAAACTTGATCATACTTTAGCAAGTGGATTTGATGGGCTGAAATGTTTCTAAACACGGTTCTTACTTAAAGTTTTAGCCGTTAAGAAAATAACATCTTTGATATACGTATTTTCATCACTCTTAAAAAATCCCCCACCTCAGTAGTTCATGTATACAATATTCTAAAGTGCAACTATCCCCCCCTATGATTTCAACAACTGCCTGATCAAAAATCTCTTTACATCTGAATAGTTTCATCCCCTGTTTTTTATTTGTGTCTTCAAAGTCAGGAATGAAAAGTCTTAACATTTAGATGAAAAGGGAACCTTATCTCATCAAGAGAGAAAACAAAAACAAACGCTCTGCCTCCTTCCCGGTGGAACTTGAAAGAAGGAATCATTTTGATCTTCACAGCTGAGATGCTGACATTTAATTAAAAAATGAGATGAGCACACAATGCTCTGAAGCAAAGGTCTAGCTTCTAAGTCATAGCGACACACATCGTAACAGAGGTAACTTTCCAGAAGCCACCTGGACCCCTCGTAAGTTATGTTTCAGACACAAATTGACTACACACTACCAAAAATCTGGCCAGTTAGCTCAGCCAAATTCCATCTTGAACTGCATTAACAGTGACTTTATGACTATTTGGAATTGGTGACAGCTAGCACTGAAAAAAATAAAGGAACAAGAGAATCAACTTAAAAGGAATAATACATTTTTAACTTCTAAGGAAAACTAGGACACAAAGGAATAATCAAAGAAAGCCACAAAAAGGCAAGGCGAAACCACCAGGCAGAAAAAACACCAAAGATTAAATGTCTGAATTAAAAAGTCTCAGAGAAAGTACAGAAAAAAGAAAACATTCTGCCTCACGGCTCAGTTCAAAACTGAAAGAGCCACTAAGGACCAATTCAGTTCCAACTACATTCAGTTTGTGGTTTTAATTCTTAAGAACCAAGATTTCACATAATCGAGTTTGTCTAGTCATGCACGCACATATTGTGCATGTATGTGCGTACACAATTCATGGAAAAATTATATTAACATAAAATTGCAATGTCAAATACTTTAAAAGCTCAGTGAAAAACAACCAGCCAAATGGTCCTCATCCACCAAAAAATCCTGATCATGCAGCTTCGGGCTGTGATTCATTTGCCCTGAAATAAATAATTACAGCTATTCAAAGGCCTTCCTGATTCCAGCTCTCTACTCCATGACAGACCAGGGACAGCAGAAGCAAAGTCATGTCATGCTCTAGGTATCGCGGTGGGTGAAGGAAGACGGTTTGCACCAGTTGGGAACTGCAACACGTATTTCTGTAGCCCTGCTATGGCAAGAGTGACCTTGTGTAGAAGGGCTGAGCAGGCAGCTGGAGGCAGAAATATCTTGAATAACACCCTGCAATAAGATTCACCAGAACCAGTCTGTCGACTGGTTGAAAGCAGGAGGATTTTTCTGAGTCATGGGGGACCCTGATGATTTCGCTGGGGACTCCGGAGAGCGCTTCAGTCTGCCTGTGCACAAGTTACCTCAGGCTGTAGCTTGTCCCCCACAAGCATGTATTATGGTGGTCCTGTCCACCTCTCAGGGAGGGACACAACCCAGCGCTCCCGAGTCACGGCTCAGTGCTGGAAGGCCTCTGCTCTCCGCTTGCAATTCCATGGTTAATTTGCTGTTCACCTGTGCATGGCTTGGAGCCCAGAGTCCTCTACAATGTCCCAGATACTGTCATACAGTGTGCACACCAACAGGGCACGGAAAACAGGATGGAGCCAAAAAGAGAAACAGAGGAATCACTGAGACATGCTAATAAAATGGCAACAAACAAAGACTGTACCAGTAACCAGGCCCTCATTACAGCAAAAGACCTATGGTGAGATTTGAGGAGAAGAAAGCAACTTGCATTATGAGGTATGTTTAAAGAGGCAAAATATTTCAGAAGTACAAACGTAAGATTCATGTCTTTAAACACACACCTTTTATGTAAGAAAGATCCTTTCCCTAAATTCTGCAAGCAGATCCCAAGATAAAAATCAAGGCATTTCAAAACAAACAGTGTTCTCCAGCATCTCTTAGTTGTATATTTAATTCAGTATCCAAAGTTTTGCAATGAGGTTTGATTCCAAACTAATGACATTTCCATCAAAATAAAGTGTGTTAGCTTAAGATATTTTCCCTGCAGCGGCAAAGTAATTATGTTTCACTGACATTGTTAAAGCATACAGACAAAAATTACACTTGGTTTTTCCACATTGTATAAATAAACAGCATCCCCCCATTTCAGCACTATTAACGTAACACTATCAAAAGCAGGTCAAACCCAAGCCCTACTGCCTTTAAAACTACACATAAAAGATTTCTTTTTGGACAAGCATTCTCAAAATGACACTGGCAAAGAAACAATCCAGCAATGCTTCTCTTGGATATTTAAAAAAAAATACTACTTATGCCTGTCAGGGAATCCAAGCGTTGTTATTCGTGTTCCATTCTTCTGTTCTGACTAAGCAGTTTATGTTTGCTTAAACTTTGAAGTTGTCGTCTAAATAATACAGAGTTTGTTGCAGACAGAGCTAAGCATGTTTCTAGTTTTCACGTGGTGATAGTTACAGGCAGTTTATTAGTGAAAATTTTTTAACAAAAAATAGTTTTTCAGTAGTTCAAGTACACTTTTTATTATTTAAAATATTATATTTTCCTTTTGCAATGAACTTTTAAAGGAATTTTAGAATTTCCTGGTTATCTTTTCATATCACTCCAGAAAGCTCCAAATTAATATTTGCTCTTAGAGTGACTGTATTTATTAATATCATTCCTCTGATTTTTTATAATAGCAACTCTCCAGGCACTACGGAAACAAAGACACACTATTTTAACTCCTACTACTATTGTTAGCCGACATACAAAAGTCCAACTCGTGAATCTCTAATGGCCTCAGGCTTATGCCATCTATACATCTGCTGTCTGGTGTCATCTAAAAACCCAACCAAACCGAAACAGAAGAGAAGTTCTCTTTCCTATGTCAAATGCACCAATTCAGCAGTCCCTGAGGATACACTTGATCGGTCATTTTGATCTAATGTGTTTGCTGGGGGGAGCATACAATTGCGTCAAGATAAGTGACACTGGGGCTGCTGAAGACTGAGGGGTATTATATACTGTGGAATTAGTATGCCGATCAGTTCGCTTTCTTCTGCCATTATTTGTGCTAGTAGCATCTCAGAGCAAATTTTGTAGAAATGCAGCACTGGAGAGTGAGTGAGCCTGGGACATAGAAAGGCACATTTTTCTCTGGCATCACTGGCATTATTAAAAAAAAATAATCTTGCAGGCCTTACAATGATTAAAAAAAAAAAACAACAAAAACAAAACCCGAAACCAAAACCAACCCTAAACAAACAAGCAAGCTAGCTTTCCAGGCTGAACTAAGAGAAGCATTGGAAAAATTAGTTTTCTGGGCACTGCAAGAATAATTCAATCTTCCACAAGTGGATGAATGAAGGCTTTTTGTGGGGAAAAGAAAAAACTGATACTCAAGTATGGGGAACAGTAGGCAAGATGGCTTTACAGGATACAAGATTTTAGGGAAAAAAGGAAAGCAGGCTGGAAGAAAAGGCTCTTCAGGGGAAGAGATGGACCCAGAGGGAGCAGTGAAGAAAGAAAAACAAAAGCAGATAGAAGAGGCAGGGACACAGTGAAGTACCAGGAGGGTTGAGAGAGAAAGGAGATGAAGGCAGGTGAGGTCAAAGAGGCAGAAAAGAAATGGACCAAAGCTGGCAGAGATGGAAAGCACCAACACGCCTGGAGAGCAAGGAGACAGGCTGGAGTGTTACAAGGTTAATTGGAGCCACACAACAGGAGGATTTTCAAAGCCAGGGAGATCAAGCTGCTCTGGGGGGTACTTCCAGCAGCTGCTGGACACATGCTCACTCAGTGGTCAGTAGACAGGTGATTTTATCCACCAAGAATATTGATACACACCTAGGCCTAAATAAATGAAATCAAGAACGTGTAGCTGAACATCAGCTAGTACTTCCCAGTAGTGTGAGCAGGACAGTTTCCAGAGGAAACGGGTGAAAGTCCTAATGCTGAGAACGTTTATAAATAGCCTGTACAAGGCACTAGAAAATGTGCTGTAAGGCATAATCCTGCCAACTGGCAAAAGGATAGACCACATGACCAGCAAGGTTTTTCCCATCTCTAGTTTTTATGATTTTGCAACTGGTGCAGGGCTGATGAAAGGCAGAAAAAACCACACAGAAGAGCGCGCTCAGGAACCACGGTTGTGCAGGTTTGCTGCTAGAAAAGGTAACTGCAAAGCCTAAGTAAAAGAAGGTGCACACGTGTTTGTACAGCTGTACACCACACTGGGGGCCTGGCCTACAACTGTCCCTAATATTACAATACATGCATATAGGAATTTGCGCTGAAGACTGTCTTTCTTGCCTTAACTAATATTCTGTCTCTGGAAGCTTTATCTGAGAGGAGTTAGGACGACATCCTAATTCCATGTCTTCAAGAGAAGCCAGGAAGTTAAGCATTAAAGTTAGAGATAAATACATTTTTCTTTGGATGCCAAGAGCCATTGGCAGCCATGGAAGATGCACCTAATGTTGCTGAACTGGCCTCCACTATGCATGTTCTTCTCTGCTTCGCAACTTGCCAATATTTGATGCTCAAGTTAGATATGCCATGACAACAAACAGTTTGCCTGATTCATACGATCTCTCAAGGAGGTTTTCAGTGAGAAAAGGAAAGAAATTTTTCTTCAGAAAGGCAAAGTAGGCTGTTTCAGGTCTATCAAAAAAGTAACCATCTTGGAAAAGTATCCACTGGCACTTCAGTCAGCTACTTCAGATGGACTCTGTCTTGAGGCAAGAAATTATGCTCAGCTCTATATGTGAAGGGAATGCACAAGGTTCCTGCTCCATCTTAAGTGCTTGAGCCACACCTGCACATCCTTAATTGCCCATGTTGGGAGAAGCTGATGTGATTCCTCTCTAATTCAGCACTATAAAATTGGTCGCACACAGAAGTAGCATACCTTGGAGAAATTCTGAATTTCCACTTGCTGAGAAGAACTTGTGCACGCAGAATGTTAGAGAAACAGAAGGGATTTAAGCAGTCAGCATTTCAAATGCATGCCATGATTTCAAAGGGAGCAGACAAGACAAAATACTTTCATTTAAAGACGACTTCTTTATAATACAGAGATTTTCTTTAAACAGATCTGTGACTCCTCAGACTAGCTGTCACTAAATTGACAGCTTTCTTGTTGCTTGGAAGAGAACTAAAACCTAGATTTAATAAAAGACCCAGGGGAGGTAACAACACAATTTTAGGTTTTGGAACCCCACAGCTGAAGGAAAACCCTAGAGGGAAATATGAATATGCAGACAAAAAAGCATACAGAGAGAGATGGACATCTGAAAAAGGCTAGCTACCATGAGGCTAACACAATATCCTTCTACTCCTTTGTTCTCATTCTGGCCCTGTCAGACATACATTTCTTCCTCCAGTTTGGCACAGCTTCAGCATGTTCAAATATTCTTCTCTTGAAGCCTTTTACAAAGAAAGGAGCAATGATGGACGTTTGTAAAAAACCCACCCTGTGAGAGAGCATGTTGGATATTCTCTAGGAATAAATACTGGATCAGGGAATCTCGAAGGCTGTAGGTACAATTCAGCACAGTGTCCGTCTCCCATCAGGATTACAGACAGGTGAGGAGCTGTCTTGAGATGTCTTCCCAGGGCAGTTTTGAATGTACAGAACTGCCACTATAGGTACTTCAGAAAGTTTTCAGACTGAACAGAAAAGCATCTACTGAGTTCCAGTCATCTGGAGCTAAGTGGTCCATAAGCAGGGACTTTATGGAACACAGTTCTAGACTAGCTGTCTGAAGTCCCCTGAAATCACCTAGAAGTAAATAATTCCTTTTTGGATTTGGCATTAATTTCAATTGGTGGATGTTTGTGCTACTTCGCTATTAGTGCTGGTGCATGTTCTTTCCTGCCCATTTGTCTTCATAAATTGATTAGGAAAAAAGCTTACCAGTTCACTTATAGTTTTCTAAGTACAAATTACCCCATTCATCCAATTCACCTGTCTTAGTAACGTAAAGTCTGAAACGACTGAGGCTCTCAGAAGCTATTATAAAGGCTTGTTAATGCTTTCGGTCAACTGCCATTATGTAACAGGAAATATACAGGATTATACATGGCTGTCCAAACAGTGTATTCATTTTTCAAGAGGTGGGAGACATAAGAACAAGAATGGAATACTGATAGGAGATTAATAAATTACGTCCTTACCGATTTAACAGAGGTTTATGAGCACAGTTATTTAGGATCCACAAACAAGCCACCCAAAGAGAGATTTTAATTTTAAATACCTCTGAGGATGTGCCTTGGTTTAACTCATCAACATATGTGCTTCCTTTTAACCTTACTGCAATCTTTTAAAGTATGTCAAACAGAGGCACTAAGGTCAGCTTTGCAAAGGTATTTAGCAATGCAAGGTACTGGAATACACACTGGAACTATCAAAATCAGATCAGTGATGGCATAATCAATATAAGCTGCTGCCTTGGAAAATTCCAGTGGATATTCACATGCATCTTTACGTATTCACTGTATGTACCTAAATTTAGGGGCATTTGATTTCTAGTTGCTAGTTAAGCCAATATAGATCTTATTGGCTTGCTAAGTAATATCTTTAAAAAATTAATAAACCCAAAGCTTTGTGAAACAAGACATGCATATTTCTAGTCCCTCCTGACTTAGAGGTAGATCTATATATATATTTATTTGCGTATGCCAAGGAATCATATAAGCATGCCAAGTGAACCAAATGAAAAAAAGTGTGAAAACTAACTTTAGGGATGTTCAATAATTTCACTGCAAAGATAAAAGCAATCCAGGACTCTGCTAAGCAAGAAAATACAAGCTGCTTCATCATGATCTGAATACGAGTGTGACAAAGGCAATCCTGTGAAATTTTGACTGCAACTGATAATTTCAAACCTCTGAAAGAAGTCTGATTTGCTCTTCCAGAGAAAAATAATCTAATTCCCTCCAAGTTATGCAAGCACACAGCAGTATTCAGATCCTCTTGTTCCTCTCCACAAAGCAGGCAAGCAGCAACTAGGCAGCTAAAAATGTCACAACAGGGCTCCAAGAAACAACCTTTGAGTCCATCACAGTTTCTGCAACGATGACATCAAGACTTCAGCAACACAGCCAGAGCTACACTTTGTAAAAGCACCAACACTGAAAGCAATTGTTGAAAAAATGAAGCCACCATTACTTAAGGCAGTAACAATTTCTGATGAAACACCACTTGCTACACCAGCTGAGGCCTCCCCTCCAGGAACACTACCAGCAATCAGCAGACAGAAACAGCACCACCATTTATCTGGAATTTAAGGTTCTTGATAATCATTAAATTGTTTCTCAACACTACATCTTCGATGGTTTCATATAAATAACTGCCCTAAAACCTTCTCAATTTCATGAGACTGAGCAAAGTTTACCATTTTTCTGTGGGAATTTATTCTAGCCATTATTCACCAATTTATATATGTCTTTGCCTATCCAGTAACTCAGTAAACCAGAATTCACTACTGATTCTGGGGATAATAAATTTATTGAAAATATCCTTTACTGAGAAAAGAGTATCCCCATTCAAAGGAACACATCCTTGTATTGGTACTGCTTGGTATTTTTGGAAGTGGATGACACCTCAAAACCGATTAGCATGGTCTAGCTGTGTCATCTAGAAACATACGGGTCCTTCAAGATAAAGCACATGTGGTACTGACATTTGCAGCACATTATGACAAATGCAGGCAACAACTTGTCAGAGGTGGAAACATTTGCTGGATAACAGAGGTGACATAACCAGAAAGTGGACAGTCACTCCAAGAGGGGCAATACTGTGTTTTAGCTAGAACTTGAGATGTCACATTGGACTTACAAGAATTCAAATGACCTGGGATGTTCCCACTAAAGGCACCGTCCTCATCTCATGACACTCAGAGCTTTCTTTGTATTAAAAAGGAGAGAAAGCACTTGCAAGGGGCTCAAATCTTTGGAATTTGGAATGTTATTACTTTCAGAACACTCACCAAGGCCTATTTCTAAATAAATACACTGGCAGTGATTTCATCTTTGGCCTGCTTTTTCCAGGGAGATGTAGAGAAGCACTGCTTCATCTGTAATGGACCTGTGTGTTGTGTTTATGATCCAGGGCTGAGGGGCTCCCTGTTCTCGTGGCTGACTCTTGACTGGGATTATCACTCTGAGCTTCAGCTCCGCTCTCCACCACGGGCAATTCTCTAGCCAGGCCACCTAGTTTAAGAGACAGCAGGAGCTGCATGTCCTGCCACCTCGCAAGCCCCACATGTGCCCCAAAATATTTTAAAGTGGGTTTGTGGGTCAGCTGCAGTGTGGGCTGCCGGCATATCCCAGCTTAGTACTGCAGCCATGGTGGGAGAGGTCTGATTGCACCTTTCTGCTTATTTTAGGAGCAGCCTCAGGCAAGTTTACAAAGTAATCTCTCTCTCTCTCTCTCTTTTGTGTTACTGGTAGTGCCTTTCTATAGAAAAAATAAAATAAAAAAGATACCGATGTGTTCACAGTGTGATTTCTAAGCTGACAGCAGGCCTTTAAGATGAGAGCACAGACACATTAAATATGCTCCATCACACATAATTTTTGTCTATTATCTAGTTCATATTAGAAAATAGTTGTCATTTCTTTATCAGATCCTTTTGGAAACTCACTACTGTTGGACCCTGCCCTCTACTGACATGCTTCTCTTGTGAACACAATGCAGTCTGTTATATACATGACAACCTAGACGGCACACTTTAAATGAGATGAGACTTTTATGGAAAGAGAGGCAAGAAAAAAAGAATGACATGAGGACAAAGCCTAAAATGCTAGTGATTTCTATTTCCTATGTCAAATAACTGGGAGAGAGGGAAAAAAGAAAAAAATCAAATTTTCTTAATAATTATTAATTAATTCTTAATAATAATCTGAAGATAATTCATTTGGATCAATACAATTTTATAAAAAAGAGTCTGGATCACCTTCTACCCTTCAGAAATAAAATTATTTTGTTTATAGTGCTTGTCAAGCCTGTTCTCTTGAGTTTGATACAGAAAACATGCCAGACCTGATAGAAGTTGCAGCGGTAAACAATCAGCTGTGCCATTCAGCTAACCTGCAGCATTAGCACATACGGCACAAAGCAGTGCCTGTGGCGAGGGAGCACTTCCACTCCTGCCAGTCTGTGCCCTCTGCCCAGCACACACTATTATAAGTGACAAGAGAGTAAGCATTTTGATATCTGTTTTCACTTAAGGCCCTTAGAAGTGGAGACAACATCCATTAAGACTTACAGTAAACTTCTGAAATAAAACTCCTTGTCGGTGTTTTACAGATGAGACCAGCGGAGCTAAGTGATTTGCTCATGCAAGTCTGTACTGGGGGCAGAAGATGGCACAGACTTCATCCTATGGCCATTTATTCTACGGGGTAACAACTCTACGTTGAGTACTGAGAAAGCTCAGCAGAATTAGCAGGAGGTGGAGCATGAGAAGAGATGCCACTTGCTAATTTTGGAAGCAACGGGTCCCAAACCAGGGCCATTCACCTGGTCCAGTACACAGCTGCTTGCTTAAAATAGGCGGCTAACAGAAAAAAAAGCTGAAGTCAGAGAACTACACCACAAAGATAGTAAAACATCCCTGAGAAACAGCATTCGTCCCAAGTCATTACCATAGACGTCACTGGGGTATGTGTGTGCGCTCAAGCAACTAGTGTAGTTCACAATTGTGTTTCTTACGCCACAGTTGTTCTGCGTTTGCAACTGCAGTCCTGAGAAAAACCCTAATGTGCTGGTTTCTCTTTCTGTATGGTCCTCAGGTTATTTATTCCAACACAACTGACAGAAAAACCAGAGTTACTGTGGGCACAGAGAATGCTTTATGCCCTCCATAAAATCATTTGACAATCCAAGGAAAACTTTCCCGAGTCTGTTGTTCAGATTCCAGTATGATTAATTGTATTCAGTGGGAGCTTTACCCGAGTAAGGACTGCAGGGTCTGACAATATCTGAGCAGGTCAGCCCAAAACATTAAAATTATTCATAATCCTAGAAATAAACATTTGGAAAAAAACCTGTAAATACAGATCAGCATCACCACTTGAGGGTGCTGCAGTAGTTCTTAAATATTAACTCAAAGATGTGTTACCAGGCAGGTACTGTACACAGAGCTACACGGCAATAATTCACCTAATTACTTCCATGGAGGCACTCAAAATGGAATTTGCACAAAATACAGCTGAACAGAAATAGAGGTTTAAATCCTAAAACCTTCCCAGCTAACTAAGGTGATAAAATAGGATTCTCCTTAAAAATAGATCATTTTCCTTTAAAAGGAAACATTAAGTAGAACAAAAGAATACCCACAATTACGCAAGCACATGCATTTCCAACTTAAAAAAATTCATGACAAATATAAATTCTCAGCTCTGCACACACATTTCCTCCAACTGTAGTACAAGCGAATGTTTTCCAAAGCATATCAAATTGATTTTGCTATAAACTATTACAGGATTGTAGTCCATTTGAATAGTCTTCACTACAGGAAAATACAGAACTAGTCTCTGTGGGAAATATATTGAATAGTCAGTAAAACACAAAGCAATATCAAAATACAATAGAAAATGGTTCAAAAAAGCCACAGCAACCTAAATGGAGAGTCTGAGTCAAACATTATCTAGGATTCTCCTATTTTGTAGAACCTCCCTTTTATCATAAAAGACATTATTTGCTCACAAGGGTATAAAAAACACGAAAAAAGGAACAGATGATAATGAAGTTAAAAGAAACTTATAAAATCATTATATATGTGAAAGCATAGTGACTGCACATAAAATGAGCTCTGGTTCGGAAAGCATGTCTAATTCCGGTTCTTTTATCTGACTCTTATCAGACACTCGAGAGCTGGTCAGGAACTATTTGATGATACCCTTGGAAAATGCTGATACATCGAAGTTAAAGCTGCTGGTGGAAAAAGGGCTGGTTTAAAACAAAATTCCCAGTTCAAAGACATTTGTGGAGGGGGATTTATTGCTTAAGGTTAGAAGATATAAATGGACCACTTTCAGACTGGAAATAACACAAATTTATTTCCAAAAATGAAGTGATTTTGAAACCCTGATGAAGAATGAAAAAATAAAAAGTCTGAAATGAAAATAAATCATTTCAGTTGACCCAAACTAATTTTATTCTTTGGCTTGCCACAGAGCAGACATTTCCAGGATTGATTACCCAACGCAATTCAGAGCAGCAAAGTTTCTGAAGCCTTGAAATCTGCGTCCTTCTCAGCTCTAATCTCTTTGCTGGGTGCCCACTAGAACATGGCAGGTTGAAAGGCTTTCTAAAACTATTGAAAAAGATGATGATTACCTGGACCTTGGTCTTGATGTCGAAGTACTGCAATCAGCTAGAAGAGTAAGACCGCCCTGGTGCAAGGGTGAATATAATCTATGAACAGGTAGGAATAGTCATTTGCAATGAGAAGTAGAGAGTCTCAGCCTCCTTCCATGTCCTCTCCCTTAGGTGACTGTTCAACAACGTGCTGCTGCTGAAGTTGATACCACCCATGATCCACAACATGCATTTCCCAGGCCTGTACTCACATAGATAAGGAACTGACCCAATTTTAAAAGAAGATTCATTTCACCCCAGTGAACATCTTTACGCAGTACATACGCACAGCTCAACAAATGCTTGCGCCTCACTTTCCTAGCAAAGACCAAGGGAAAGCAATGAGATGGGGGTGAATGTATCAAGGAGAGGTGTGCTAGAGCCAGAAATTCATTCTGCAAATTATATTATTAGCTACACACTTCTTTGGCCTCAGCCCTCTAATAGACTGGAGTCATTTGGCCCCTATATTGCAATACTCAGCATCAGAAAAAGAGAGCAAAAGCTACTGCAGATGCTTTACAGAGACAGAAGTAACCCCTGAGCCTATGTAGCAAGACATTGTTTTATTAGGGCATCTGAAATTAGATCCAATATGTCAATATTCTCTTTCTTTACAAAAAGTGTGTTAGAAATAGGCAGACAATCTTGACATTATGTGGGTTTTTCTACAGCCTATTCATTTCTATGTGCATTGTTCAACTAGTTATTTTTAAATTTTTATTACTTTGCAGACAGTGCCCTGATTATTCCTCTGAGAATGATAACCTTTTAAATACCTTTATACATGATTAACATTAGCACAAGACCTACACACTTCTCTATATCAAGGTCACAAATATCAGATGAACACTTCCAATGAGCAAAATAAAATATATGTATAATTTTTACAAGTTAGAGAACTGCTGTGAGGACTTTTTTTAAAGACAAAACTAGCAGAAGAAGGTAGAATACCATCTTGGCCTCATTTAAAACATGAGTCCATCTCACACAGGTTTATGTGGAGCTCCAGCTTGGCCTACTCATATAGGAAGAGTCAGCAAACAGGCCACAGCCAAGTGATTTGCCTGTCAGAGGCACAGACAGGAACTCCTGATTACTGACTTGCATCTTTACTATGCGGGAAATTATGCTTCCAGCAAAGTGATGCATTTACCTCCTATTAACTTCAGTCAGACCAGGATTAAATTTTGGGCAAGCTGCTCTGATTCTGGTTAAGATACTCCAGGAATAAAATGCATACATAATAACCTCCACCTACCCCAGAGGGGGCTGTGAAGATTAATGGTAGGAAAGTACCTGGATGCCAAGGACAGACATTTGTCCTAGTTATGTCTATATTTGAAAAATGATCAGACTCTTTTGTCTCTCAGAAAACGGTCACAGTTACTTTAAAATACATATTCAAGATAAGAGTTGTGAACTCAGAGACCAGAACAGTTGAAATTATTAACAAGTAACATGTAACACTGTAAATGTATTTCACTGGGAAAAGGTCAGCATTAGAGATGTGAGACAGCCTTTTACATTAGAATAACTCACATCGCCTTCTCATCATCAGTCATGTATTTCCATAACTCTGTGCTTTCTTTCAGTCATCTTATTTAACGAGAAGGATTTATGTTTTGTGGAAAACAGCACTACAGAAAAGGCATATTTATAAAGTGTGCCATTGCAAAATCTTTTGTACTAGGTAAGTGTTAGCAGCCCTTATTTTTTTCAATAAATAATTTTATTATTTATTGCACGCTCCTACCTTATATTTCACTCAGTTTAATTATACCAGTAACATGCTGGGTAACATTTCTAATTTTCCTTCTGTAAATAACTGGTCTCATAGCAAATGCCTGTAAGCACTCATTACAAATGAGGAATGCTTGTCACTCATATTAAACCACCGTGCTTTGCTACGCACAAATGTTTTTAAAACATTCAAATCTTTGGGCTGAAATATTTCATTCAAAGGAGCATGTGGTTGCTTTGTGTCAATGTACACAGGAGAGAGAGACAACTGTGTAAACACTGAATTATGGCATACTGCAAAACACCCCAAACTTCTCCATAGAAGCATTTCAAAACACCTGCTCTCCTACAGGGAGGACCTGAGCACTGCATTTTGTGCATAGCAGGGTCAGGATCTACCATGCTTTTACTCCTGTGCAGATGCATAGAAAGGGGACAACAAAGTGA
>NW_008824650.1:1560929-1581799 GCF_000699105.1 Pygoscelis adeliae
CATGGCTTCACTAGATGAGCAGGAATACTGCTACTGTTGAGATAATTAGCACAGGCAATTAGTAAGAACGTTAATGTTTCACTGAAACACAAATAGCAAAAGATAAATAATTCCTCCCTTAAGATCTAAACCAGAAGAATAATTAACAGCTGGAGGGGAGGGGAAGCAAGAAGCTAGAAGACACTCCAGAACTGCAATCTGCTATCCAATTTTTGCAAGAAAACGTGTGTTCGTGCATTATATCCTTTATTCAAGCATCTATCCTGCATCAGCAAAGCACTTGCAAAGTTCTCCACTAAGTTCAGTGATAGGAGGATTGCACCTGAAGTCAGAAATGCTCATCCTTAGAAATGGGTGATCCTAATAATGTGATCATATGGCCCAGTCCTGTAAGAAATGTTGTTCAGTCTGCACAGAAATCTTTGCAAGATCAGGGCTACAGCTTTATAGTACGGTGGTAACACTGGACAAACACCTCATGAACCAGCACCCTCACCTTTACTCTGTGAAGAGCTACAATCCTTCTTTCACTCCTTGCTTTCTCCAGCTCTATCATTCTCTTTCCTGTTAAGGATAAAGCTTGACTACTTCTCAATATTTAGTAACTTCTTCTGCTCCTCAGGGGGAGTGAAAAACATCCAAAGTAGAATTAAGACTTATCAACAACCCTGTGTTTTAATTCAGGACCCCTAGAAAAAGCAGCTGAAACTAACCCATCCTTCCTTTCTTGCTGCCCCAGGTAGTGCCCTACCTCATTTCTCTTTAGAAGACCTATTTCTGTGCTCTGGAGGGATTTTCCCCATGCTCCCCTGTTTAGACACGAGTGCTTATTTATGTTCTGCTTTGAGACATTCTGGTTTTGAGCTTGTGTTTGGGTATGTCATGATGGAGTGACTACATCAGTGGACATGGGAAGGGCTACAGATGTTGTCTGTCTGGACCTCTGTAAGGCCTTTGACATGGTCCCCCACAACATCCTTCTCTCTAAACTGGAGAGGTATGGATATGACAGGTGGACTGTCCGGTGGGTGAGGAATTGGTTAGATGGTCGCATCCAGAGGGTAGTGGTCAACAGCTCAATGTCCAGATGGAGACTGGTGACAGGTGGCGTCCCACAGGGGTCCGTACTGGGACCGGTACTGTTTCATATCTTCATCAATGACATAGACAGTGGGATCGAGTGCACCCTCAGCAAGTTTGCACATGACACCAAGCTGAGTGGTATGGTCAACGCGCCAGAGGGACGGGATGCCATCCAGAGGGACCTGGACAAGCTGGAGAAGTGGGCCCGTGTGAACCTCATGAGGTTTAACAAGGCCAAGTGCAAGGTCCTGCACCTGGGTCGGGGCAAGCCCCAGTATCAATACAGGCTGGGGGATGAAGGGATGGAGAGCAGCCCTGCCGAGAAGGACTTGGGGGTACTGGTGGATGAAAAGCTTGACATGAGCCAGCAATGTGAGCTCGCAGCCCAGAAGGCCAATCGTATCCTGGGCTGCATCCAAAGCAGCGTGGCCAGCAGGTCGAGGGAAGGGATTCTGCCCCTCTACTCTGCTCTGGTGAGACCCCACCTGGAGTACTGCGTCCAGCTCTGGAGCCCTCAGCATAAGAAAGACATGGACCTGTTGGAGCAGGTCCAGAAGAGGGCCACAAAAATGATCAAGGGGATGGAACACCTCTCCTGTGAAGAAAGGCTGAGAGAGTTGGGGTTGTTCAGCCTAGAGAAGAGAAGGCTTTGGGCAGACCATATTGCAGCCTGTCAGTACTTCAAGGGGGCTTCTAAAAAAGATGGCGGCAAACTTTTTAGCAGGGCCTGTTGCGACAGGACAAGGGGGAATGGCTTTAAACTAAAGGGGGGGAGATTTAGACTAGATCTAAGGAAGACATTTTTTACACTGAGGGTGGTGAAGCACTGGCACAGACTGCCCAGAGAGGTGGTGGATGCCCCATCCCTGGAAACATTCCAGGTCAGGTTGGACGGGGCTCTGAGCAACCTGATCTAGTTGAAGATGTCCCTGCCCATGGCAGGGGGGTTGGACTAGATGACCTTTAGAGGTCCCCTCCAACCCACAGTATTCTATGATTCTATTTCAGAGAAAGCTGTTTGCTGGGCAAAGAGTTACACACTGATGATGCTGTGTGTAAAGAAAGCACTGCCCATCATTGTCTGCCATTTACATATCTCTTCCAGGGCTCTGCCAAGCTTCAGGACATAGCTGAGGAAGATACATGTACTTCACCCTTACACACAGCAATTCTGATTTACCATTTATCACTACAAGGACAGGGGAGACGTAGGCTTCCCCTTTCTTCTCTCAGGGTTCCGGGTCTTTAGGCAGTAGATGAGCAGGTTACGTAGCTAATAGCATGCGACACACCTCTCTCGCTTCCTTCGTACAAGAAGCACCATATGCTCTTGCTTCCAGACTGTCTCTGCACACAGGATGGCCAGAGGGCTCTGCAATCCAGGGCAGCATAGCACGGGAAGGCGGGAGTATAGAAGCAGTGTTTCTATGCCCAGCTACCTTCCTGTTTCTAGGATTACTGGTGAGCTGAGGAAGTATGGAATGATTCACATCCATTTCTTAAAATCATCAAACAAAATCAATGAGATGCTTTCTGTCTGCAGCACTGAGCAAAGGGGAGTTCTGGAGGAAAAGGTAATTTATAAAGAACAGCATGGATATACTGCATGTGCTATGACAACTTATTTGTTTATTTAGATTTAAAATTATTAACAAATTTGTCTCTCCATGGGTCTCAGTGCCCTAACATCATTAACCACTCAATAACATTTCAACAGCTTTAAAGTAATCAGTTTTACAGAAACCCAGTCAGCCAGCCACTTTCACAGCTATCACTTCCTTCAGTGCAGGAGGAAGAAAACCCAAGTCCTCTCTGCCTTTTGCAACATACTCTAATTCTTAATATGGGCTATTTCAGATTTGTGATTAGAAACACTTTCCAGAGTCCTGGAGAACATTCTGCTAATTGCCTTAGCTTTTAATGGGCATATGGGTCAGGCACCCTTCTGATCTCAGCTCGATGATGCAAGCATGATCCTTGTGCTGGACAAGCTCCAGGCACAATAGATCATAACTGGCATCTTATGCACCACCCATGAACTAAAAATGGCCAGCGGAGATCCTGGGCTGGCCACGCCAAGCAAAATGCTTCCCTCAGAAGGAAAATCTGTGCATCTCCATAGCTGGCCTGTGACAGTGTGACAATAATGTTTGGAACCTCACTCCAGATAGGAGACATGCAGGGCTTCCAAACTCTTGACAGTCTAAAGCTGGAACCCAGGCTTGATCCGAAGTCCACTAAAGACAATGGCAGTCTTTTCACAGTCTCCAGACATTAGGCCTCTACGTAGTGAAAGGAGAATTGAATTCTCCAAAGACAGGCAAATTAAACCCAGACAGGTACTGGCTACGGGAGTAGAACATTTATGAGATACTATGTTCATTCCTGGGATTATATACATGTGAAGAACCAGGTTTCTTGTTTATTTATACAGAAAGTACAGCCACAGCGTGCTGTTTAAATGAGCAGTCTTTTGATAATTCAGTAAGCTTTCCTATTTATACACTGGGGCAATACACTGGAGGTCTCTTCCAACCTTAATGATTCTATGATTCTATGATTCTAATACTTCACTCTCCTCCTGCACTCTGAATTTTACCTGTGATGCCCTTGTCTGTACACAGCTTTCATGAGTCTGGCACAAATGAGTACCACAGACATTTCATAGCACCACCAGTCATTTCATAGAATCATAGAATCACTAAGGTTGGAAAAGACCTCTAAGATCATCGAGTCCAACCATCAACCCAACACCACCATGCCCACTAAACCATGTCCCTAAGCGCCTCATCTACACGTCTTTTAAATACCTCCAGGGATGGGGACTCAACACTGTTCCAATGTTTAACCACTCTTTCAGTAAAGACATTTTTCCTCATGTCCAATCTAAACCTCCCCTGGCACAACTTGAGGCCATTTCCTCTTGTCCTATTGCTTGTTACTTGGACGAAGAGACCGACACCCACCTTCGCTACAACCTCCTTTCAGGTAGTTGTAGAGAGCAATGAGGTCTCCCCTCAGCCTCCTTTTCTCCAGGCTAAACAACCCCAGTTCCCTCAGCCGCTCCTCATAAGACTTGTTCTCCAGACCCTTCACCAGCCTCGTTGCCCTTCTCTGGACACGCTCCAGCACCTCGACGTCCTTCTTGTAGTGAGGGGCCCAAAACGGAACACAGTATTCAAGGTGCGACCTCACCAGTGCCAAGTACAGGGGCACGATCACCAGGCAGCTTTCCAGCCACTCTTCCCAAGCCTGTAGTGCTGCATGGGGTTGTTGTGGCCAAAGTGCAGGACCCGGCACTTGGCCTTGTTGAATCTCATACAGTTGGCCTGGGCCCATCGACCCAGCCTGTCCAGGTCCCTCTGCAGAGCCTTCCTACCCTCAAGCAGATCAACACTCCCACCCAACTTGGTGTCGTCTGCAAACTTACTGAGGGTGCACTCGATCCCCTCATCCAGATCATTGATAAAGATATTGAACAAGACCGGCCCCAAAACTGAGCCCTGGGGAACACCGCTCGTGACCGGCTGCCAACTGGATTGAACTCCATTCACCACAACTCTCTGGGCCTGGCCATCCAGCCAGGTTTTTTTCACTATTTTTTTCACCATTTCACTAGTGTACCACAATGCAGTAAAATATATGGCTCTACAAAATATATTGCAACTACAAAATACATTTTAATCTTTCCAAAACCTGCTTCCTGTTGATGACCCATAAAAGGGAGAAGTTCAGAATACTATTTCATTGCTTAGCTTCCCTGTCCAAGCTCCTACATTACAAGCTGAGAATTGCTATGAGTCTGAATGAACTGACCATCTGCAATAATCAAACTTCTTCCTACTATTTGAAAAGTACATATGCACAGGAAAAGCAATAACCCTCTATATATGTCAAAAGGGCAGAAGAATCTTTATGTTCAGTGGCCTATTCATATAATATCAATGCCACAAACTTGTAGTAAGTGGGAACTGTTCCCTTCCAGCTGGAATTACACTGGTTTCCTTTTAGCAAAGCAATGCAAAAACCTAATGCAGCACAAAAAGGGTTGCATGAAAGCAATTTTTGATACCACTCATTTTGCCCATTTCCTTACTGCAGATTTCCTTCCTATTTCTTACTGTCTCAAATCAGAGCAGCAACCTTTGCTTTCTCAGATTAACACAATGACTTAATGCAAACATTTTACATCCGCCATTGCCATGATTAATGGAAATAGATTTGTCCCTACTGCTTAATGTTAAACAGCTGAGGTCAGGTTATATGCTAATTTAAACTTCAGACAATCCTACTGGCGTCAATGGGATCATGTATGAAGCAAAATGTTGCTTCAGTTGCATTTTTGTCTCCTGAAGCCTTCCATTATATCTTAACATATGTCTTTGCTGATGTTCTAATGGGTACATAGCAATGCGAGTCATTCACTGCGGCTCACAGATTGCAGTATTTGGATTTGCCAGTCATATAACAAGCAACTGGCCTAAAAGCAGACAATAAAAGCAGGAGATAAAAAACCCAACATGTACTTCTGTGGAGTAGCAGAACTAGTGAAGCAAACTTTTCTACCAAGACATGGCTAATGGTTAGATTCTCTACTGTCTAATGAGGTATCAGTACCGACTGAAATTTGTCCTGCAGGTGGGGGCATTTCATAACAGCTCTTCCTTTATAAGGCCTCTAGTGCTTGATAAGACCAAAAATTACACTGCAGTCTCCTTTCAAGGGTCTATGAATTGTGTCTTTTCTTACCAGACTACCTATTTTCAAAGAAAATTGTGGCAATATAGACTTCTATCCTCACATAGCTTTGCCAGAGTTGGTTATAAAATTACTGAAATAGAGAAAATAAGACAGAAACACACAAGCATGACTGTGAATCCTCACCTTCTTTGGAAACTGGATAAAAACCAAACAAAAGAAAGCATTGGAAAAGTGTACTTATTATCTACAGTTGGGGTCTTCAGTCAATGGAATTAAGCTTGCTTAAAACTTACGAGCTCTGAAATCACACTCTGGAAGGATATCCTCCTCTGCACTGACTATAGAGAGCTCAGGTTCCTCCCTAAGGCACCTGAACTGAATGCCTAGAATGAATATCCTTTAAGTTGGCAACTTTGGAGAGAAAAAACTCTGTGGATCTAGTGGATCCCCCAAAACATTCCCCTCCATGGAGCCAGGGAGTTTCCTTTGAAGTGTGATTGTCAAATTTTAATGGTCTCTGGATATTAGACAGTCTATGAGCACCACAAGCACTATGTGGTGAAGCTCATTCTGAAGGACTTCTTGGGAAAGAAGCAACTGGATCATTTATGCTTCAGCATAACATGTTGAGGCACAAAACCAGCGAGTGGCAAGATTTCAAATGTACAGAGTTTTTGTGAGACTGTTCTGGCATAGATATGACACATCCTCTGGGATATCTGTGAATATTAAGATGTGGTGTGATGTGAGTACTGTTTCAGCAAGAGAAGGATGCTGCATTTGGCCAAAACAATTGCTCCTTACATCAGTTCAATGCACACCAAAGAAACGGTATCAGAGGCACAGAAAAGTCATCACCATTCCTGCACCTGTCACTGCTGGAAGGCCACTTGGGAACACAATTTTATTTCTGGTAATGTTCCATCCCAAGCTCAGCTGCAGTCACTGGGGTTCTGTTCTGACATCAGTAGGATAACTGGTAAGCAACGACTGCGTGCATTTCCTGAAATGTCTCAGCAATCTTGTCAAATAACTGAGCACAACTAGGGAAATATCAAGAGATGCAGAGTTAGAATTAGTGAAAGAAAAAGGAGATTTATTATTTATATTCCAACAGCACGTGATCTGAGTCTCAGTGTGCCAGACAACATATAAACATACAGTGGAAGCCAATTTTGACTCTGAAGAGCTTACAGTCTTCAGAGGCAAGACA
The DNA here is from genome assembly GCF_000699105.1 of Pygoscelis adeliae. NCBI lineage: Eukaryota > Metazoa > Chordata > Aves > Sphenisciformes > Spheniscidae > Pygoscelis > Pygoscelis adeliae. The sequence continues at coordinate 1,567,927 of NW_008824650.1, forward strand.
GACAGAAGGTGAGAAAAGAAACAGAGAGAATTAACATATATATAGCAAAATCAGACTAAAATCCTGTCTCCCTCCAAATACTGAAGCCTCTCCTCTGTCCAGCCTGTCATACTGCCTGCTAATCAAAACAGTTTGACATCTTGAATGCATTCACTTTCCATAGGATCTCTGCAAGCTAAGCTATGAGGAGCCCCAAGCAGAAAGCAAGCTGAATCACACCTCCAGAAACCAAAATGATCAGTTTATTCTGCTATAATTCTTCATGAATCCACACTAGGTTATTGCTCCTTTGTCCTTTACTTCTCTTTTACCATCTTTTTTTTTTTTCCCTAAGTAGGTCACCTCATCTCCTGAAGTATGAAGCCATAAGACTATGAAAGCATAAAGGAGATTTATTCCTCTCTGTGTGCATGATCTTCTTCACTGAAAGAAGTATGGGAATGACTACAAGGTTCATCATCGACTTCCAAGAATAGACAAATGCCTTTGTTATGCTTCTGTGGCATATCTCAAACACAGCCAGGATGAAACCTACAGTGAAGACAGAAGAACTCTTGCCATTAAGTTGTCCACTAAACATTTGAGCATGGTCCAAAGGTGGTAAAAGGTCAGAGACTAATTTCATTTGAGAATTTTAATTTGCTAGACTTAACATAAAGCCATTAATGTTTTTTTTTTTACCTCTCTGTCTCAGACCTCTCTCTGCTCCTAGATACACTTTTATATTAAATTTATGATTTACAGGCATCGTGATAGACTGCCCTTTGCTAACCCCTTAAAGGGCTCTCAGTCACAATGATTCTTCACATATGATGCTTAATTACATTTTAGTAAGTTGTTCTTGAGAGAACAGAATCCCCAACAAGTGAAGCTGACAGAAACTGAAGCCCTGCACATGCCTAAAATACAAAGTCTTTGCAGAATAAAATCAAGCACTTTTGTTTCCATCAGTACTCTTATTTTGCATCTTTTTTTACTGATTTCTCTTTGTACTAATTCCAGAGGTCTCAGTTCACACCACCAAAAAATGATGTTTTTCACAATAGATGCTTGTTCTAAGGAAACTTCTCCACATAAGAGAAGGCAAGATTGAAGAAACCCATCGAGTAAAGCAGGGTTGCTTGCATTTAAGCTGTCTGTAGTGAAGGAAAAGCTTGTGGCTATTTTATCAAGAGGCGGATGCTGATGATATAATTGTAGGATTATTTATGAACGTACTAGACAGCACACACGTGCTCACATATGCAGATAAAAACAGAGTGTTCAACAGAGTCAGGAAGGGCCTTGATTCACAAGTGGCCATTTAAATAAATACACTGTAATGCAGACATTTCAATGTTATGAAAAATGCTTCTGACAATAGACTAATAATGTATGTCCTTAAGAAATTAATTCTATAATTCCATATTCCAAACTTCTCTGAAACAAGCAGACTCTTTTCGGTATATAAGAAAGAAAATTATGTGGAATAGGAAGGTTTCCTTAGAAAGTTAAAGCAGAAAAGAACACATTAAGAATCTGCATCTTTTAAGATGTTCCTAACTCAAATTTTCACTTACATTAAAAGCCCACTAGCTTCTCTGAGGATCAACAATTGTTAGGATCCAATACCTTTCCTAGGAATTAACTACAAGTCCATGGACTCTACCATCACCAGAAGTACCATCTCCATTCCTCTGCATCTATCCACTCCCTCAGGTGGATACATTTTTTAACTAAAAGCAGCCCTGCTTTCTGGGCATTCTTTATCAATGCTTCCTTACTTTTAACAAAACAGAGAACAAAACATTCAAAGCAAGAAAGCTTTTATGTGCAAATAAATCAATGACATTTACAAGATGAATTAGGTATCTAGCTATGCTGAGATCTGATTCCAATGAGATCAAAGGCAACTGTACTAGTGTAGTGTCTGCTGACCTGGAGTTTTCATTAGATCCACAGGAAATTTTAAGCCCTTAAAAACACTCATTAATAATGTCAGATGACACAGTTATGCAATTATCTGGCCCATTAGTTTTGCAGTTTACAACCACTAGCAAGTGCGTTTCCCACACTCTGAAAACTTTGATGAAAACCAGTATTTACAATAGAGTAGCTGATAACACAGTGCTGATACCAGAAACTCGATGCTCAAGTCCCTACTTTGATTATATCCAGGACTGGAATACAGGTCTCTTCTCAGGGTTAGAAGGGGTTACGATCCTGTCTCAGTGTGTGAGAGCTCCTAATGCCTCCAGTAACTGCCAGTTCAGGTTCCTCATGTGTCTAGAGTCTTTGAAGCCACATTATTTGAAGAACCAGATTTTTCACACAATTTAGTTGTTGCAACATGCTCCAGAAAAACTGTGAGCAGAATCACTGACAAAGAAAGGACACACTGAACAGCTACTAAATTTTGAGACTTCATTTGACCTACAAGAGCAGTGAGCTTAATAGTGCTCCTTCCATTAGTATTACTGGCCAAGGCTGCTCAATAAAGGCTTTACGATGAAAGCATTAACAACCACAGCAGGCATAATTCTTAGTGTTCTTGTGGACAATGACTAAATCAATACTGAGTACCAGCCTCAGTTTCCAGATAGCAACACGGTAAGTCTTCCTTCTTCATATAACTTCACTAACAGCATGCAATAAACCATTCAGCAGGCACAAAATTCCTGCATTTCAATACAACAGCACAAATTTTCCCCTTCTAGATTGTCCTCTGTTGTGGAAACAGGATAGACAGGCCAGTGTCAAGTACGCTACCTAGACATGCATTCACTTCTATGGATTTGCTCCTGCATAGCGAAACTTCTCTTTTGTGATATTTAGATGAACGCAGCTATACAGCTCCAGCGCACCACAGTTGCCCATTTTCAACCTGCATCCTCAGTTATGTCTGCAAGGTCACACGAGAAAAACCCAACAATGACAGAAAAGGATCTCAAGCCAACAGTGTGTCAGACTTTCCCTAGAAACCAAGTATGGAGTCCAAAGTTAACTCACGGTTTTCTTACCACCTGAGCTGTTGGCCATGCTATACCCTCACTGTATGAGCTGAGCTTTCTTTCACACCTTTAAGCACCTACAATTTAAATATTTATAGCTAAGCTCTAGTTACATAAGCTCCCTTTATAAGTAATAACCAATTTAGGTTAGGAGTAATTTGATGTATTTCAGCATCTGTTTCATACTGAGATGAGTTCTGTGCAAGCCTCAGTAAGTACACTCACTAGATCCCCACAAATTTCAGTAGGAAACTGGGATGACGAGTTCAGATGTAATGTGTCTATCCTGCATATGTCTATATTTAATCAGGAATCCTGAATCAATCATGAATTAATCCTGCCCTGTGTCTGCCAGTCTCCTAAGTGGACCATAACACTGGTCTCTCATAAAAATACTGTGAAGAAAAAAGGTATTAAGGACTGTTATATGTGGCTATTATGACAGTGTGGCCACAGAAGGACAAGGCAGAGCTGAGACTGAGTGGCCCTCAATAACCATATATTCTGATACCTTCTTGGGAAGAATTTAGGTACATAAGAGGAGCTTTCCAGCCTTGGGACACAGCAAAGGAGACACCATAGCTGTTAAATAAGGGGTATGCTTGGGGTCTAACCCGAATTGAATCTAGCCAGCACTCTCTGTGCAACATTTCTATGTGTATTAAATCATTTTCAAATTTGCGAAAATCAAAATAAACCAAGTATGGTTTCTTAATTGTGTGCATAATCACTGCTGTAGTATATATGTAAATACCATAAATAAAGGCACTGCAAACACGTAAGAATGTGAATAAATATTCATTTTTAATTCTGCAATACCCCAAGCTACCTAGGATGCCTGGCCTCAGTTCCACATCTGACTTGAGAGCACAAATGCCTTTGATTTTTAACCATTAACTCACTTTTGAAATGGATGCACAGGCCAATTGACTTGAGGGTGGTGAAAACTGTGAGGATCCTTAAAGGACACCTGTGACTTTACCTACATGTGACGTCACTCACCAGTGAATGCAAAAGGAAAAACAAACAGAGCTGGCCCCAGCCACAAAGGTGATAGAGAGGATAGGGTGATACCACAATCACCTTCTTTCACAGGAAGAGTACTGTTTTCTAGTTTAATCCTCTTTCACAGTGAATTAAGCTAATATGGAAAAAGCAATGAAGAACAGTGTCTGTACAACTATCCCAAAACTGCTCCATGCATAGGCAAGCATCAACGTACTTAAACTCCCACTGGCAGGCCACTGAAAAACCACTGTTTGGCAGTGTCTGCTATACTGAGAATTAAGTGCGTGGAAAAGCCAAGATTAAATCTATAGAGATATTCAGATGTGGAGTCTCTCCTCTGTCAGATGTGGATATGTCCCCATGCATCACAAGCCGATGAAAGAAAAGAACCATGAAGCCAGGCTGCTGCTGGAGAGCATGCATCTTGTAGGGTCACAGCACAGGGGAGAAACCATGCATACTTCAAATGCAAGATGCACCAGCCAAAGGACTTGGGAGTGTGAGGTAGAAACCAAATGTGTGATCTTAACTTTATGTGCGAGACTTGTCAGGCCTGCCTACAGTCTTACAAAAACACTCACAAACCAATACTCAGCCAGCTGGTTTGTATTTTCATTGTATTTCCTAGAGGCAGAAAAGAGTCTGTCCAAAAACTGCATTCATATTGTCCTCGTGTAAATGTTATTTTTCAGCACAGCTATGATGGGTTTAATTTCACCTTGATTTCTTTGGAGGGTAAAAGCATTACAGAAAAAATACATTTCTTCTGCTTTGCCTTCAGCCTGAGAATGACAGCAACATTCTCCCTGTGAAGAAACTGGCAATGCTGCAGTGATTTTTATCACTAGCACTTGTATCTCCTGGATATTAATAGATGTTTGGAAAATGCTGTAGTAGCTCATTATTTATAAAATATAACTGGGTATAATTCTGCAAAGAGATGAATATCTATATCAGGAGCTGAGCAGATTGCTTGTCTTACTCTGCAGTTTACACTAATGGACCACTAAGGTTTGGCTTGGAAAACTGATGTTAACATCACAGACCGGACGGATCTACAGTCATTACGCAATCAGCACCTACTTTGTCATGACAAGGGTACAGCTGTACTCCTCCTACACACTGCAAAGTCAACAAATGTGAGTGCATCACCTGTAACATATATCTCTCCAGCTCATTACAGTGCACAGGTATGTCTTATTTTGGAATAAGCTGACCAACACACTATTGTATTAGTCAATACCAGAGTACCAAAATTCAGATAGATTTTAAACTGGGGAAATAAAAAAAAAAAAGCAATAAGGACAAGAAACTACATTTCAGTGAGAATAATGAAGTACACAAATATGGGTTGGGGAACGGCCAGATAGATGGAAGTTCTGAGGCAAAGGATCTTGTATTAAAACCAAAACTCAGTATGAGACAATAACATCATGCTTTTGGGAAGTGCAAATACTATGCTGGGACCAGTGAAGGAGACAAAAGCTTTTAACACGCTTCCAGTAAGGTTTTTACTTGACTCAGCATTCAGGGTTCTGTGCCCATTTCGAGACAGAAAACGTGGATCAGTTTGGTGAGAGCATGGAGAAAAACAAGGACAAACACTTACACAGAAGGAAAAGTAACAGTTTAACTGAGAGGGGTAAAAAAAAGCCCAACAGCGTTTTAACAGCCAGTTATAAAGGAAGTGGCAAAAACTGCTGTGTCTGTGGTGGACAGAACAGATAGTACAAGTTAGGAAAGTAAGAGAGGGAAAACCTTTCTAAGGATAGAAAAGCTTTCTAAGGATGCTGTACTATCACCCACGAAGACTGTGAAACCTACCCCATTATAATTTTCAAAAAGTTAAACAGACACATCCCAAGAGTGGCTAAGGCAGAGCTGATCTTGGCTTGCAGCTGGGCAATGAACTAAGTAAACCCTAAAGTTCCCTTTTAGCCCTATATTTCTTTTTTTGTTGTCAGTGGTGGTCATCTTTGTTTCTTATTCGTTTTGTTTTTCCTGTGGATGAACAAGATAGAATGTCCACAGCTGTCTTTCAGGTCCTCACAGGAGATTGCAGGGCTTAAATGTACGTAAAAAAATCTTTCTATTCTATGGAAACTGGGCACATTTGAAATGATACAATTCCGCAAAAAGCCTTCAGAGCCTTCAAACCATCATACCCCTCTACTCTGCCCTGGTGAGACCCCACCTGGAGTACTGCATCCAGCACCAGAGCCCTCAGCAGAAGAAAGACACAGACCTGTGGGAGCGGGTCCAGAAGAGGGCCACGAAAATGATCAAGGGGATGGAACACCTCTCCTCTGAAGAAAGGCTGAGAGAGTTGGGGTTGTTCAGCCTAGAGAAGAGAAGGCTTTGGGGAGATCTTACTGCAGCCTATCAGTACGTCAAGGGGGCTTCTAAAAAAGATGGCGGCAAACTTTTTAGCAGGGCCTGTTGCGACAGGACAAGGGGGAATGGCTTTAAACTAAAGGGGGAGAGATTTAGACTAGATCTAAGGAAGACATTTTTTACGCTGAGGGTGGTGAAACACTGGACCAGGTTGCCCAGAGAAGCTGTAGATGCCCCATCCCTGGAAACATTCCAGGTCAGGTTGGCCGGGGCTCTGAGCAACCTGATCTAGTTGAAGATGTCCCTGCCCACGGCAGGGGGGTTGGACTAGATGACCTTTAGAGGTCCCTTCCAACCCAAACTATTCTATGATTCTATGATTCACTGTGTCAGAGTAGGTATTTTTAAGATGATTTTCATTATACTACACACCTCTCACTTGATTGTACTCTGATTCTATTCTCACTTTAGCAGGCATCACTCCTGCTGACTTCAATAGCATTATTCCTCCTGTTTTTACACTACACTAAATGAGACTAGACCCAGCCCTAAAGTAGCAAAATGGATTTGGGATTACAAGATTTTAACGTTCTGGGGCTTTTTTGCAATTTACTACTGTCCTCCAGGTTTCTTTTATGCCTATAAATTGTCCCTTTGATGGCAGTGGCATGAATGTATTTGTTTAAGACACCGTTTGCTTCCGTAAGCACAGAAAGACAGATGAATTCCTGCAGAACCCTGCAGCTGGGGCTAGATTGATCTGTAACTCAATCCAGCAGTTTAAATACAGGTAACACGAAAAGCTCCTCAGCAAGCTGCTGAATACAGCAGTCTGTTTAAAAACAATAGAAGTGACTGAGTATATTCATCTCATTGTAAGAAAATGCTCACCGAATAAGACAAGCTTCCTCGAAAGGCTGGGTCTTCCAGTTAGTTGCTGTGACTGCATCCCCTGGTGAGTTGCACTTCTGAGTTCATAAATGCAGCAGCACGAAGCAAGGAATATTGAGAATCTGGGGCTCTTTTTAGACCTCGGTCCACCTCTAGACAAAAGCCTTAATGACCTTCAATATTTTACACACAGGCTAGATCTGAGGAAATGCTGATAGAAGAATTACCCCAACAATAACTCTAACATCCTGCAAGTTAAACTGCACTGAAAATACTCTGAAACTACATTCTACTAAGTATCGTAAAATTACATTCAATATTAAAATACTAGAGATCCCCAGCAGTGCCACATCATTGCTCAAGTGGGCATTTTCCACACACAAATTTCATTTTTCCAGACATAAAGCTTCTCCAGCTTCAGAATGTTAAACTGGAACTTGTAAGATTTGAACAGAAAACTCATGAATGAGAATTCGCCTCTGTATATCTCAGAGAACTCTATGAAGAAGCCTATGCCCAAAATAGGGGATACCTATTCAACATCAAGAACACTGGACTATCAAAGATAGCATTGCTGAAACTATCCTTCCTGGAGCCCCTCCAAGAGTAAATAGTCCTGACATTCAAGAAGATACTCCACCTCTAAAAGCTCTAGGAAAGTCAGAGTAGATAACTTTCAGTTTGTTTTTCTCCACACACAGTTGTCTTTTAAAGAATCAAAAGGGTAGAGGGTCTAATTCTCAATCAAGTAAAAGCTAGTCTAGGTCCTCTTCCAAAATATTGTTTTACCCTGGAAGATAACTGGCACTGGCAAACTATATGTTTTTAGGGAGCCAGGAGACATCAAATTATATGTCATGACCCTTTTTTGGTTGCTAAACTCTTTCATGAAGGTTGAACCTGAAGAAATCCACAGTGCTGATAATCACCAAGATTATCTTTTCTTGCAAGTATAAATATATAAGATAGAAGTGTTTTCCAGGTGGAAAAGAGTTTCATTACTTTCACAGCAAAGGAATTCTGCTTGCCTAACCACACCTCTGCCGCCTTTCTCATAAGAGAAGTCATTATGGCAACTTTAATAAAGGAGAATTTTTGATTTCTGCACACGATATAAGCAGAAGATCCTGGAATCCTAGATGAGAAGTAAAAAGGAAGTGCCTAAAATGGAGGTAAGCCCATAAACCCCAGCATTTGGAAACCAATCTCAGCTCCAGACCTGGGGTTAACTGAGGACGCCATGAAGGATTCTGTGGATCATCAATCAAGATAAGCACTCCAGAGGAAATGCTTCACCTCTCCTCCCTATAAAAGAGCTCCTGCTGTTCCTCACAGAGTGCACCATTGATGTGAAGCCATTTCAAGAGAGAACTGTTCCCCTGATTGTGCAGACTGTCAACAGCTGAGAGGATCTCTAATCAGCTAGTCACAGAAGAAATCTTGAGCATTGTCCTGTCTCAAATCTATGATAATTCTCCAGGTCAGGGGTCAAATCCTCTGGCAATTAGCAGAATAAACTAGTTTGTTAATCACCTTGGAGGAACAAGTACCTAATTAATGGGGAGGTGTTGTGCATGCATGACTACAGATATTCACATAACCACATAGCTAGAATGACCTGTTTTTGAATGACATATCCTACCCAAAATTGCCTGGAGCAAGAGAAGGGCTGTTGACAAATGGTAGTTGAGTAAAGCTGTTCAGGTATGCAAGAACGGTACGTTGCCTTAAGCAGTATAAGTGGATCTGTGTGTACAGCTAAACTACATCTTTGAAACTATTTCAAAGTTAGAGTTGCAAGAAGCTATTCAGAAATGAATGTAAAAAAACAGGTCTGGTGGCATTGATCAGAAGTTCATAACCCTTCCACTGCACGGAAAATTAGGAAAAACTGCACAGAACTGAAATTGGGAGAGCAAAGCCATGGAGAAATCAACTGACAAAATACATTGCCCATTGGCTATGTCTGGGAACTAGACTTCCCCTTAATATCACTGTATGCTTTGCTTTAGCTAGCTGTTCACCATTTACTAGCACTAATAAAATTGTGCCCTGAATGCAGGGATTGAGGTAAACTCAAAACTTTCCAAACAGCAGACCTGGAGTTTGCTCCTACTTTAAGACAAAAGGTTACAATTCATACAGCTTTTTAACTGGATCTTGCTCTCACATAACCTTTAGTAACTCTGATGCCATCCAGAAGGACATTGACAGGCTTGAGGAGTGGGCCTATGCAAACCTCATGAAGTTCAACAAGGCCAAGTACAAGGTCCTGCACAGGGGTCGGGGCAATCCCCGGTATCAATACAGTCTGGGGGATGAAGGGATTGAGAGCAGCCCTGCCGAGAAGGACCTGGCGACACTGGTGGATGAAAAATTGGACATGAGCCAGCAACGTCCACTTGCAGCCCAGAAAGCCAACCATATCCTGGGCTGCATCACAAGAAGCGTGGCCAGCAGGTCGAGGGAGGGGATTCTCCCCTTCTACTCCACTCTCATGAGACCCCACCTGGAGTACTGCATCTAGCAATGGGGTCCCCAGTACAAGAAAGACATAGACCTGTTAGAGCAGGTCCAGAGGAGGCCACAAAAATGGTCAGAGGGCCGGAACATCTCTCCTATGAAGAAAGACTGAAAGAGTTGGCGTTGTTCAGCCTGGAGAAGAGGAGGCTCCAGGGAGACCTTATTGATGCCTTTCAATACTTAAAGAAAGGGGGCCTATAAGAAAGAGGGAGATATATTTTTTTACCAAGGTCAGGACAGGGGACGATGGTTTCAAACTGAAAGAGCATAGGTTTAGATAGTACACAAGGAAGAAATTTTTTACACTGAGGGTGGTGAAACACTGGAACAGGTTGCCCAGAGAGGTGGTGGATGCCCCATCCCTGGAAACATTCCAGGTCAGGTTGGCCGGGGCTCTGAGCAACCTGATCCAGTTGAAGATGTCCCTGCCCACAGCAGGGGGGTTGGACTAGATGACCTTTGAAGGTCCCTTCCAACCCAAACTATTCTATGATTCTATGATTCTAACTCTAGGCAGTTTCTGTGAAGCAAAGTACTTACTCAAGGAAACTATGGGCTATCACACAAGAAGGATCATATGCACTCTCTCTTACCAAGAGCTTTTAAGAGAACCCAGTGTCTTCTTCTAAGTGCCCCAATCACAAAAGCCAAGGTTCCCACCTGTTTTTCTTTCCCCCTCTCTATCAAGACTGTTCTTTCTACCATTTCCAAATTATTTATTTAAAGTTTCCTGAATGAGGAACCTCAGTCCAGACCCCAAGCCCTTGGTTAAAGTTTTATCCAATCAGGACTTTGATAAAATTTCAAGATCTTTATCTGTATTGTTTATCTGTCTTAGGGTTCTCTAGGGTTATCGACTTGACTTCCTGTAGGAGGTTGAAACAACTCTCCAGTATAACAAACAAACAGACACAAGCTCATGCAAACATGAAAGAAAGAAACCTTCCAGATTTCTCCTTCCTCATCGCATTCTTTGACCCGCTGGCATGGACCAGAAGCCTGTCATATATTGGGGCCCAGTACAAGCATAGAGCAGAAAAATGGTCAGAAAACATTCCAGTCTTATGTAAGGTAAGAGGCAATACACTCTGCAAGTGAAGCCCGCCAGCCAAACTAGCACAGAAGCTCTACTGGGTCCCCTGTGGACTTGTGTTGCATATAAGCTCTGATTAGGTTATCATAACGATCCCTTTTAGGCCACAAAATCTATGATTCTTTCCATAATCTGAACTAGCACATTATCAGAGATAATTTTGTAAACTGATGTCAACATTAGAGAAACTCAGATTACTATTCGATCAATACTCTGAACATTAAAATAAATTCCTAAGAGTCTTTATGTTTATCTACTGCATCAGTAACAGACTGTAGTATTTGCCAAACTCCCGGAAAGTATCAAGTCTATTTTCTTAGTCAAACAAGAGTCACCTGAATTCCTGGTAAGTTTCTCAGGTCTAATTGACATTAGCTAACAGTTGCACTTAAAAATCTTACTGCTTTTATTAATAAATCCAAGGAAAAAACTCTAGGATGTGTCAACGAGACCAACCTTCCTTAACCTCCTCCTACGCAGGACTAGATTTTTCAATAGCTTTTCAAAGAACTAGAAAGTCTGCTTTGGAAACAAATCAGCAGACATCATAGCTGGCAAGACACCAGCTTTCCCTGACGCAAAAAATAATTTAATGATGTATTTTAATCTTCATCTTGGTTTTATTCTTAGAGATCCTAAATGTACACATTCATCTATAAGGACCCTTACTGTGGACAAACAGCTTAGATAATCTCTTTTGACTCACCCCATCGCATCAGGTTTGGAAGTGAAATGAGGGTGAGGCATTGTGTAGTGCTGTCTTTTCGGCCAAAGCATCCATTAAGAAAAGAGTCAGGAGAGAAGAGCTAGCTACTGAAAAGCAAACATGTACCAGTGGAAAAAGGAGAAGCTAGAGCTCCTTCCCCTTCTCATCAGTACACAAGGAGCAGTAAAAATCAAGCATCTAGTCACAGTCTGACAACCTACTCTCAGCACACTTCATTGACACAGCATCCGGGTCCCTCTCCTAGCCCAGCACAAGCAGTAGCCCCCAGCCCTAGTAGCAATTCACCTGCAGAAGGACAAAGGACAACATGCACAGGGTTTCCACAGGCAGCAAGAACTACTTTAAAACAAGCCATTACAACTAACCTTGGTTTACAAAATAGCCCATGTTGCTCTGGATCCCTTTGGCTAACAATTATCTGGGGAAGAAAAAAAAAAATTCCACAAATTCTCCTGATTGTCTTGCCCAAAAATATGTAACCTGCGACATGCAAGATTAGTGCATAATGAGCTTCTAAATCTGAACTGGTATCTATAGCTTCTCGACCACACTGAGCACCAGGGTGGACAATGCCTCAGTCAGACCACTTCTTCTCAGCTGACATGGTTAACTCTCTCACCAACGTTTACATTGGAGAAAAATGCTCTGCAAAACAGTCACAGCATTTAAAATTTTCCAACCCAAAACATCGAAAAGGGGATTTAGGGGATTTTGCCACAGAAAAGAACAAGCCTGGGAAATGGACACACCAAGAATCAAGCTTTTTTCCTGCCCCACATCAGTACTTCTAAGTATTTTCACTGATTCTTTTGAAGTCTATCCTGACTGCTGGAAATTTGTACGTATAAGAAAAGTCAATGTCCTGGAAAGGTCTAATTAGTTCTTTTTGGGTCTAGAAGACAAATGAAGGTGAGAGAGAACATGAGGAGACTTCTTTTACACCTAAGCACAGCTTCCAAAATTTATGGAGGCATTCTTTTAAGATGTGTATATTTATGTTTCCTGTATTTTTTTAATTGATGGACTATAGAACACAGATTTTTGGCCCAATCTGACAGACGCATCAGTTTTAAGGTGACATGGGAGCCAAACCAGGAATATCTCCTTAAAATTGTACCTCTTCTGAGCAATAGCAATTGGTATGATGGATACAGCCAACAAAAGGCAACAGACACATGGCTGCTGCATTTGAAATTGGGTATTGTGTCAGAAAATAGTCTAGTATTTCCTAAAATAAGTCTCAGAGCACACAGTATAGCACTAGACTCCTGTAATGGAAAGTCTGCCAAATCCCTTCAAACCTAACAAAGTGTAAGTGAAAGGAAGTGAAGGGTTAGGCAGTTTTGGTTTTCTAGCCTTACACATTCACTAAAAGACTAATTTTTATCTGCATATATACATATACACATATACTCCTGAGAAAAGCCTGTGGTGAGCTATATATTACAAATTTTAAGATTACTGTATGCTGCTAATATTTCTCATAATGTATTTTCTAAAGTCACATCACCATCTTTTAAAAAGGCTGTAAAATGGGGTAGGCAACTTAAAGCCTAAAGCCAGGAATATAATCCAATCCAGATATGCCATAAAAGTGTTAATTAAGAAACCTTAGGAAGGACAGGGGAAAGATATTATTTAATACTGTCATAGTACCTGTGATGTCCCAGTGCCAAATCACAAGTAACGAAGAAATGAGATCTTGTAAAGGGATGACTGATCGAGGCTAGATCATTCTATCTTATGTTAAAAAGAAAGCAGGTTGCTTTTTAAAAACAAAAGGAAAGGAGAAGATGTAGCTCTAAGAAGTCTCTAGGGCACATCAGGTGTGATGGGTTGTAGAAGTTAATTAGCTGACTTACTTGGAACAGATAAGAAAAATCCCTATTGCTAAGCATTATGTTAGGGACATGTTTTGCTATTGTATCTCTTGCTTTTTTATTTTTTTATTACACATTTGTTTTATTTTTTTATCATTAAATCTTGTCTAGTGATAAAGTAGATTCTCAACAATCAGATGTCTACTACATGGATCCATTATTCAAGCGCAGACTGGCAGAATTAAGACAGGGTTTACTACCAATTCAACTACTCGGCTTCAAAAGCCTACTCAAGTTGTCAGGCTGAAGAGGGGCATCTTTCTTAGCATATATTATTCTCTGCTACCTTGACGACAAGCAGTGTCAACCCAGGATATTACCATGTATTGGGTTTGTGTGGCCAGGTTTTGGTAGTAGGGGGGCTACAACGGTGGCTTCTGTGAGAAGCTGCTAGAAGCTTCCCCTATGTCCGATAGAGCCAATGCCA
>NW_008824650.1:1582288-1597510 GCF_000699105.1 Pygoscelis adeliae
GGACCCACGCTGGAGCAGTTTGTGAAGAACTGCAGCCTGTGGGAAGGACTCACGTTGGAGAAGTTCGTGGAGAACTGTCTCCCGTGGGAGGGACCCCACGCTGGAGCAGGGGAAGAGCATGAGGAGTCCTCCCCCTAAGGAGGAAGGAGCAACAGAGACAACGTGTGACGAACTGACCACAACCCCCACTCCCCGTCCCCCTGCACCACTCAGGGAGAAAAGGCAGAGAAAATCGGGAGTAAAGTTAAGCCCGGGAAGAAGGGAGGGGTGGGGGAAGGTGTTTTAAGATTTAGTTTTTATTTCTCAGCATCCTACTCCGATTTGATTGGTAATAAATTAAACTATTTCCCCCAAGTCGAGTCTGTTTTGCCCATGACGGTAATTGGTGAGTGATCTCTCCCTGTCCTTATCTCGACCCATGAGCCTTTTGTTATATTTTCTCTCCCCTGTCCAGCTGAGGAGGGGAGTGATACAGCAGCTTTGGTGGGCACCTGGCGTCTAGCCAGGGTCAACCCACCACATACCATCATTCTTCTTTCTTATTTAAAAAAAAAAAGGGAGAAAGTTTAGCAAGAGGCCTGACCTAAACTACTACAGTCAGGTGAAATGCTTTGTGAAAGTCAAATACAGAGTAGATCTCAAAGCCTTAAGAAAATAACTGTTTATCCTCTGTAAGGGTTCTTTACGCTCTCTGTGGTCAATCTCCTAGAAAAAATAGTAAGTGAAGTCTTACCAACTTCTAAAGTGTGAAGACAATACCGACAGCCTGAGCAGCGGGATTGGGAAGTGCACTGCGTTCAGGGGTCCACCTGCCATTGGCATCTGTAGCAAGCTATAATTGTCTTATATGTAACTTATTTTATGAAAAGTATAAACTAGATTTATTAATGCAAATCCATTTTCATGCAAGTTTTCAATACACCTTGTTTTATTACAACTCCTGTTGCAACAAAAACTGCACAAGTATGTCCTTGCCCTCTATTTACAAGCAGAGCTTGTAAAGAATTTCTAAACCTTGCATTTCCTTGCTCAGACCATAGCTCAGTAATACAGCAAACCTGGCTGTAAGGCTCAAAGCACCAGCTCAAAAATCTAGCTATATGACACAAAACATTGTCCAATGGAAACTCATTCTGCTGGTCCGAATTCATTACAGAAGTATGGACAAGCTGAGGTGATATCAGCAGGCTTTTGGTGAGATCAGGTACAGTTTTGTCTTCCACAGCAGCCCTGAAAGCCAGCATGCATGCTAGGGAAGCTGACAGAAATGTGGGCATGTGCCAAAAACCAAATTAGATCCAGTTCATCTTGCTGGGTGATCTGGTAGTCCATAGATGAGTACAAATGATTTTGAAGCCATAGCCTCTGTCTTCTCCAGGGAACACAGATAGGCCTGTCTATTCCCACAGATCTGTACTGCCCTCAAGCTTTAATATAGTTCGAAAAGCTTCAACAGCAACAGTACAGGACAAGAGGAAGTCTGGACCACAACACAGCACAGAATAGCAAAAATAGCTTTGTTTACAGTGTTTCAGCAATTCTGGGCAATTCAGCGATTCTAACAGAAGCTCAGAAATACAAATCAAAAGAGGAAAGGTAGAAATAATATCCACCTTACCATTTCAGAGGCTTTCAAATGGCTGAGCTCTTGGTTAGTTTTCTACGTTGCTGAGGGTCTAAAAAGTGTAAGAGTACAGACAGGAAACAACTGTTTCTGGTGAGGGCACTACCTGTGAAAAATCTTGGGAGTCTGATTTTCCAATGAGGCCAAAAAACTGTTCTCTCTTTGCACGTGCAAACTTTAAGAATGATGAGTTTTGCAATTGAAAAATCATATTGCTTCTTAGCAGTACATACAAAAAAATACTGGTGCAAGTAGGTGTGGCTGCATGCAGTCTAATACCAGGCCTCTTCTGGAAGGCAGGCCCAACAGAACTTCTCCATTACCAAGACACCAATGAGACTTGGCTTGGACCACTTCTGTTTGCTTCTGCAAGATGGTCTGAAAGTGCATGAAATATAGAAAGTTTTAAAAAAATCACTGGGGTTAAATACAGACTTGAACCGAGCTCTCCACAGTCTGAAGCAGATCAGAATGTTATCAGTCACACTTCAAACATTTCTACCTCGTCAATGATGCAGAGCACTAAATGCTGGTTGGCTGCACTCATTTTCTGAGGGGAAATAAAGTACTTAAAACAAAACCATAATAAATTATTTAATAACTCAGTCATCAGCAGAAGACACGCAAACAGACTCTATGCAACTGTCACATTTAGACCAATGTGTTGTTACAGAAATGTCCTTAACTTGACATGATTTGTTAGCAGGATTGTGATTTTTTTTCCACAGTATTTTCACAAGCAGGAAACGAGGAGCATTTGTAGCTCTTTACTCTGTTTTAAGGGGTTTTGATGTCTGAAATGACATAAAATGCAACTTCTGCACTATTTGGGCCTTGGCAGTTAACTAAAATTAAAATTGCTCCTTGGTCCTATACTGAGCTGGATATTGGAACAAACACCACATCTCACTAACACAAGCAGACAGCCAGGTACTCCACCCATTACGAAGTACTTTTGAAATACTCTTCCTTTTGACATCGGTAGCTTTTAAAACGAGCTGCAATTGAGAATGTATTTTAAGAGGTTAAAGTCAAACATCAGTTGGCATCTGACAACCAGGGAGACATGGGAGAAAAACCACACCTGTTAGAGATGGTCCCAACATACAAGTATATCCCTCAATATTTTCAGCATCTCCATCAAGGCTCATTCCTGGACAAAAGAACCTATTTCACTGTATGGATTTTCCTCTACATGCGGTTATCCTGGCAGAGAAGGAAACTGCTGTACATACTTCTGTTCTAAGCACCTGGATTAGGACTTTGTGCTGTGGTCGCATAGTACCAGACAAAGTCACAGTTCTGGTTTGTGAATGGGGCTCATAGGTACTACCCAACCTGAATTAGTATCTATTTAAGCTAGGTGAACATTTCCTTGTAAATAAGGGAAAATGTAGGTAAACTATCACTTTCTGCCTAACTGTACTTTTTAAAATTCTGCTAATGCTGTGCCATATGTCTAGTACAGTATGTAATAACCTGGAATTAATGAGAAGATATTTGAGGATCTATTATCTTTTTGGCAGCACCTGCTGCAGTTAAGTTTTAGAACTCTACTGAAGATTTATTATGTCTCTATAAAGTGTGTTTTTCATATGGGGATTTTCATACTGGAGAAAAAATTATAAAACAGTGTTTTCTTCCCTGTCTGTGTGCATGCCTGTATATTCTTTATACTTTGTCCAATTTATTAAGTTATTATTATTCATTATATTTCCAAGTAGTACCCAGAGGCATTACTGAATACATGACAAAAACATAAACCAAAAAGTCAGCACTGCAAGTTTTGAACAGGTATGAATTAATTTCAGTGCTATACTTCCCCAGATACTGCAACTAGCCTAAGAATAATGAGCTCTAAAAATTATTTACTTACAGTGCTTTTATTTGCCATTCGCTTTTTGAATGACTAAGATTTCTATTTGCAAGTTCCTTCATAAGCATCATGGACAGAAACTGCCTTTAAAAATACTGTAATTGAATATTAGATTTTCCAATAAACACATGACTGCAGGATTGTGACTGTAAGATGGGAGAAAGTTCACTATAAAATGTTAAGAAACACTGACATCCTCTCAGAAACAAAAACTGGTAATACAAAGGCTATTACTGCCTTAACATCACAGTACAATAGCCAAATATAACAAAGATAGGAGAGGAACATAAGGTAATAACAAGACAACCACAGCCTAAACAGAAAATACATTTGCATTGAAATAAATATTAATTTCTTCTCAATCCAGAATGTGTACATCTATGCATAAACCATAGAAGTAGCTTAGTCTAGTGTTTTTGCAAGATATTAATATAAAATGTCAGAAAGAGCACAGAACTTCTTTCACCTCCCAATAAATTTAATTAAAGCAGAGGTCTGCTGGAAGGCAATCCACGTCAGTCTGCCCAAACTGACTGGGCAGCGCACACGCAGTGATGGAGCATCCTATTCATCAGTATTATGCTCTGACCTTTCCATTGCATTTCTTCTTGTTGCTAATGCTTGTAGCAGCATGTATGCAGATAGTAGACAAACAAGAGTGGCACTCTAGAGTTTTTTCATGCTTGGTAACAGTGGATGTTTCTCTTTTGTCTTAAGGGCAAGGGATTGCTGTCTAAGCATAGGGGAGGAAGCATGCCCATACTGTAATGCCAAGCTGAGCTGCTACTTGCAAAGTACAGAGCCTAAATACAGCTGGTCTTGTGAGGGTCCCTCCTAAGGCTGGTTACAGGTCAATCCTCTCATATATTTCTGGAGCAAGGCCCACTAATCACCAACTAATGCCAATGGCTACAAAGGGTACTCACTGTATTTCAGGATCCCAGAGGGAGAAGAGTTAACAATGCCTATGCATAGGTGACGGTCAGACGTTAAGTTTGGTGCAATTATGTGACAAATTCCTGGGGCTCCGAAAAAGCAAAAGGAGGGACAGGGTCTGTTGCCAGCCAGAAGTATCACCTGCTTCAGTTTCTAGCTTAGGTATGGTACTGAGCCTGGATTGCTTTTCAGAAATATGTCAGACTATGTAACAAAATTAATAATTGCAGAAGAGGGAAGTATTTCTGTATGTTACTCCGTACTTCTCAACACCCTTTACAAAGCAAGGAGAGATACACAAAGTCTCCAGTGTTTGCCCAGGGTCACAGAGATCAGTGCCAGTGCAGACAAATCAGAGCACCTCACCTGAGTTTATTTGCTGTGTTTATAAAATGCTGAATTTGTGATTTCTCTCCAATTTCTATTTGCAACAGACTAAAGTGACAAAGATCTGATTAAGGATTCTTAGTTAGATCAGGTGTGGAGAGAATGCTTTTTAAATATATGTTGTGGATAAAGGTTAAACAAAGGGGGATTTTGGAGAGCCACTGAGAGCAGTAAATTGGTTTTGCACACATTTCTCCTGTATTCATTTTTCTCCTGTATAAAACTCCTCTTGAAGTTGAGGTCCTGATTTTTCCAAGTGCTTTTATTACCACAAAAATAGCAAGGTAAACTGAGAATTTCCCTGTCCTAAGGGATATTTACATTTATTTAGTTTTTGATCTGACAGACACCGTTTATCACCTGGCTCTTTAGGACAGGTATGCTATTTAAAAATACGATGAAACAAGCCATCCAATGTCAGTTTGAAGGACTCAGAGCTATGACCAATAACTGTTTAATTCAAAATACATAAACAGGCCTAGAAGCAAGAATGAGAACCCAAAACTCCCCATTCAAAGATAAGCACTTTAATCAGCTGGCCAGTGGGTCTTGCTGTGTGCCTTGTCCCATGAATCACAAATTGCATGCATGCTAGCATTTTAAACAATAAAGAGAAAATGCTCTTCTACATCCAGGATGGGACATATGGGCTTGAGCCCACTCAGGCAGAGGAAGGGTCTCATGCTTTATATAGGTGAAAACTCTAACTGCAGGGTCCTACAGAGAAAAGATAAATTATCCCTCCTCTATACTCCTCCACCATTCTACCTGAAGCAGCAGCTGTAAGTGGTTTTTTGTCAGTAAGATTTGATGAATGCCTGGTAAGTACACAGTGGTAGCACCCACTAGAACAGCCTTGCTGGGACTTCGACACTTCCTCCTGACACGGCACAGGCAGGAGGCTGTTCCAGTTTGGAAAACAGAGACAAACCTCAGCATACAAAGAGAGGCTGTCTAGGCACTTGGCAGACTAAGATTAAAAAGTAAGATATTAAACTCATGTAGGTATCCTGGGTTTTAGGCTGTAGCTGAGCCAAGGTTCCCAGCACTGTAATTCTGGATTTACACGCCTAAAATCTTCACAGCTTCGGCTTTAATCAGCTGAATCCTGGTTTTGGATTAAGCTCTCATTCCCTACAATAAACATGTCTGTATCACAACTTTACCCATAGTCTGTGCAAAAAAAAAATAAGACTGATATGGATTGAGGAGAACCAGGGATCCAGATTACTGTGAAATTACTCAAGCCATGTGTGAAAATAAAACAATAAAGACATGAAAACCTGTGAGATGGCAAATAGCAAAAGACTAGAAAGATGAATACCCAGAAAACACAGACATGTAATGCTGGATAACATCTTAATGAATTACTTTTCACTCCAGAAATTAAATAAAGTTTTCCATTGCCTCATATATTGCTGAATCATTTGTCTACCACGTTGGCCAAACGTCATGAAAGCAGAAGAGAGTAAAACAGATCTTGAAAAGAGTTCAGTGAAGATATAAGGCAATCAATATGTTTTCACATGGCTTTCATATTACACACGAATTTTTGCAAGTATTTCTCTGAATAAAAAGTGAGTTCAGTTTTAAAAATGGGAATTCTTATGGCCTAGCAATTGATACAAAAACCACAGAAATGTAGCAAAGAACAGAGTGAGAGTAACAGGACAGAAGATCATTTACTAGAAACTAAGGCAGACAGGTGGGGATTCAGCTTTCTGCTTGTCAACTGGAGGAAAGCAGTTTTCTACACAAAACCTTTGCACAAACATGGAGACAGTGAAAGAAAGAACAATCTGTATTAACAGTTAACTATCGGGAATAAAGAGAAGAATTTTTACAATGTAATTGTGAAAAAAAAATGAAAGACCTACGGGACAGACTTGCCAGGAATACTGCCTCAAACCCACTAACTGCTAATAAGAGTGTCTAATAAGTACCAAAATTCAAGGGAAAAAAGGAAAAAAGAAAGAAAGGGGAAAAAAAAAAGCAAGCCTGGAGACAAATACCTTTCTTCATATAGACAGAACCAAGAAATGGAACAGAACGATTGGCCAGTGCTCATTGCTGAGCAGCGTAGTGCTGAGGTGTCATCTCTTGTAGTAAGACCTTTCTGCAACCAGCATGTAACTGTAGGCATCAGAGATTCCTCATCAGAGGAATGTTCAGGACATTTGATTCTATCATACAGGAGAGAGGCTTGAGTTGCACCTGACCTTAGAGAAATGATTGCAAACAGCAAAGGTAAGGTGAAAAGGTGAAAACAGTAACAGGCAGAACAAGTACTGAAGCCCAAGGTAAAAAGAAAACAAGAAACAGACCCGAAGCAGGCATTTGGGTCCAGGATACATGGCGGGGTGGGGGATGTAGAAGGCAAAAGAAAGACAGGCATGTCACATGTGCTGAAATTCACTATCTTTTAAGTTTAAAAACCATAACCATTCAGAGAAGAAAGCAAGCAATGTATGCAATGATTGAAGGTGTAGAGATTTCCAATTAAACAGAGCTACACAATGTGACTTCAGCAAATCCAAGGGCTATCAATGTGTACACACTATAGGAAAAAACTGCCAACAATTCAATCACCACATTGGCAGCTACGCTATTAGGTCAATGACCAATTCTGTTCCAGCAGGATTGATTAGCCAGCTGCAATGTTATCCCTACAACACTGACAAGGCAGTAACAGCAGACCATAATACTTGCGAGCAAGAGCTGATGATAGACAATAAAGACATGTTGAGGCCAATGGGCAAATGCAGGACGTTGATAAGAGATCCACACAAACAAGAGCAAGTACTGCATAAAGCTCACAGCAGCTGACATGCAGGAGAACCAACCACTGCTGGGAAGCACAAGCTATGGATTTAATCGCAGTACAACATCAGGAAGTCTTAATGTGATGCAGGAGGGAGAACTGTCATCAGAGGCTTTATGCTGCATTGTATTACAATCAAAAAACATATTGTGAGGTAAGGGACTAAAACACAGCAAGCTAGAGCTAGAAACAACCATCCCATATAGCCCAGGAGGCTAGTGAAATACAGAATTCATGGGAGTCATTGAAAAAGATCATGGAGTTAAGAGCATTTCTGCACCCACTGAAATGACCACAGAGCTGATGATCAGCAAAAAAAAAAATCATTTATGAACACCGAGGACTATCTTTGACTTGAATCCAGCACTGGATGGGGAAGTGTCTGCTCACATGTTACCGCTCCAGTTTCTCTAAGCTGGGAGATCTGGAGGTGTTCAAGGATGGACTGTTGAAACAAAAGGAAAGTTTGCCATAGGTAGCACATTTAATGTGCTGCGTTCAGACAGGGGACTAAAGTAGATGCAATCAGAATGTGGTGAAACATAGAAGTGTTGTGGTGCCAGTTCTTCCTGTTTATCCATGGAGGAAGGCAGAAGCAGCAGTAGAGAAAACTAAGAGACTAAACAGCAGAGGCAGGAGGGAAAATATGGACTCTCTACTCAAGAACGTTGAAACACTGCAATTATCTCCTTCCAGAGGACAGTCTCTGTCTTGGTCTCTTAGAACAGACAATTGCAGCCTAGCAGAAAAATTACCATCAAGCCAAGAAAGCAGCTAAAAGAAGTCCAAACCTGGGAGGCATCCTACTGAAGCAAAGAAGCCAAGAACCTAAAGCCATTGCAAACAGACAATCTGGGCTGCTTCCAGCTCTGAAACAGCCACACAAAGGAAACAAGCTAAACTGCAGTAGAAAACACATCGTACTAGACAGCTATGGACTCAGGGAAGTGGGGTGGGGGAGAGCAGTGGACAAGGTAACTAAGCAGTGGAGAAGGTAACTGTGGACTAAATGCAGAGAAACGGACCAAAAAGGGTGATCAGGGCAAGCGAAGAGAGCCTTCTGCTTGCTTTACACTGAAGGCGCAGAACTCAAGCTTAAGGATCACTACAGTGTCAGCCAACAACAAAGTCCTCTACAACACCAATAATAACAGGAAATGACTGATCAGTGTTTACCAGAGCACAAGGTGTAGGTCTTCCAAAGGGTTTGCTATTAACAGACACATCCAAAAATGTACTACAAACTGGCAACCATGTGTCTTGCACGCTGCCACACAAGACACAAGAATTACATAGGACACTGCATGGGACTTGCAGGGTGGTGCACAGGTAGCAGCAGGAAAACTTTAGAGCAGCAGTAATTTAGTCTGTTCATCTATGGACTGAGCATCAGCCAAAACTGTCACATCAGGGTAAAAAAGTTCCCTTAACATATTTTTACTAACCATTTTACTTTCAGGACTCCCAAGTCCTCTCAGGTTATTTCCCAGCATGTGAAATGATTTCCGCTCATGCAAAGTGAGAGTAAATCACAACAATTCTGTTGTGGCAGAGCATTATTCCTCCTTGCCCAGGCTGTTAATGACTGCCTCAAGCACAAAGCATTGGAGAGGCAGGCTGGAAATGATAATGAGTTAAGTGGTCAGCCAAACATATTAAGTGCTATGATGACCCAATTGCACTGAATTAGCACATTTTGATAGACATGTACATTAATAAATATTAATATAAATTCTTAATATTTTAAATTCTATCAATTCATTTTGCATCCATTGATTTTCCAGAAGTCTGAAAACACCAGCAAGTCTGTTCCCGGGGCTTTGTAACTGTGTGCTCAGTTCCCGGGCAAGAGCTGGCATTTTCTGCAACATTACTTTGCCTTTTTTTTTTTTTTAATACAACTTCAAGTATGACATCACATCCACGATGAGTTTTTCTTGCCTAGAATGAAATTACTTGCGATCTCTCCATATAACCTGGAAACTGCGAGTTTAAACACCTTTTCCTCTGCAGCTCTTGTGCCCTGGAACGACTTTGTGCGCACTGCTATCTCTTTGTGCTTCTACACACTAACCAAACTCCCTCAAGGAGCCATGACTGGCCCTCTTCCACTCCTGCTGCTGCCAAATGTCCATAACATCCACAGGGCTATATTGTGCTCACAGCTACTCTCCTAAAAACATAACTGGGCATATTTCTGTTTCATCCTCCTCCGCTCCATCTGTGTATTTCATTCACCTTTTGCCTCTTGTTGTCCATCAGGAACATCCTGTACAATCTGTGTCTGCCGCACCTGGCCCTTCTTCCATGAACAAAGCCCACAGGTGCTCCTGGAGTATAAATAATCACATAAACCGTCAGTTCTCAAATCTCACCAGGACACATTATTCTGCTCTTGCCTGCAGCTCTTAATTTGCTTCTGCCTTTGCCATTACTTATGATTAAAAGTCCTGACTCTGTTATTTAACTCCGTGAAGCATGCAGCTTGTATGAGATGGTGTACAACACAAGCTGAGTCTTACAACTTGAAACACTTCATTATATTAAAAAGAAAAAAGAGCCTTATGATTAATTTTGGTTTCAAGCCACAAAATGAAACAGTTTAAAGCCATCTTAAATATATTTCTCACAGTAGGAAACAGAATAAACCAACAAAACAAACTAAACATTATAATCAACCCAATTATTACCTTCTATTAGCCAAGTGCTTAAGGGATGAAAAACACCAGCATTTTAACCTGAGTGAAGCATTACTGAGACATTATCCTGGGGAACGTTTCCCCCCCCTACTTTCAGCTTAATACTCAAAAAAGATTTGCCTTTCTCTTAAGGGCATTCAGGTGATCCATCTTATAGGTGTGCAGGTGATAAATTAAATCTTAGGACTCACTTTTGGTTCACTGGTCTTCACATCTCTCATGGAAGAGCATCACCAAGAAATATGAGGGATGCTGCATAATAGTTCCTTCTTTGATAATAAAAAAACCATGCACGTATACTAATTGCAATGCACTAAGCCAAAACCTGGCAACAGTATCAGAAGGGCGAAGGGGAGGGGGATCCAAGAGGAGGATCCATCAAGCAAATAAATAACTACCCGACCTCACATCACCCAGTTTGGCACTGTGCACAGCTCCAGATCACTGGGAATAAAACTGCCTCTCCCTCCTCCCCGGAGTTTAGAGGAGCATGATGGCCGAGATTTAAGCCTTTTTTTCTCCTCAGAAACAGGAGCAGCCCCACACGCTGCCAGCCGGGCGAGGCGAGGGTCCCCAGAGTGCCTCAGCCCAACACCCGCTCCCCGCCACGCCGCAGCCATGACAGGCACCGGCCCCTCTCCCTCAGTGCTCGGTGGGGGAGGACACAGGGCGGCTCCACGCGACACCGAAAGGGATTTGCCCTCCTCGGCGGGGGTTTCACTCCCTCGTTTCCCTCCCTCCGCCTCTCCCCACGCTGCTTTTAACGAGCAGCGGCGAGAGTCCCGCCAGCTCCCGGCTGCAGCGCGGGGCCGGGGCGCGGTGAAGGCGGCGTTCGCGCCCCGCCGCCGCTTTCCGCTGACTCCGCTTTCCCGCCCGAGGAGAACCGGGAGGGGGGATGGAGGGAGCTGAGAAATACGATTTCCACAGTAATTTGTAGGTCACTGAAACAGTGAAACTGCATCGTGGAGATTAATTTATCCCTCCGTTTTACGACGCAAGCTCTCGGCAGCTGTATTTAAAAGCGGCTCCAGTTGGCATAACTCACCCCCTCCTCCCACCTCGTCTGAGGTGTCTCCTCACAGCCAAGCCGAGCGGCCTCGGCTGTCCCGGGCAGTGAGATGGAGCCGGAGGGGGAAGCTTCTACGTACAACAAAGCCCTGGGAGGTTTTTCTCTTGGGTGGGCAAACTGTTGGGAGGCTCTGCACACCCCGCCCCGGGAGGGCTGCAGGGAGCCGGGGCAAGCCCCCAGGGAGGCTCATGGCTGGGGGGCGAGGGCAGGACACCTACCAGTTTGCTGAGGGGTGTGGAGGCCAAGGAGAAGGAGGAGGAGGTGGTGGTCACCTTCTGCTGAGCTGAAATCATCACCGACACTGTGGCAAAACCGGCGGGAGAGGGAAGGAAAATCCTCCTTTACAGTCAGGTCAAGGCTCGCCCTGCTCCAGGCCCCTTCCCCAGCTGAAGACCCCGATGGATCTTGCCCCTGTGCCCTGGGGTCTTCTCATCAGTTTTCTCATCAGCCTCCCCATCACCTTCCTCAGGGTTCGATCAATCACCAAAATAAAAATCACCATTTCACCTATTCAAGGCAACCATCCTCCTTTCCCCAGCCGTGTGTGGCGATGGGCAGGGCTGGTCTGTTCACAGCCATACCAAGGCATGGCTGCCTCAAACCCTCACCCCAATCAGTGCGGCAACAGCTCTTGGCTCTTTTATTTCTCCTCTCCGTTCTTCAAGACCACCCCGTCTTCCACGAGCCCAAAGTGGTTTACCGTTTCGTTGTGATAACAAGCCAACGATATTTGTGCTGGTGCCAAGCCTACCATAAACTACAGCAGCTCCCAGGAAAATAGCCCCTTTGGCTCAGCAGAGTACGCCATTTTATTTATGTCGCACTTATACATCTGAACATTGAACTCTGTATTTAAATGGGACGACAAATCAGTACTACATAGGGGATGTGTGTGGGGAGGGGAAACCCAAAAAGTCTTTAGCTTTGCTCCCAAAACACAGATTTGGAGGAGCAGGAGGAAAAAATGCTCATGAGACTGAATAAAA
Source organism: Pygoscelis adeliae (assembly GCF_000699105.1). Taxonomy (NCBI): domain Eukaryota; kingdom Metazoa; phylum Chordata; class Aves; order Sphenisciformes; family Spheniscidae; genus Pygoscelis; species Pygoscelis adeliae. The sequence goes on from NW_008824650.1 coordinate 1,594,687, forward strand.
CCCATCTGAACACACTGCCCATGATCCTTATCTCTGGAAAACAATTACTATTACAGATCCAATTAATTCTTGCAGTGTGTTAAGATTAATAAAATAGAAGGGGAGAAGGATGGTATAGATGATTTTTGATCAAATTTGAATTTACTTGTCTGATTTAGGAATAAAAAGTTGATTTAAGCTGATCCATTTTCCAAATTCTAACATTACCTATTGGAATTTGCAGTAAATTGATAGTTATTGATTATCGAAGGTTAGGATTATGAGACCAGTTTATGCATACCCAAGAGACACAGAAGAGTTTAAAAGAGACCTATCACATCAGATCACATTTCACTGTTTCTTTGGAGTAATGAACAAGTTGGTTTGAAATATTGGTGAATGCTATACAATAAAATAAGGATTTAGCTGTTGCAAAACAATAGAAATCACTATGGGCAATAGCACTCCCTGGCTAGATCCTGGAGCCAACTGTGATTACAGCAGGATCTTTGCCTGAAGGAATAGTATAGAATCAGGCCCCTTTATTTTTGTGCTGTATAGTAAATCATATCACAATGTCCTGGTTTCAGCAGGGATAGAGTTAATTTCCTTCCTAGTAGCTGGTACAGTGCTGTGTTTTGGATTTAGGATGAGAACAAAGTTGATAAGGCACCGATGTTTTAGTTGTTACTAGGTAATGCTTACACTAGCCAAGGATTTTTCAGCTTCCCATGCTCTACTGACTGGGAGGGCTGCAGGTGCACGGGGGGCTGGGAGGGGACACAGCCGGGACAGCTGACCCCAACTGACCCAAGGGATATTCCATACCATATGACGTCATGCTCAGCATATAAAGCTGGGGGAAGAAGAAGGAAGGGGGGGACGTTCGGAGTGATGGCGTTTGTCTTCCCAAGTAACCGTTACGCGTGATGGAGCCCTGCTGTCCTGGAGATGGCTGAACAGCTGCCTGCCCATGGGAAGCAGTGAATGAATTCCTTGTTTTGCTTTGCTTGCGTGTGTGGCTTTTGCTTTACCTATTAAACTGTCTTTATCTCAACCCACGAGTTTTCTCACTTTTACCCTTCCTATTCTCTCCCCCATCCCACCAGGGGGGAGTGAGCGAGCGGCTGTGTGGGGCTTAGTTGCCGGCTGAGGTTAAACCACAACCCACAAGCATCAGCATTCTGCAAAATTACATGACTGACTAAGCAATACTGCTCTGGTGTTTTTTATGATAGACTGGTGATGGTGGTGATGTCCAAATTAAAGGCCATCTCCCCAAAGCATAAAAAATGAACATATCCTCTACAGACTCTTAAGAAGATGCACCCAAAGTCAGAGAAATGAGAGACCTGATACTACAAATGTTTTTAAAAGAAAACAAAAAGGACAACTTCCTAAAAAGGAAGTGATTTTCTTTCATTTTGTTTATATTCTGTTCTTCATTCAATATTTAAAGTGACCATGAGATTTCATTTAAACAATGTGAACCACATCATTAACGAAAAGAAGAATCATGCTTTGAGAGTTCAGGAAATGCATTTAGCCATTTCATCATCTTAAGTTTCTCCCACCTTCACCTGCAAAAGTCACTGAACGGATACAAGTTTTCGGCAGCTCATCCCTTTGAGCTGCCCACTGAGACCTATGAGTCTTTCAAGTTTCAGGAATCACCAACATGAATTCATTAAAAGCAACAGTTTGTTGCTATTACAATTTTCTCCTCCGCTAAGAAAGTCAAATTGAATCTAAAACTGAGGCTAGCTCAGCCACCTTTGAAAGGAACCAGAAGTTCTGATGAACTCGAGACAGGTAATCTCTACCTTGCTAAGGCAGACACAAACAGTATCTAACGCTGTTTTACTGTTGCCCCGAAATGTTTTCCACTGATTTCAATGGCAACAGGAGGGGTCATGAAGAATAAGACACGAGTTCTGTGAATCCCTAATTTTTCGCTAGTGACTGATTAGAGAGAAGTGGAGAGCATGGAGGTGAAGGTTTTAGGCAAAAAGTTGGCTGTTGTATCTTTGTAAATAAATAAATAAATAAGAAACAGAAAACTAATTTTGTTTTCATTAAACACACATCACCTTTATGCTTTGGAGAAAGTAAGTACATGTGGTTTAACTACAAAGCAAAACACTGTTTTGAGAAGAAAAGTAAAAATATTTCATTTGGAAAATGCTAAAGCAAAGCGTTTTGACCCTTCCTGGGGTTCAAAGTGATTTGCCAAATTCAGAGCAAATTTATGCACAACTTTTGGCTGACCTGAAAAGACACTGTTGCGTAAGCTTGCCACTTGAACAATTTCATCCCTTCTAAAACACAACATAGGATATAACATGATACGTAGCGTAGAAGTCCTTCAGCCTTCGTGTTGCACCAAGTCCCCATGGCAGCTTATTGTGCACAGGATCACAGAGTTACAAGAACCTTTCAGGAACAGATTTACATAGGACATGGTAAGCTGTCCTACGTAATGCTCCCCCCCACTGAACCTGGATTTCTGAAGAACCTGGAACCTCTGAAGAAACATCACTGATCAATAGTAAGCATTCACAACAGCACCAAGAGGATGCTTTTATGGCTATGACTGAATGTAGGCATTTACTGCCAAAATGTGTTAAAAATATTTTCACTGAGTAGATTTCTGTGTTTTGTACTAAGGCCATATATCAGTAAATGAGCTCTCAGAATAAACATTTGACACTGGCAGATTAATTCTCCATGAATAAATTAGCTCAAATTTATGGCCCTGGCATCACATGTGAGATTAGGTACCCACACAGTGTCGACAGGCTCATCAGAATTGTCTTGACAGTTTAAGTAACATCTTTTGTCAAAC
>NW_008824650.1:1597558-1598463 GCF_000699105.1 Pygoscelis adeliae
GCAGGAAATTCATATCATGAATGCAAACATTGTGCTTTGCTGGGGATTTTTCTGCAATACAATTTTCCTTCCTGGAATTGGTTTGTCCCAATTACAAAATAGTACAAAGTTGGTTAACGTGTGTATTTTTTTCCATAATCAATATTTAATTATTTTTTGCCTCAGATATGTCCTTTATAGTGAGAGTCAAGACACGGAGCCTGTAAAAACTCCATCAAATATCTTTTTTTTCTTTCTAAAAATCATTACAAATATGAGGTTCCTACCCCACAGTCCACACCAAAGAACTCTCTCTCTGGAACAGACTATCAAGGCGTTGTGATCTTGTCTCCTCTGGCATTTAATCTGGATGACAGGTACGTCATCCCAGTCCTACCTAGGAAAAGCTGAGTGATACACAGGGTTCAAGGAAGTAACCTCACAGCTTTAAAGCCGTTCCAAACTTCCTGGCAGTTTTTTGCTAGTAGTTACAATACACAGTAACAGATACGTTGCATACGTCTGAGAACACTGGAAGAGTAAAGCCCAGTGTGGAGCTTCTCAGACCTTACTCAAAGGAGGTCCTGGATATATTTTCATATGCTAAGCATGTATATGATTTTACCGGCTACAGTTTATTGATTTTCTTATCTGCTTCTAGGAGGTCTGTTGTTTACCAAGCACATTATTTATGTCTTGTGTCACCACTCTTGATCTTTGCCATAGATTATTTATGTAGACTAATAATTTCAGTACCAATATGTACCACTGACAACCATTTCTTGAACATCCATTGCTTTTTCTCTGCCATACTGGTCTGTTTTGCTTTCCCTTAGAGACAGTTAAAAGTGAAGAAGTGTAGCTTATTGTTCATGCTATAGAGGGGTTTCCATCAAGAGACCTCAAAATGCCCAAGCATCAATTTA
>NW_008824650.1:1598481-1632869 GCF_000699105.1 Pygoscelis adeliae
CGTGCAATTTACAGTAAGTCTATTGTTTTACACTAAGTGGATTGTTCCTATCAAGCTGCAGTCTCTCATCTTGTTAATCAATGCAACTCATGCTGACTCTTCACAGGAGTGAACCATTACCAGAAAGTGGATTATTATCCATCAGTAAAGTTTCAGCTCTTGATTACTGACCTAATTATTCCATTCAGCACATGTAACTCAAAGGGATAGGATAATTTTGTAGAACTGTTGAGTTCTACAAGTTCAGAACATTTTTGTTATAATACGCCAGGCATGCCAGACCAGTGTGTCCGTGTGCTAATAAGCATTACACTCTGTTACGGGAACCTTTGCACAATTTTGCCCTGTTGGCTGTAGCTGATCATCTGCTTACATCAGGAAGCAGATAAATGAATAGTCCTTTGTAAAAGTTCTAATTTGGGGGTATGTAGATAGCCCCTTTTCCCAGCTTGCCTAAGAAAATTTGTGGAGTCAAGAGTCACAACTGCTTTTTCATTGGCACAATTATTTTATAGTTGTACAGGTAAAACAAAGACAATCATAATTTGGCCAGGATATACTAATTAAAAAAAAATCAGCAATAAAAATGAAGAATCACTCTTTGTGCAGCCTCCTCAGCACAGACTTTATTTAAGCATGCTCTCAGAGTAAAATATAGATGTAAAAATAATTTACATATTCAGTTACAATCCCTTGCAATTACCACCTAATGTTTATCCAAACCCCAAACTTCCATAATTAACAATAAATTTACATGTATATCGTCCCTGAATTTGCCTAGATAAAGTATATAGTTTAGTAAGAGATTTTAAGGTAGTGGTGTAAGACTGGGCTAATCAAATGTTTGCTTCTTTCTCAATATACTCTTCTAAAACATACCCTTCATAATACTGGAGGTTTATCACCAAGAGATCCATTTCATTAAAAGACTAAATATGTGACCACTGAATTTTTGTTCAGATATTCTTTCTCATACAGAAATGCTGAAATCCAACCCCAGACCAACACACTTCAGAAAAGCATCTGTACAGAGTAGCACTGAACATCTCTTCTATTTCATAGACTCCAGAGAATAAAAAAGGCTTCTGCTAGATGCCTATCAGAAGAAGCTGCTTTTAACAGTAAGGTGACACGTAAGTAGTGGTATTATCAACTTGTTCCCTGAGTTGCAACAGGCAGAGAGAATGAAAGCTCACATCAGTTAAGGTTTGTCTTACGTTTCAAAGATTTAAGGTGATATTTACAGTTTTCTTTATTGCTAAGGGATCCATCATTTCGAAACAGTATCGCCAAACGAGACTGATCCTTTGTGCTGACAGTCATTGGTATGAAACAACTTTGCATTTAAGCTGCCAGAGAATCCCAGCTCAATTAAATACAGCCTTAATTGTTAGGATTTATAATTTTTACCACAGCCATATATACGAGGTCTCACCAAGCTCATGATTTCATTGACATTTTATAGAAAAGAATGAGAAACTGTCCCTTCTCCCAGAACAGAGTTTTCTTATGCACAGCTGTACGTGGGCCAGTATCAATATGCATTTTATTATCTGCATTGATGTGAAGTCCTGAGGCAATAAATACTACTGCTACAGACCTGCCTAATAACCTCCATTTTTATTCCTCTGCCATTGCTTGGGAACAGGGATATAGAGGTTAACGATGATTTCTTGTTTTTTTCCTGAAGTGACGGTTTAAATTGGGGTGGACCAACCAACCTTTTCAGGGCTGGTGACTAAATGTCACGCTTAAGACCCTCCCTTGCAGTACATGAGCTTATTACTTAGAGCTCACAGCAGTAAGTGCTATGATCCATGCAGGGGCACAGGGCAGAGTGTGGCTGCTGGGAGTCACACGCTGCCCTAGAATGAAGCAAATGTGGCAGGCCAGAAATTATCCTCCAGGTCACTGGGAATAGCTGTCAGAACTGGATTCAGGCTTAGTATTTCTTGCTTTGCAATCTTATCCTAGAATCAGCTCTGATCCTGCTGCACGTCTTGTGGCACGTGTTGTCAGCAGGACTGCAGAAGGTGTCATGTCAGTCGGAATTAAAAAGAAAAAGAAGAATGCAGTCATTTTTGATTGGGACACCTCAGTGATTGCTTTGATTTCACTTAACACCTACAGGTCTGTTTTCCAACCTCTTACTTTTGTCTGCTATCCCTATAAAGAGGATACTACCCGTGAAATTATGTAGAACTAACATTGTCAACATTACCGACATCCCTACATTCCGTAAAATCGCTGCCACAACCAGTGAAAGCTGAAATGATAGAAATATGCTGTAGTGAAAAAGAAGTAAACCACTGTCTTACCAGTAAGCCAGTATCAATGCTACTTGTGATTTTCTTATTATTATCAGATGGGGAGGTGGATCAGAGAAAGATAAGAACAGTAATGTGATGTCCAGTGAGGACAACTTCTCTCTCTTCTGATCCAGAAACTGAGCAGAGGATGGTTTATCCACTGTGCAGTCCCTTCTGGTGTCTCCTCTCCAGAAAAGAGCACCAGGAAAAGCTGCAGAGAGTCCTCCAGACACCCAGAAAATAGAAGCAATTCTGGAAGTAAATACACAAGAAGCCTTTGACTGTTCACAGAAACACCTGCAGTGCTGCCTGGACTTCCTCCACTGTGTACTAATATGCTATGCGCTCAAGCTCTCTCCACCTCTTGTCACCCACATCTTCTGTCCCCAGGCTTCACTTCACACCTGCTCCAGTGCTTTGCTTTTAGCTGAGTCCCAGCTGAACAAGCAGAACCACTGTAAAATGTCCCAGAAGCTATTAAGAAAGTGCACTGCCCTGCTCTGTGCACATAAGACTGTCTTAATGCTTGTATGAAGTCTAAAATGTGGACTCCTGATCTATTCCCAACAAATCTATCTCACACCGACCACACACTTTTAGGGTAAGAGCTGCCTATTCTCTGTCCCTATAGTATCTAAGATACCAGGGCTCTCTCCTTGTTTACTTGGTAATAAATGCAACTTTATTACTTGCTAACAAATGAAACTGGTAATAATAAAGTTCCTCCCCAGAGACAAAATATCTGTTAAATCTACTAGGAAAAAATGAACAACCTCATTTTAATATCCTTGTATATAGAAAAACCTCCTTAATCAGCATGAAGCTTAAATGAGGTACTTGCTTAGCAGGAACACCTACACAGGAACTGATTTTCAGCAAATTGTTTGAGATGGCCCTCTACTCTGGATAATTTTCGAAGTGATTTCTCCATCATGCCCGAGGCTGAGGAGTAGGACATTACAGGTACTAATAGGTACCTGCGTCCTCTACCTTACAAGCTGTGACATTCAGATCAGTTTTCACTCTATACCACAACTCACAGCTGCATTTGGGCTTCAAAGCCAATCCCTTTCAGTATTCAGCTACACGGGGAAATTAACTGGTGTGGCTACAAAGCAGAAAAAAATACATGGCTACGGATAAATTAATACTGTTCTGGTGTATGCACTCTAATCTGGAATAAAATAATTTTTATTCTGAAATAATATTTCTTCTGAAATTAAGACCTATGTAGCAACAGAAGTATAATTAATCTTTTATATTTATACTGCTTTTCATTTGCAGAAAACAAAAATTCTTGCAGCATTGATTATTACTCTGCATTGCTACAGTGACCAATTAACCACTGATGCATGTCTCAGCATTCACCCTGGTTGGTTCCAAGGTAGCGACACTACCCACTAATTTGGCAGCTCCTGCTTATTTTTTCTTCTTCTGTTGAACACCCTTTATCCGAGAAATAGGCAGGAAATGGAGGCGCACGCACAGGTAGCACACACACAGCTATCCAGGCTGCTGCCACACGGCACCATTACATACCTGTGGGCTACCGTGAACTGAGCCAGTTCCGTCTGTTTATATTACCACTGCTAATTTGGCCTTGCAAGCACAACTAGTAGTTCATTAATCAAGTAAAAGTACAGTTAAAAAAAACAAACCAAAACAAAACAATGATCATCTTTAAACCCAGAAGGTTCCCCTCTCCCTTCGTTAAGCCATGTTTAAGCTCATCTCACACCATACCGACACTAAGCAGAGAGGTTCCTCCTCCAGCCTCTTTGCTGTGTGCTCCTTGTTGGCCCAGATGTCATGCTGTGGCTCCGTGAATCAGATCAGCTCATTCAACCACCCAGGCCCAGCAAAAAGAAAATATGATTCAGTTTCAGCTGGATCAATGAGCTGATCTCACTGGACATGAGCACTACTGCTGAGCAAGGGAAGGCAAAGTACCACGCAACCGTGGGAGCAGAGAGAGGGAGCACTGGAGATGGTTTTAGACTGACTTGGACTGCAAAACTCCGTGCTGAGAGTGAAGCCATTCAAACTGCTTCCCAGGAATCGGAAACTTCACATGTGGGATGGAGGAGGGAAGAAGTTACAGGGTAGGAAAGCACTTGGATGTGCCATAAATGGAGAATGCAGCTGATCAGTCAGTCACTATCACCCCCCCTACTCCTACCACCATTCCCTGTGTTGTGCCAAACACTGAATCAAAACTTCAAGTGGTGATCGGAAACAAAGGCGGTCAGATTCTTCTGCAGGGAGTGGGAACCTCTGAAGAGTATGAAAAAGGTAATTGATGACTACATGGGAAAATGGTAATCGATAAACCAGCTGCTGTCTAACACTCCTAGTATGGACCTCCTGGTGAAGAGACACCCTGAGGTTCATGTAGTGATCAGCTGTGTCACAGTTTCACCTCTGGGCCTTGAAAAGCGGCGGGTCGCAGGAGACAGGGGAACCATTCCCCACCTTAGAGATACTTGGCAGATATCTATTTACCACATTTTATTTTCAGCCTTCCTCCACGTAAGATTTCAATGGGCCTTGGCTAAGTGCTCACTATCCATAAAGGAAAACTAAGACACTGCAACAAATCACTCCAGAGAATGAAATACTTACTAAGGATGGGAATTATCTGATCAAATGTAGATACTGTAGACTTCTGAGCTAGCCATCCCCAGCTTTCTTGACAGCCACCATCCTGTGAGGCAGGATTCCTCTCTTCCTAATGTAGATATCTAAAATAGGTCAGAGGTACTGTACCCTAAACATGCCAATTTCTCTCCACTGACTAGAAAGGAAACCCAGAATAACTAATACAAATGGAGACGTTCACACTGTAGATGACTTGTTGGTATCTGTCTTGCTCAGGTCACCTCTTTGTTTGGTGACTTAGTTTCCCTGTTGAACTGGAATGAAGTTATTTATTCTCCTCTGAAAAGCAGTTTTATCTCTGTGGACAAGAAATATCATGGAAGTTAAATGCTTTTAAGAAATTATCTTTTCTGTTTTACTAAATGGGCTAAAACTAATTGTATCTAGTTAAAAGAAATTAATTTCTTGAAATTGAAACTGAATTCCTCACAGGAATTATTTAAATGATTTTCATAAATTGGTAGTCTGGTGACCTTTTGCCCACAGCACATTTCAAAGTTGTTTCTAACATGTAATCGGCATACTGTAAGAACTGAGTAACTCCTGTTAAAAAGGAACAAAGTTCAAAAAGACATCTGAATTGCTGAAATCACAAAATGAAGTCTGATGACCTTTTAGTCACTTCTGATGTAAAAAGAAAATCCAGATTTACGTTTCTCCCCTAATCTCTGCAGCTTTTAATGAACAAGGGTACCAGGTTTGAGGAGTCTAGCTCATAAAAAATATGGAAATAAGTTGTCACTCACCCTACTGGGGACAGGCTTTTATTAGACAAAGACAGTGTCATGCCCCCAGGAGATCTGTGCCAGAAAGCCCCAGGAATCTTTCTCTAATTTGTATTTGAGATGACAGGCTGGGATTTCTGCATCACGCTCTAAGCAGAACCACCTGCTTCAACCACGTTGGGATCAGCCACTGTCTCTGTGCTCCTCCATCTTCCAGCACTCTTAACGCAACAAGAGTAACTGCATTTGACATCTCTAAACTCTTTCACTCAAGGGATATCTGAACAGTGAGTTGATTAAAATGACTCTAGGACTTCAGCACAAAGCATTATTTACTTAGACCCCCAAAAGGAACAAAGCACATAGAGCAAAAGAGGAAAGTAGTAAAAAATTCCTAAGTCTTACTCGCATTTATTCTCCTTGTTTAGTCTTTTTTCTTTTAAGTTCCCCTCAGTTTAGCTAACTAATTACAGCTTGAAGCCGCAGACTGTCCTGCTTCCAACATGCCCTCTCTACATCATTCTTATGAATTTGCCAGTCTTTGTTCACTCAAATCTGTCCCAGCCTCTCTTATCAGATTGAAAACACGCTCCCTTACTAGGTCAAGAGGACCATGGCACTAATTTCTAAAAACCACACAAAGGCATTTTGATTATGGAATAGAACTGGCCACACAGAGCATTACTGCAGAATAGTGAGTAAGCTTTATATCTACCCTGTAGCAACTCTGCAGTAACTCCTCTTTGTAAACAAGCTCTGTGTTTTCTCCTTGATTGCCAGTTCTCAGCATTGCATACGCAGCTATGGTATGCCAGGACTGGGCCCAAGAAATTAGTCCTTCGGGGCTTTAGAATTGGTTATTTTGTTCTACGTGTCTCCTTTACACCAAACTCCTTCACAAGTTACACCACATCAATTTATAATTTCAGTAAGTTATGAAACAATAATACTGACATTTCCCAGTTAGCACAGACATCTTCAGAGCTAGTGCCAGTTTGCTGGAATTTATTGTGCTGGAACAATCAGATCCTCATCCTCCCCTCTTTTTTCTGGATAAGGCTGCAAGCATCTTTAGAGGACCTAGATTACAGCATTGAATAAAGCTAATACCCAAACTATAAACAAAGCCCTTGAGCCCAAAGAAAGAAAAACTAAAGCTCTGATAGTCCTAAAAACCACAATGAGAGAACAGCACTTAACCTTTAGTTTTGACTACACCTGGGAAATTCCATCACCTCTGGGCCATTACTGCTGTGCCGATTAGACCCAGTCTCAGCAGGGTTACTCAGGATTGTGGATTAAAACACTAGTGTCAGCTGATAGTTCATCATTTGTAGATGAACAAGTGGGACACTTTTAGATTTCCCAGTGGAGGCTAGGCCCTTAAGGCTGCTTTATACCTTATCAGGAAGGAAGGGGAAGGAAAAAAAAAAAGCACTTTCCTTTGACATCTACCTTCAGTGATACAGCACTCTACTCCCCAGCAGGAGGCCCAACCTTGTAAAACAGATTGTACTGCAAAAAATTCAACTACCACTTCAAAATGCTGAAAATTAGACATTAATGCTGTGGTAGAGAAATGAGGTATTTCTTTAGCATTGTATGTACATCAGACTTAAGCTAATCTCGTCAGTCAGTTGGCTGAGAAATGAAAAGCTGGTTTTGAAATACTGAAATGGCTTCATTTTGAGATGTTTGTAATGGACTCCAAAAATACATGTATATATTCACACGTATATATCTATATATAAACACACTTAGCAATCAATATTTAAACTTTTTAAGAGAAGAGAAAGTCATTCTCAACATTTTCCGTTTATGAAAGTAGATCTAGATACTAACATGCTGGAAATAAGTAATTATTACTAATTTTGATAATAGTTGTAATGATGTAATTATTTTTTAAACTTGCAAGATTTTTGATAAATTTTAACTTTGGAAAAGAATTTTTTAAAAGAAAAAACTGTATTTTCAACAAATTAGGACCAGACACAGGGAATATTTAATCAACCACTGCATTAATGAAACACACTTTAAAAAAATAATTTACATCCAGATGACTACTTTCAAACTGGTAGATTTCTTGTTAGACCTGAATTTGCTCAGCTCTCATCTGCCTTCAGAGTGATGATTTCCCATTTCCTTGTGAATTCTTTTTCTGACACCACAGTCATTTTGGAGACTAATTTTTGCTACCAGTTGGATTGTAAATCTTAAGTTACGAGTTTTTCGGGGCAGTTACCATGTTTTTATTCTGCTCTGAGCACCATGGGAGTCTATAACTTAGGCCTCACAGGCACTAAAGTCATACACAGTCATTCATAATTAAAGGCAATGATTATATGATCTCCCACATCTCACAACATCTTTGCTTTAGCTGTTCAGTCAGGCTCACCAGTTAAGAGAATTTTACTGAGCTCAAAACAAGAGCTCTCCCAGCAGTGTCCAACAGACTAGACAGCTCCTCAGGACTCTGAAGCCCCTGGCACGTTGCGCTGTGTGGTGGAGCATGTCTTTCACCATCATGCTGGAGAACATGCCAATCCCTCAAGAACAAGCAGTGGAGATGAATAAGGACTTGTCGTTGAAGAACGGAACAAATCCCACAGTCAAAACACAGTAAAGGCAAGTGAGGAACTAGATGGACTCAAGACCTTTATCCATAACAGATTGGAGGACAGACTGGAGGAAACAGACCAAGGAATTCTTGTGGGCAGCCATCAAGGGAATAAAGATTCACAGGGAATTGGGCTTGGGGAAGATGAGAAATTTATTTGTACCATCCAGTCCCATACCTTTTCCCAGACAACGATTAGACCCAGGTTTGCTTTTGTTTTAACAGTAGTAGTGTGTGGATCTTGGGATAAGTCAGACAAGGACAGATTAATTCTCCACCCACAATGAACCCTTTCCCAATCTTCATCCTTAAACATCTGTGAGTGCCTCTCCTTATTCCTACTCCTCTTTCCTGGAAAAACCTTCACTCAAAGAGAAACTGCCACCACGTAAATTTACACCAACTTCATTTCCTTTCCTTCAAAGCTAGTTTTGAAATTAAAAAGCTTGGTGAAAATTTATAATGTTGAGTAACACTGAAATATGTGCTTTATCCTCCACCCTCAATGTTTTGTTCTTTTACTTGTTACTCTTTGAAAATGAAGTGTATTTTTGAACCACTGTGAATGTGTAAATGTGTACTTCAGCCTGGCACCTTCTTTCTCTCTCAAAAGATGTGGCAGCAGGAAGAAGGTTATGGCAGTCACTGTTGGGTTGGGACATCTGAGGGCCACACTTAGGTCTGTGCCCTAGTGTGCTAGATGCTCTGCAAACCATTGTCAAACCAGTAAACAACTGCCTACATGAGCAAATACTCACTTTGACCCTTTGGGGACGCTTGGCACTAGTCAAGCAATGGAATAGCACAGCACATGCCTATTTTATCTCCTCCCAGACGCAGATTATGGAAAATCGGCAGAAAAGAAACTTTTTAGGCTGTCAATGCAGATTCATGACGTGATCACATGACATGGTGGTCTACCATGTGTTCAGAAGATGGTTTCTTTGCTTAGAAGCAAATTAACCAACTGTTAAGTTCAAGGGGGGGGTTGTTTTTCTAAATACGCACAGCTAACAAAACCAGCTCGCTCTAACAAAACCAGCTAGCTTGTTTTGCCCAAACCTTACACTCCACTCCACAGAGCTCTGACATTGCTTTGCTGTGAAATTGGAGCTGTGCTGAAAGAGAACTTGGATCCTAGCATGGGAGTCAAATCAGTGCATCAGAGTGATAAGACCTAACAGCAGTGAATAAGCTTCTGCAGTGATCTTATAAACCTGTCCTGTGGGCAAACTCTGCTCCACTTTCAAAAGGCTATTGTAGCAGTACTGAATGTGGGAATTTGGAAACAAACCACGAGACTTGTGCCCTTATTTGCATGTTAATCCCTAGAACGCTTTTCCATGTCACAGCTATTTCACAGCTTGCAGATATAAGTGTCAACTCTGACTTCAGATGAAAGTTCAAGGCCTTTGCTTATGTGTGCTGGACTCTTTCTAACATGCAAAAAATGGCACTAGTTCTTTCCCCGCATTTAGCTTCTTTGGGAACACACTTTGAAGTACAGTGCCAAAAAATGGCACTAGTTGCAGATCTCTGACAAATCACACCAAATTCTGTCATGGTGAAATAAATCAAAAGCATCTTTCTCTGAGCAGTGCACAAATAATGCTCAAAGCTCAAAAATGCAAATGAAATCACATTTGTTATTAGCCCTCTGATTACAGGCAAAAAAACAAGATTCTTTTGTTGCGTAACATGCTGGAAGAGGCCCAAACTCTCCTTTTCTTCTTTGGAGAACTTTCCTTCTCTCAGACTGAGTAAGCGGGCAATAAGTAGGGGAGCAATGACAGGGTGCTTCCCTTCTACTCTTTCTTTTAGCTCTTATTTGCTCTAGGAAACCTGGGTGGCTACCTTGAGTCCCCTGGCCTCCCACTCACAGTAGCAGCTCCATAATCTTAGGTGAGGGTGATGCTATGCCTTAATAACCTCAGAGGGCAGCCTGCTTCTGCTTTCCAAGTCCCAAGGGTCTCATTAGAGGATCTGCTAAATCAGGCTTGTATAGTCTGTCATTAACTGCAGAATTTAATTAGTCTAAGTTTGCGCTGATTTGCATTTAGGAAAGACTGAAGCTTGCTGAGTTGTTGCTGTTATCAAGCTGTGTTTATCTTTTCCTCTGTTTTCTAAGGGGTTTTTCACAGTACATAAAGGTCAGGGGAATTCCTGGTGCAAAGCCCCTCCTGAAGATGCAGTCATACTGGGGACATAGATAAATGCTGATTAGTAACAGAACAGACTTAGTAGCAATACTGGAGTATACCTACTCCACATATCAGAACAGCCAACATGAGCACGGTATAATCAAAAGAAATTATGAGCAGGGCAAGACGATGGACCTCTTGCACTGAGACTCTTTGAAATGCACCCATGGGATACGCATTTGCTAACTGCTTATCTAAAACATGCAAGTTCCCCATACCCATAATGTCATTGAGAAAATGCCCACTGACTTCAACGAAAGCACTGCTAAGCCTGACACTTCTGGTAATCATACCTGTGATGCTGAACTGCTGATCAGGCTTTTTGCTGTCTTTTAACTACATCACCCTGGATAAACACTTGATAAAAAACATCCCAGACTGTTCTCTCACTTTTAAAGTTTCAGTGATCTTGCCTGCAGTATTAATATAGTTTATATCCTCAGTATTGGCAAAAAGAAGTTATTTCCTTCAGAGTCCTTGCAATGTCATTGGAGAACAGGAACTCTGCTGCTGTAGCAGAATGTCTCATTTCCCATCTCACAGGGTCTCTACCATGACAGGTTCCTACTTCAGTTCTTTGCACACCACCACAGATCTGGGAAGCCCTGTGAAAAGCTTTTTCTATTCTCATTCTAAACACAGCCAAACATAATCACTCTGTGCCAAAAGGAAAAGACTGCAGCTGGTAAGGAAATTAAATTTACTCCAGATCTTCCAGTAATGCATTATAGCATAAATGATGGAGGGATAACAACCAAGACATGCATAAAAATGTCTCAGAGAGCGCTTTAAAAGTTTAGGGCTTTATCTAAAAGAGCAAAAACCCATCTAGTAACCATGTCTTTTTTTTTTTTTCCTTGTGGATGGATTAATAAGACAAACAATGTATTAACAGCACAAATACAAAGTTTACTCTCTAGAATTCATTTACCACACAGCTCTTTTGAATCACAGTAAATGCTAGATCTTTTGCCGATTTTTTTAATGGAAGATTGTAATTCCAAAGAGCAAGACTTCCAAGACAGCTCATAAATTTTTCTCCAGTGCAGCCCACCCCTTACTGGGCCTTATTTCCCGAAAGTGCAGAGATCCTCCACCAAGGATCTTTAAAATGTCCCCTTGAACACTGGAAAAGCAAAAGCTTCCTACAGGAATCACTCCTGTAATTCTTGCTCTCACACCATTATAGTAAGAGTTGTATGTTAGAACATAAAAAGAATTGTGCCTCACTTTTTTTTAATGTTTGTTTTTCATCAGAATTTCTCAACTGAATCTGTATTAAAAAAACTCAGTCAAAAATCCAGACAATCCAAATTACTTCACTGTCTTTGCATGCAAATAGCTAAATTCATACTCAAAAACATTTTGAAGTTTCCTATTAACTGAATATTAGGTCTAGTGGAGAAACTGACAGAAATTCTAAGATATGAACGATGTGTGGAAATTTTTTCACCCTCCCTAAAATTGCTTTCAAGCATCTGGAATGCATTGCTAAGCACTATACAGAAATGATCCTGTTTAACATATTAAAATTCAATTTACATCGGAAAAAATGCATTTGTGAAGTATTTATATACACAAAGAAGCATAACATTAACTGCACTGTGGAGATGTTATCACTTACAGCCACTGAGTGCCTCGACTACAAATTAGAGGATAATTAATTTAAAATAGTCCTGTATTAAAACACAGAATAAAGTAGTTCAAGGAAAAAGCTGTAATAGTTCCCATGGTAGAATTTTCTTTACAGGAAGGACATGAATGTTACATCAATTTACTTAACAATGAAATATTGCAACAGGTTGTAGGGTAGGGTTGACCTTACACAATACAGAGCCTTGAGGAATATTTAGAGGCATAGCTCTACACTAATCCCAAATTTGCCTCAGCCCCACCTTGAGGTCCTGTCTTACCTCCATCTCTACTGCCTTGTTTCCTGCCTCTTGACATGCATAAGTGGAGCCACTAGCTCCTCTTTTACAGGGTTGCAAGCAATCGAAAATTATTTGATACATGCTTTGGGGTAAGAGCTTGAACACAAGCAGTTGTCGCAGAGCCACAGTCCCTGAAGCTGGAAAAGGGGGAGGGTTGGACTAGTGCAGCTCCAAACACTCGCTACATCACTGTTGTGTAAGACCTGCTCCGGTGGCCTGCAAACGCTCACCCACGTGAGCATCTCTGCACGTGACACACTCTCTGGTGAGTTCCAAGTACAAAACACAGACGCAAGTTGCTCATACACTTCAGCGTTTACAGTTTCAAAGCCTTGGCTTTCGCTTAGGCCTCAGATGAGGAAAATTACGTCTGGTGAGGGCCAAGCTGTTTCAATTTCATATTTAACTTTTCAGTACGCAATTTGTTTCTTACGGAATAGATTTTTTTTTTAAAATATATATATATAATGCGTTTCTTTCTAAAATTTTCTGTATACATCTGTGTAGAAACCCACTGCAAGTTTGCAATTACAATCAAGAGATAACTTTTTACATGGAAATAATTTTATTTCTTTCAAGCTCTTAGGAAAATACACTTGGTTTTGTGATTTGTTTTTCCCCCCTGTTTACTGAGATACTAAAATAAGTTTATTTTAGGTTACTAACTTCAGGCCATTTAAAGTTTTTCGGCATATTCAAATATATCTGTAACCTCAGTCCACACTGTAACCTCAGTCAACACACGTGGAAAAAAGAATGTATATATCAGTAGTGAGTAATGTATGTGCATTAAACAAAACTGTTCCTTCTTGAAGTGTACTTCATGTTTCCTAAAGCCCCACTGACAGATCGCTCGTTTCTCAGGTAACTGTGGATTTTACACAAATGTTGCTCATACTGCTTTGCAGTATTTTGCAAAGAATGCTAGGGCACAAAACAGACGTTTTCTGTGCTATTCCAATGACACTGAAGAAAACCAGTTATTCATATTAGAAATTTTCAAGTGATAAAGTCAATTCTTACAGTTATTCGTTTAGTTATTTTTCATCTTTAAAGATGTTCATTTTAATTTAAAAATGTTATTTTTAGTTTTAAAACTAAAAAGAGGATTAGTGGTGGAGGATTTCTTTACAGTGGCAAAAATGTGTGATTTTCATAGCAATTATAAGGTACTGCATGATTTCCCATAGCCTTCCCCAATGATTCCTTTTGCATCATTATTTTCCTAGGAAATATTAATCTGTGACTGCAATAAATTACATCAACAGCTTTGCTTTACTTCACAATAGGGTTGCTATTAATGTTTTTCACCTCCTAATGATGAAGAGAGACTTCCTGTAGTAAAAGCTGCACATATATAAATGTAACTAAATTAAAATTGCTGGAAAGCACATGACTGTTTTCCCAGGAAACTAAAAAATAGTTTAAAAATAACCTTAATAAATGACAAACAACTTTAATTAAAAAAAGGGGTTACAGCCCAATGCTCCTGCTGCTTGTAATAAAGCTGTAATCGGTAAGCTACTTCCTGCAAACAAGTCCTTATACAGCCAGGACTCAATTGAGGAGAATGATTGTATCATCCAGACTGATATTAATTCTGAAGAAAAATCAGGACTTCTGAATTATTGAGGAAGACTGTCACTGAAGTTTTCATTGAACATCCGTACCCTGAAGCCATATAAATGTCACAAAAAGCCACGGCACTTTGGCTCTGATTCAGCACAATTCTGAACCAGTCAATCAAACTACCTCTGTATTTAAAGCTAAGCATATGCAGTGTTCCCTGCTGAATCAGGCCTCAGATTCCAACTTCACTTTATGAATCTGTGATTATCGTGTTTCTGAGCAGAACCTAGGGTCATAAATTCCACAGGAAAACGCTTATAGACCTGGACAGAACCTGTTTTCTCTATATAGAGGGAAAAGTTAATCTAGGATGTGAATTTATATCCATTTGCTCTTCCACGCCAATTCCCCAGGTGAACACTTGGTGCCCTTGTTCATTATAACTTTACACACTTCCAAAGTATATTGTCTAACAGCAAACAAAGGGTTTTTTTGATAAGGACTAAGGAACTGTTTACACTGAGATTCTTGGGAAGGTACATGTAAATTTACTTTGTAGATGGATGAGTTATGCCACATTAAATATCTGAGAGGATAGTCCAATATGGAATTAAAATAGCTTTAATTTAATTTAGCTTAGTCCACTTCATGAGTAAAATAAAATTAAATGAAGGCTACTTTAATTCTGACAGTTCAGTGTGTCTTGAATAGCCAATTGACAACTGTTTAGTTAATTCAGATGAACCTTGCTGAGGACCCCCAAGTAGATCACATTAGGAAAAATTTCTTCACCGAAAGGGTTGTCAAGCATTGGAACAGGCTGCCCAGGAAAGTGGTTGGCTCACCATCCCTGGAGGTATTTAAAAGATGTGTAGATGTGGTGCTTAGGGACACAGTTTAGTGGTGGAGTTGGCAGTGCTAGGTTAACGGTTGGACTTGATGATCTTAAAGGTCTTTTCCAACCTAAACAATTCTATGATTCTATGATTCTATGAGCTCTGGCAGTGTCCAAACAGAAATAAGAAGGGGCAGGTGGTCTTGTATAAATGTTCCCCCTCATCTGCAACACACTGATATGGAACAAGGCAGAGAATAGTAGTGCTGTGTTTTCAGACTGGCTCCTGAATGGCTAATTGTGGCCATATTTTAAGAAGATGCCATTCTCGTGGTACCTCTGGAGCAAGCCTCCGTCCAGTTCTTTGCACACAAGATTCTATTACAATCACTTGTTAGTTTCAAATGAATCCCTGTGTGCTGACTGGCAAGAAGAGGGCTGAGACCTGTGGGCTATCCACCTGGGGGAGGGCAGGCACTCGTCCATTCCTGTGCTAAGCAGAATGATCCTCAGTCCTCACCCGCTCCCGGTGGCACGACAGCCTTCAGCACCACGGACAGCTTCCCACCACCACAGACAGCTACCACCACCACGGACAGCCCACCACCACCACGGACAGCTCCCCCAGCACCACGGACAGCTCCACCACCACCACCACGGACAGCCCACCACCACCACGGACAGCTCCCCCAGCACCACGGACAGCTCCACCACCACCACCACGGACAGCCCCCCCACACCACGGACAGCCCACCACCACCACGGACAGCCCCCCACCACCACGGACAGCTCCCCCAGCACCACGGACAGCTCCACCACCACCACCACGGACAGCTCCCCCAGCACCACGGACAGCTCCACCACCACCACCACGGACAGCTCCACCACCACCACCACGGACAGCCCCCACCACCACGGACAGCTCCCCCAGCACCACGGACAGCTTCCCACCACCACAGACAGCTACCACCACCACGGACAGCCCACCACCACCACGGACAGCCCCCCACCACCACGGACAGCTCCCCCCTCCCTCGCCCCGCTCCACCCGGCGCCTCACCGCCCACTCCTTGCAAAAGGCCCGTCCAAAGAAATGCCTTTGAATCGAGATCCAGAGGGTAAAGTAACAAAGCACAGGTCACTCTGAAAGTGCAGCGTTCAGGCTGGTTTTCCAGGCCACTTGGAGGATTATTCCGTTTCCTGAGAATTGGCATCTAGGCTTTTGGAAAACTTCTGACTAAGCAGGAACTTTTATCCTTTAAGAAGGATGCTCATAACATCACTCAAAGCTCACTTAAGTAACTAGTTGATCCTGTGATTCCAAATGACCAGGCCTGAAGGGAAGAGCAAGCGAACTACAGACTTGGTTTTCTTCCTCACGTCTGTAACTAAAGCCTGCTGAGGAATTCTGGCAACATTCGGCCTGATCTACTTGGAATTAGGTGGCTTTACTCTGATTTCTAAAGGTATTGTGTGTGCATGCACGGGGAATACAAATACCACTTCTCAATAAAAACAGTGGGCAAACCTGCTTTTGTACAGGAGCAGAGTGCTGACATTTTTGGTGTTAAGTGAGGAGCTGGACTTAAAATGCTAAAGGAGAGCAGTAAAATAGTGCACAGAATTGGTGCTTTTCTATAGTGTCTGTCACCCAAGGATCTCCAAATGCTTTAAAAGCAACTCTTCAGCAAGCCTTACAATAATCCCATGTGATAGACAAACGTTAAGTTGCCCACTTTACAAATGGGTAAACACAGATACAATGAGGTCAATTAGAGTTTGCCGAAATAGAGATTTTCTGCACCAAAGTAGCTGCATCAGGGCAAATCCCTGGCACAAATATGTTACAAAGGAGCAGTATGCCTTATTCTTCAGAACAGGATCGTACTGCATCAGCAACAAGCTGCATACTGCACTGAGGGACCGCACCTGCTCTCAGTGTTGCTCCAGAATACCCTAGCCTCCAAAACAGCCAAAATAGTTACCCCCTCCATACTTGTCTGACAGGCAAGCAGTCAGCTTTGATATATCTGAAAAGGAGAAAGGACTTAGTAAAGTCAGCTCAGAGATAGATAGAAAATGCAGATAAAGAAAGACACGCTAAGAAGAAAAAAAGAAATAGAATAGAATAGAATAGAAAACCCTAAATTACCTTCTCCCTTTGCTCTCTCACAGAATGGGGACCCACTATTAAATTTGTTCAGGTTTGCAAGTCTGTAACAGTAACCCCTGCAGCAGCTGTTTTGGCACCATTATTAATACTTCACCTTTAGACAGATTTGAAAGATCAATATACTGTGAGTTTCTACTAGAGATAGTAATTAAACAAAAAAAAACCACAAAAAGCAAACCCACCCAAACCCTCAAATGAAGTAATCCTTTGTTATAATCTGCCCAATGACTGCTTGAAGTTTAATTGCTTTAACTTTTAGTAATGAATAATAGCCACCTATGCAACAATCTGATTAGAGAGCACAGATTCCATTTGTTATAATTAAAAAACTTGTTCAATGTCTTTTGCTTCATTGGTCATTTGGTTAGAAAATGCAGAGTCATTTATGAAAGTGATAATCGGGGTCATTTATAGGATCACTCCATTCTACTCACAGCTCCACAAGTCTCTGCTGTGCAGTGCTGGGGCAGCCCAAGTGAAAATGGAACAAAAACATCCTTTGCAACAAAAATGTCCTTTGGTCTGTCTGGGTCAGTTTGCTGATAGCCATCAATTTTTGTCATTACAACACAGAAGACTGCAGATAGCATGGCTAGAAAGACATGGTCCTTATGCACTGCAGCTTTGAGATGAAGTATTGGTTTTGCTTTAAAAAAGCCACATCACCTCATTCTCAATAGCAGCTGGCACCCAAACTCTGTGACGGCTTTTGTGTACAGAAATATGCAACTACCTCGCTAGCAGCTAAATCCAGTGCTTTGGATTCAATAGTTATCAATTACATTTTGCAAAAATATATATAGAAGTGCTCATTACCACATTGCTGAGTGAAAAAAATCGTAAGAAATAGGAACACCACAGTGTTACATCCAAATTCTCTCCTGGTGAAGTTCAAAGACTGTCTGCCTCTCCTGTACATCACAGCAAAATAAGACCATGACCTAAATATACACCATAACCCTGTAAAGGTACAGGGAGATAAACCATGAGGAGGGCATGACTTTCATCCCACAGTACACTTGCGATCACAGGAAAGGCCTGAAGGAAGGAGAGGGTGGCAGTTAGATCTTCCATGCTGGGGAGAAAATCAACCAGGTCAGGACTGCAGTTAAAAACTTTGTTACTGGTGCTTTCACAGAGTTTTTAGACAATGATCCAGAAACATGCAGTCCGTGCAAGGAGTAACAGCACTGTAAGAACTGAAACAGTATTTAAATGAATAATCCTCGGCAAATTACCTTCAAAGAACTCATTGAGTGCTATGCTTTAGCACTTTTCATCTTTTCTTCTTTTCTTTTACTTCCTTCTAAAAAAGCTCACATGACTTACAGTGTAAACTTTGACGTGTCTGCTTTAGGAGAAAACAGCAAAACCACCGGGCCAGCTTTTGTGCATAACTCTTTTCTGAGTCAGTTGGCACCATTCTTGTAGACAGCTGCCAGCTACCCCGGGACACTGGGCTCTCTCACCACAAACTCACACTCCTGAGAACACACCCCACACTCTACCAGCCACGCAAACCTGCTATGGAATAAGGATTACCTTAAGTGATAGCATTTCTCTAGGAGCTATTTGTCTGAAGCTAACACACACCTCTCGGCAAATTTGGCAAGGCAAACAAGGACAGAATAAACTGCACTTAGAACAAATGAACAGAGGCAGGATTGCGATCAGGGGCAAGTTTAAATGCAGTTGGGGTGCAACAGCAGCTCTGATATATCTATACAAGCAGGTCTGGGATGACATTAGACTAGTCATGGGAATGTGGTGCTCAGAGCAGCTGCCTGACCCAGATTCACTGCCAGTGGCTGACTACTTGAAAACAGGATGAGGAGTGTCTCTATGTGCTGTGGTTTCACCCTGCACACAATTTCCTTCTCTGTGCTTCTCTTGAAAGACACAACTGCATATGATATGCATGGAGAACCAAGATCTAAATGGGTGGCGCTGAACCCAGAGGGAACACCCCATGTGGGATTTGGATGCCATATTCAGCTAGGCATGTTTGAAAGTTTTGTCCACATGGAGATCTTAGAACGGTCTGCTTGAAACCAACCCATGAGGTATGCCAAGGACTTTAAGGATGCCTTCAGTACTCATCAGTGAGCTCTCGCTAAGGAGTGACTTTGAAAGTACATTTTTACAGGCATATTCATGGCTGCAAAGGAGCTATTGCATTCTTACTGTAAACGCTGTAACGACTCCTCTGGAATCATCTCAGATCCAACGGGGCATCAAGACAAAGCAAGCTGTGCACACCCATTACAGATGGCAAACAGCAAATGTCTGTCTTTCTGATGAAGACAGAGAAACACTATACCCCTCAATATAACACGTTTCCATCCTGTAGACAGTTCTAGACCCAATCCTGCTCACTTTATTTATACAAACAACCTGAAAGGAGTCAATTCATGCTTGAAATACCATGCTGGATATTAAAGGAGTTGCGCATGGAGATTGTGGTCTTGCATAAGCAAAGGATGAATTAAGCACCGACTAATAGCTTGTGTCTAAATATGCTTTCTTCAGTCAGTTCAATTTACAATACATTTTTAATGGTATTGATAGATTGTAGACGGATGGGAAAATTAAGTGCTAAAATGCAAAACCAAGGTGAGGAAAGGAAATTAAATCTCCATTTAGCAGAAAAATTATTTCAGTATTTGTTTTCCTTCCCAAACAAGATGGAAACAAGGACTGTTTAAACTTCCCAGTAAACAAAATTTCAGTTCCCATCAATCACAATGTCTCATTTTATTAAAACTGAAATAATTAATTTTCCACGTATTATTTATGTAACATAAAAGCAAACAACCATGAAGGATTGCATGCTTGTTTCATGGATTACATTTCAAAGTTTTTTTCCAGATGTCAGACTTCAGTAGAGTGCTTTAATTCCTCTTTTTCTAATCAAAGCATTATCAAAACCATGATATTCTTATATGAGGTTAATGGCACAAATACAGAAAGAAATATTTGATCTGAAAATTGTATACTAGATTCCACTATCAGTCAGAATTTTCTCATCAACTGAAATATTACCAATTTATTACTATGTAGGATATTGCCTGATCCAGTAAAAAAACTTAATTGCTGTGCACCAACTGTGACAAATACTGCTTAGATTCATAATAAAACCCTGATTCAGACACGAATTCAGACATGAATAGAAGACATTATCCTCAGTTTTCTTTGTAATTTAGAATAAACCTGTTCTACAAGTGTAGCTCAACTACTATTGTACAGATTTACATGTTCCTATAACCTCTTACTGAACGCCGTATCTTCAATAGATCGATAACATTTGTACCATTTAATATAATGTTAAGTATAGACAAATATAGCACAGTAAGACACAGTTTATGTACTAAACAAATACAGATGGATAGTATGGGAGCTTAAAATACCACAGTCAAAATGTACAAAGAAAGAGAACAGAGAAATTGTCATCCCTATTTTACAAAGAGGGAACAGAGGTAAAGACCAGTGAGAAGCTCCATGCGGGGCGCAGTTACCGCAGAAGGAGGTGGTAGAGCTGACCTGCACTGACACAGCTACTCTGTGCATGGTGGCATTGCGAGATTTGCCCAAGGTCACGCAAGAAATCAGTATCGTATTCCCTCTAAATTCAAATTTGTTGCATGCCAATCCAAGCGTACTCACTGCGGGACACTGTTTCTCCCCAGAAACCATACAACACGTCAAAGGCCTGCATGAAGGAGATAAGCTGAGGATACCACAATGGCCACTGCTCAGCGTGGGTTCCTGTGAGCACTACGCTTATTGACATTTAAGTATGATTTTTGTTTTAAATTTCATTTTTGATGACTAGATCAGATGCAGTGTCCACTGGTTAAATATCACACTGTCTCAATCACATGCAAAGGCCCCACACTTTCCATTTTAACAAATCACAGTTGTCTTACACATCCTGGAGCCTCCAGTAGTCAGGAAACCTTTAAAGCCCTTTGACTCCATGCAGCTGCGGCAGGCAAACCAAGTGGCAGCAGTGAGATGTTACCACATTTCGCAATCAAAATGGACATCAAGGGCAACATATACTGTAAGAAGAAAACCTTGTAGACTATGGGACTCCAGTGACACATTCATATAAAAGATTTACTATTCAGATTAACATGCTGAATTTTGATCAGACACTTTGCATTTCATTACCATAGGTTAGTCCTTCTTCTCGTTTATAGTCAAATCTCTAGACTTGCTTTTCTCCCCATGGCAGGACACATTTGCATTAACAACTTCTTAAGCTGCTCCATATCATAGCAAGGTGGCATAGGCTTTTCAGTCAGATTGCATGACACATACTTCCACTTCAGCATGGCATACACAGAACTGCATCAGTATTCTTCTGCTTCTCACCCCACTCTGTCCTTGTTATAGCTGAGAATTGTTAGTGCCTTTCTTCTCATCATAAAGTTGTTTCTCTACAGAATCATCAATATCATTTTTGCCTCTCCTCACACCTTCAGTACACATTCCTACTGCCTGTAAACAAAATGTATAACAAACAATACCGCCGCCTTAGGACTTTCACTAACATCAATTTGCTCTGCCTCACACTCTCCTGTCCTCTTACGGACGCATGCGCTCTATCATTTTACTGATGCTGCAGAATCTTGAATGGACCTTCTTGCTGATGGTGCTTTGTCTCACCTTGTATCACAAAGCGGTTCCCTGCATCTCCTCTTCACCCTTGCTGATTCTACTCTCATGACTTACTTACAGCATTTACAGCCAGCCTTTTCCAAACTAATGCCCTATTTACCCACAGAAATTATACAGCTTGGCTAGCCTCCCTTTAGAAGGACTCCTAAGAATGGAAAAGTAATAAAGCTGATATGGGAGTCAATTAATAAAGAACTGAAGGATAGGAGTATAATTAATGTTAGTCTATACAGGTTTTTGGAAAATAGGTCTTGTCAAACAAACCTGATTTCATTTCTTGATGAAATTACAGATTTGATTGATAAAGGTAATGGTGTAGGCATAATAGACATTTGCAAATGCATGTGGCTTCGTTATTTGAACACATTCCATCACTGGACCCTGACAGCCTACAGCCCCCCTGCTACCATCTTTTCCAGTCACATCTTTCACTGGCATGGTTGCCATCACATGGTTGGGGGGGTCAGGAGATGTGAACAGATCCTTGCTGTTAGCATGCAGTGAATGAAAGACATCAATTCCTGAGTATTCACGTGTGAAATTAGTGTAACAAGCCCCAGTGCAAGACCTTATGGAAGAAGACAGTATTTATTAACAAAATCTGAATATGCCGGGTTTAGCCACTCTCATTCTCTCTTAGAGTTCATTCATCACACTGTCACATGCACAAGATGTGTGTGTTCAGGTGGTCTGGCTGAGATGATTTGTATGTGCCACAGTGGACAAGGGATATCAACTATTAAGTTCTCATAGCAACACTTGGATTTTTCTTGACTGGCAATGACAAGCTAGTGTTTTGGCTGGTCTTTTATATCTTTTATGAGCCAACAGTTGAGAAGAGGTGGTCCTTTGCTTCAGAATCTTGCCTAGTTAGGCATTCATAAGTGTTAGCAAGGTTGCAGCTCATTATCTGGCTTTGCTTGTATGTCTGAAAAAATACACATCTGTTTGGCTACTGTGTTCCTTGTTGGCCTAACAGGAAAAGGAATTATGCTAGCATGCATGATGTACTAGTATCTTGTGGCCTTTTAGTGTCCTTAGAAAGGAGGGTCTTGTGCTGGAGAGATACCTGTACTGTGACTGTTATTAGAGCCCAGGCCTTCTGGGCGTGACAGCACAGCACATGCCTCAGTTTTATTGCTCGGAACAATGTTCTTTATTATCAGTACCTGACATTCTTCTCACACTTATTTCACTATTTTTCCAGTGTTTACAGAAACACATTTGCATCTGTATTTCATTCATACCAATCTTAATATTTGTTGCAAGTCTCTACATATTTAGTTACGTGAGAGGAAAAGTGGCTTACTATGAGAATCTCCAAAAGGAGAAAGCACAAGATACTGAATCTGGCAGAGGGGATGTGCCAGTCTGACACATTTGCAAGGCACAAGAGAAATAATTGAATTCACTTTTCAGATAGTAAATGTGTTTACTGGGCTCAGTTCATGTGATCCAATGGACTCTACTAGCCTCCAGCACAATTTCTCCTATGTACACCATGACAAAGGCACTACGCTATGATTGCTTTAGATAGCTGGGAACTAGACTCCGTATCCTCTAATCCAACACTTCCTATGCGTTGCAAGTTCTTGATCTGCCTGTGCATGAATTCACCAACTGCAGCATTCTTTGTCATATGGACTCTACCCATAAGTGGAGACTGTGTGTGTCCTGACTACAAATCTAGCTTGCTCTTTATTTCACTCCAGGAACCGAGACTTGAGCGTCCGTGCTTCATACGGACATGGCAATTTACCTCTAAGCTGCTTTACAAGCAATGCTGCTAGCTCCCTGCAAAAGGCACAGTTCACAAAGACAGTCCATTCCAGAGCCTGCCCCACAGAGGCGGTGCATACTTAAGCCACATCTCCTCCTCCTGCGACTCTCCTCCAGCCTTGTCTCGGCACGCCTTGCACTCTCAACCCCTGCATGCAACACATACATGTTTGCATGTCAGAGAACAAAAACGTCATTCAGAAGGACTGAATCCTGCCCTTCGAACTGAAAACACACACAAATTATTTTAATTCCGGTAACGAGGCCACTTGGGGACCAGGGGGGTTCCTACCAAGTGGTGTGCAACGTGGACTCCATCAGTCACCTCTAGAGAGTGCCTGAGCAGTGTGGTCACAAGCTGGTTCACAGCAATTACTCATGCAGCTGGGGCTCTCTTCCTCCTACAGCACACAAAGATTAGCAAGCAGGCAATGGATGTTAGCAACCATCAATAACTATCAATTTAGGATAGATTCAAATTGTGACTGGAGATTGAAAGCTTCCCCGTACCCAAATGCAAATTGCCCAAAGCCTTCCAGTCTTTCCATTGTTCTGCCTTTCTTTAGTCGCACCTATACATAACGTGTCTTCTTTAATACAGCAGGAAGCAGAGAGCTCAGGATAGCACTACAGCCATTTGTCACTGTTCTGCAGATTAGCCCACTTTGTCTCAATGTTTTCCGTGATGTCACTGTTAATACGCAATGCTTTACAAGGATATAACTCCTTAAAAACTTAAGAGGTTAGGTTAAAAACACCCCAACAAACCTGAACGTGAAAATTAAATACTAGAGAAGTCTCTAGACACCAGAGATTCAAATGTGATAGAACTGTATAAACAGGGAAAACAGGGAATCTTCAGAGAAAACCAAGGCAGCCTCTCCCTGAAAATTCTGGAAAGCTAAATTTTGTGCCACTGAATTCAGCTAAAATGATCATACTCATCTATTTAATCTCTCCCTAAAAGCGTGTGCTTTTTCTTTTCTCCTCATTTTAACCCATCAAAAGGCCTGAACGGCTAATATGATTCTCACTGCTACATTTTTACACCTTGGCAAGTTGCTTCTAGGCATACTGTGGGGTCATTTTCCTTTCTTCATTTGGTAAATAATAACCCCCTTATTTCTACAATGGGACTCCATCTCATTTCACTTGCTTTAGTGAATAGATGGATAGATCACCTTTGACTTCATGTAATTTTGCCTTTTCTTGCAAGACTTTGGAGCATCAAGCTTTTTTCTTTTCCCTGTACTGAATTAGAATTCTTTTGATTCCAATTTTTTTTTTATTGTAGATACAAGTATGATGGACTCTGACTAATATTGCGAAGAAACCTGTAAGGACATTATATTTTATGAAAAATATCTGCAATTTATACTTACAGCCAGCTTCAAATCTTAAGCACTCCAAATCACGGTCAGGTAAGGTTTAGGGACAAATACATGCATAATTCATGAAAGCACGGCCATTATTGGTAGCTCTATAGAACAAATAGTCCTTGGTAGACACTGTGCATTTGAAGGATGCATCATATTCACGCTAGCAATATGGAGCCAAATTGATATTTATGGTGTACTCACAATCCATTCAATTCTGTTTCCATTTGAACACACTGGTGAAATACAGTGCAATATTCTGTTTCAGTTACTAGCAAAAGATACACAATTTCAAGCAGAGCTCCCGATAGCCGGAAAGCATGGAAGAGCTGATGACTGCATAGAGTCCGCTAGGGATCTTGTTATGCCAATCTAATTAACCTGGAAAATGCTCAGCTAGCACCATGCTCTGGGCTCGCACACAGATGGAAAATGGGCTGTTCAACTATTGTGTGTGCAAGGCAGACTTCTCCTAACTCCCAAGTCAGCAGAAACATTTAAGCATATGCTTACCATTAATGTTAAACAGGTGCTTAAGTACACTGCTGAACAGGGAACATAACAAGGAGCACGCCTCTGGAGTACGTGATTTTTGCTTTAATTGCGATTGCATACATACAGGTTTTATTTATTTGTTGCCCTTAGATATTACCAACAGCCTCCGTGCCGTAATAAGAAAATGGTGAGAGATGCTCTTTTTATAAAAAACAAGGTGTATCTGTAAAAGCCAAGATACTGGAACAAAAAAGGAGATAAGTAAATTTTATTTCTAAAATTTCTTGAATCTTTTATAGATTATGATTCCTACAAGAATATCCCAATCCAACTGAATAGTACCTTCCTTAACAAAGCTTTTAATGAACTACAAATGTAAACGTACATGGTTAATGCAAACGAAATAAAATGCACAGAGAATAACATAAAAGCAACAGGGAATTTAGCATGAACTTCCCTTCCCTGAGAAAAACTCTCAAAGAGTGAGATCAGGAAAGGTTCAGTCATACTGATATGAACTACAATTAATTTCTGAATTACTGCTCTACCCACAGCATTTTACATATCCTTCATGTGGACCATAGATCCGGTTTTTAACGGAGTCAATAAACTCAGAGCTCATGAATAGTAATACTCCTGCATTACAATCATTCGCTTTACAAACTAGATCTTCACAAGAGGTACTTTCAGCCCCCTCACAGCCGGATGAGAAGGCATTAATATGAGCATATTTTTCACATCCTCATAATTAGGCACAAGAAAAGAGCAATACAAGCTTATTTCTAGGTTACTTTGGTTATATCATACACTGCAGAAGAACTACTCGATATTTACAGAAAACATGCCAAGCTATCATTTCAATTTTTCTCCCTGTTTTTAATAACTTCAGTCCCAAATGATAAACAAATAAAAATGTGTCATTTCCAGCATGTTTTCCAGTTTATCATCATCAGTGAAAACAAGCATAAGCAAAAGTGCAGGCATGCAGCATGCTCTGCGAAACATCTGACGGAGGAGCCGATGGGGTTCTCCATGGGGGACAACTTACAAAATGACATGAAGTAAAAACTCCAGAGCGCTTTTCTTAACCTGCAGCATCCTCTGGTATAATCACCTCACTCTGCTCTTCTTCTGCTTGCTTTCTTACCCTGCCCTTCACCTTTTTTTTTTTTTGTCCACTCCAGTATATTTCACTGTTTGCTATCTTTAAAAAAATACTGAAAATCCTTAGTGACACAGAACATGGTGGGGTTTTGTGTTGAGACTCAGGTCTGAAGGCACCTGAGCTTCAGACAGATTTCTTACTCATTTCAACAGGAGTAGTAAACCCATTAAGTTCAGCAAAAGTTTTGCTTGAGTAAGTGCTGAATAATGACTACAGAATGAGGCCATCTAATGTGTGACTGGAATTCATGCCAAGTGTAACTGTCTCTACACATGCCTGAATTGACAACATCTTCCGGCCAATGTTCCCTGCAACTTGAGAGGGATTTTTCACAGCATTGACCACTCTGCTTACCGCCAGCGCTTCACCTGGGAGTGCAACATTCACCACTGCAGCTAATCCCGCTGTCTTGAAAGGTCAGTTTTCTCATACTTGCTCCGACTGGACATTTGGGTGCATCTCAGGGTAACCTCTAAAGTCATTATTCTGTGGTAATTAGGGATGAGATGGTGAAAATACTTCATAGTTGGTAATAAAGTCAATAAACATTGAGTCACACCATGAAAGAGGCCTTAATCACAAACAAAATCCTGTATTGGTTGCTGGATGTGCACCGAGTTTGCAACTCTGCTGTGCCTTGTCAGTGTACAGATTGGGAACCACCTATTTACAATTAAGGGTTGAACTCAGATTCAGCTACACATGCAATAATTCTCCACCCCAGCCAAAATACCACAGGCAATTCCACTGCTCCTGTTCCCACCCCTTACCTCTACAGCAATGAAGAGGATATCACTGGACATACAGATCCCACAGGGAACACTTTGTGCTTGGAAACCACCTGCAAGACACACTCTTCTTCCCAGTGCACAGCATAAGCACACAGGTGCTCCAGGAATTCCCAGGACCTTACCAATACCACCACAGATGCACAAAGCCAGATCTTGCAAAAGCAGAATTTTAACACAACCTTGATAATCCACTTCAAGGGCAACCAGTCTACAATGCCTTGCTTGCTACGATGCGAGCTCTGCTTGCTACAACGTCCTTAAAAGGGTAGAAAATCCACAGCATCTACCAGTGAATGCATGCTACAGCTGGGATGCAGTTATCAATGCATTGTCAGCATTTGGGCTGTAATGGTTTAGACTTATTCTGTAAATTGTATTTATTTTTAAAATTTTATTCTCAACTGCAGCCTTTTCAAAATGAACAGTATGGGAACCTGCTAAATGTGACGCTCCATTGGGAAGGAATGCCAAGCTTCCTAAGTGACAGCATTATGCATTAGTGGATTACACAAGATTTACAGCACATAAAACAATTTAATAAATGGGCTTTACTTCTTAATCTCACATGAGTCACTGATTAGTACAATAATGTACAGACAACGCACATGCAAACACACAAACCTAGAAGAATAAATGCATGTATTGTGCTTGTGATGACATTAAACTATTTGGAGTAAGTAGTTTTAAAGCTAGAGGTGCGTAAGAATATTCTAGGACAGCTCTGTATACATGCAAACCATGGACCAAGCGATTTCTGCAGCAAGATGGCATCTGGCTGAGATGGAGCTCCTCTCCAGCTACAGCTGGACTGCGGTGCTGCGAGACCCAACCTGCTTCTGCACAAGCATGCTGGGACCTGGAAAGAGTAAAGCTCCAAACGTGCAGCTCATGTATCCCTACATCCCACTGCAGCTGTGGTTGACAAACCCCGGAAAGATGTGCACAGCAGTACTTGTCTCACATAACGGCAGAGGCCTAATGGGGTGCTTAGTGTCATTTGAGACGCTCTGGAATATCTATGACTATGTTTAAGCAACAGACTCAAGACTTAGACATCCGCAGGGTAGATGTTTATGGTTCAGCTAGTACCTCATATTTCCTTAAGTCAATGGAAAGAAATTGGCATGCAAGAGTGCAGGTCCTCTGGCCCATTTTATACATCTACATGAAAATGGGATGAATCATGCCCCAGACTCCACTGACTAAATTATAAAGAGAGCCCAGGCTGACTAACTTAGATGTAGAAGTCTACATCGAAGAAGCCAGTGTTTAGTCAGGGGAATCCTATCCCCATCTTGCTCTAATGAAGAACTTCAAGAGCCAGAGAAACTACCGCCCTCCCACAGAGACTGCTCCAGTAGTTCAATCACCTTCACTGTAAAAACTGAGCACTTTATCTTCTAGTCCAAAATGCTCTGACTCCAACTTCCAGCTTTGAATCTTGCTCTGCTTTTGTCAGGTATGTTAAAGAGCCTATTGCTACTAGAAGTTTTGTACCAACTGGAGGTATGTTCAGGCATGATTCTCTATTGCCTTCCCCTTTACATAGTCAGTTAGACCAATACTAAGCAAGTACAAAGCTGTGCCAAGAAATGTGACCTCCGAGATTGTCCTGGTTTCAGCTGGGATAGAGTTAATTTTCTTCGTAGTAGCTGGTACAGTGCTGTGTTTTGGATTTAGTATGAGAATAATGTTGATAACACACCGATGTTTTAGTTGTTGTTAAGCAGTGCTTACACTAGTCAAGGACTGTTCAGCTTCCCATGCTCTACCGACTGAGAAGGCTGGAGGTGCACAAGAAGCTGGGAGGGGGCACAGCCAGGACAGCTGACCCAAACTGGCCAAAGGGTTATTCCATACCATGGGACGTCATGCTCAGTACATAAACTGGGGGGAGTTAGCCGAGGCGGGGTGTGACTGCTGCTGGGGGACTGGCTGGGCATCAGTCGGCAGGTGGTGAGCAACTGTATCATGCATCACTTACTTTGTATATTCTTTTATCATTATTTTCCCTTCCTTTTCTGTCCTATTAAACTGTCTTTATCTCAACCCACGGATTTTACTTTTTTTCTCCCCAATTCTCTCCCCCATCCCACTGGGGGGGGGGGGGGGAGGAAGTGGGCAAACAGCTGTGTGGTGTTTAGCTGCCTGCCAGGTTAAACCACAACAGAGATATACAGGAGTGACACTTGGTGCAAGGGAACATGCTATGAAGTATCTTCTGGCAGTTGAAAGACTCATTCCACAGTGCAGAGAGGGGAACTCTCCTCATCAAATAAAGCCTCAGGCCATCAACCTCTCCAAAACATACATTTTTGGTATTTATCTTTAGAAAGATCAAGCAAATACAGATTTCATTAATGAACAAAAGTAACCTCTCAAATATGGATGACTGCAATGCTGTCTTCCTGATGGCACAGGCAGCTCTGTGGCCTCTGTTGCTGCTCAGGGCTTTCCTGAATGACAGCCAAGTGGGCAGCAGTAAAATCCTAACAGTCCCTTCAATTTCTCCTCTCTTACTGTTTGGGAAAGCAGTGAAGACATTCAGAAAGAGAGGGGAGGGGACAGACTATCCTGTGAACAGTCAGACGACTCAGAGGAAGGAGGAAGAAATGAACACAGAAGTGTTCCTTTTTCGTTGAAAGCAAGAGGAAGCAGAAGAGCTGCTGGGCGATATTGAAGAGAGAGATGCAGGTGTGAGGAGCACCATCAGATTCAAGATTTCGAACCTTTGCAATTATGAGAATTAAAGTTAGATCACAAGCCTCCCTTTATTCTCACATTGCTAAATAGTGAGCTAGCAATGTGGACTACTTCACATGACTACCAAAGTTATTCTGAGATGGCCTGGCCCCATGTATTTCTCATGGGACCTGCAACTTTGGTGGATCCCTTGTAATTTTCGAATACACTGTGGGCAGACTCTGCACTTCTATCCCCTAAGTAAGGATGTATCTAAAGAGACACTCTACATTAAGTGGACAACGTTGGGATCCTACTGGATATTTCTTTGTGGAGCTCTCTGCCATCCCACCTTAAATGTGCAAAGGCTCTTAATTTCCATCACTAGCAACATGACATTAGAACAGGCCCAGCACATCTTACAGCTTTTCCACTGGGCCACAATGCAGCAATTCCAGTACCTCCTATGGATTGTACCCCCTACAGCATATATTATCCTAACAAACAGGAATGCTTGTTCCCTTTTATACGTGACCCAGAAAGGATACCTGGGTTTTGTATAAGGATACTGTTACAGTCCTCAAAACATAACTTGCCTCCCACTAAGCAGCAGCAGCCCCAAAGATTTTCTGCTGCAATTCTTGCTGTAGTTTGGCAACTGAATTTCCGTCTGGCTTTAAACTTCATTTGGAGTCATGATAGCTCACCTGGGAACTGCTACCACAGTTCCCCTGCCTTCAGCTCTGAAACATAGCCCCTGTGTTTCAGCCAAGGTAGTAGACAGCTAATAAATAGCACACAAAATCTGGAGTGCATTTGGCTTCTAAATCAAGTGGAATCTGAGACAGAGGGAAGGACAAAGTAGCAGGGAGACTGCACTGGATCAGAAACTCCACCACCTACTTCAGTGTAGGAGTTTCAAGAAAAACTAGTCTCCGTGCAGCTTCTCTACCCCATGGTAGGACAGCTGCATTCTTGGCTGAGAATGTTGCACCGTCTTTCAGTGCAATGTGATTGATTGCTGCAAGCAATAAACCTGTAGGTAAAATACAGCAAATACAGGAAATTATAATGGAACTTCAATGTCTTTTATTTATGTTTTTAATATGAATTTACTGCTCATGGGAGGCACCAGAAATACAAAATGGGCAGGAGCAAAGCTGGATTTTCTATTTGGCTGCACCAGTGTGTCTCCAGGAAGAGCAGAAGCACTCCAAGGATGACAGAGTAGCTTAGTCTTCATGCCATTTGTACCCTTGAGGTCTCTGAGGCCTCAGAGATACCAGCAGAGTTCCTAGGGGATAACACTTGCCAGTGGGTTTATTTTTATTTGTTCTTTCTATGTACATCCAAACTGCAGCTATCAGAGTTGGGATTTAAATGGTCAAACTAAACATCTACATCTCTAGACTCTTCTACAAGTCCTCTCAATGAACCTGAACTGCCGCTTTTGCCCCATTCATAAATTTTTCATCAGAGTAAAGCAGAAAAGTGACACATCCATCACAGTTTCTCTTGGTAGTTTCCAAACATTAGAGCAGCTGCTGGCTAGACCGAAATTGAGAACAAGAGTTCCACAGCAACATCCTTCTAACAGAGATAGCTAGCTACAGCAGAGTGCTCACTCCTTTCACTGACAACTAAATGTGCCAAAATAACAGCATGCTCACATACAGCACATTACATTTTGCCTTCAAGACCCCTATGCACTCTCACTAAGCCCATTGTTTCCACTCACCTGATTGTCTACGTCCGAAGGTAGTAGCTCCTTTTTATCTTTGCTGCAGCTGTACCTCTATCAAATTGGGTTCTTAGGATTTGCATGGATGTACATAGGAGAAGAATCTGGCACTACTCTAAAGGTCCTCTTCAAAACAGCTCTTTTTGATGTATTTGTTTGCAAATCCATTTAAAAAAAAAAAGCCCGTGTACATGATAGATCAGTCCCTGGGAAGACACAGGCAAGAGTAGAATACAACAAGTGTAGTTGGTATTATTGTCCTTGACCTGACAACTGAATGTGTAAGGGAAAAGACAGGAATATTTTAATGAAATAAATTACATAGCTGTACCTAAGGTTAGGATCAAGTGTAAGTGCATTAAATTTATCTCCAAAAGTGATAAACATTTATCTCCACATCCTACCGTTGCATATTAACTTGAAAAAGACTGTGGAAAACTCATGGGGTATGTCAGTTCTTACTAGAAGAAACCGCTGTGTATTAATCACTCCCTACAGTATTTATGTAGAATTAAGAGAAATCCCATTGTAAGAGCTTGAGCTATTTCTCTAAGTTACATTCCCCCGGCTCAAATGATGAATGGGAAATAGAGCAGTAAAATAAAAATAGGCACCTTTCCAGGTAAATGTTGTTGTTTAAAAAAGCCAAAACAAAGCCCTGGTGAAATACTGTCACAGGGATAAAAACATTTATCTCAGTGTCACAAGAATGGCTTCGTTTTTGCTGGTCTAATTAGGTAATAAAGAAATCACAGGTGTAGTGACTCCATGAGCTATCACCGCACTTAAAAAGGGCCCACTGCATGGCCAGGGACCAGTGTGCCAGTATTATCACTTGCTGTCACATCATTTTAAGAATGAAATAGCTCAATTTAAGAAAGATTTTTAAAGAGAAGAAAATCAATACATGGTTAGAAGCTTGTCAAGATTCTAAGCTACAGCAAAAGTGCCAGAAAACAAACAAAACAAAAAAAAAAGAAAACCATGGTGGGCTTTGAATTTTCAATGACTTCAAATTCTGCTAGGCAATTAATGCAGTGCACGCTGTAACGCACCTCCTGGGACCCCACACACACCCAACCCTGTATTCTCAATGACTGCCAGGTATGTGAGAGAGGACACTCACAGCATTAGGTTTTGACATGACTAGTTCAGGATTCTGATTGTAATTGTAACAAAAAGTGATAAATAAGTAAAAATACTATTTTTTTACACAACAGCTTAAGGACAAGGGTAACGAAAGCACTAGTCTTAACTTGCTAGAACTTCCATCGAAAGCGCATCTGAGATTTCAGGATTAGGTCCACTAACTATTATCTTGAAGAAATATAAAAATCTGTCCGAATATCTTAAAGCTGAAATAGTCACCTAAATTTAATTCTTGCTTAAATAAACTGCAGATCCAGTTGCTACCACAGACCAGATTAACACAGAAACCAGCAGTGTGTGTTTTAGGTGGCCCATAAAAACACAGGCATTAATTAAAGAAATCATCTGTGTCAGTGTAACAGTTTCCTTGTCTTAAAATGTCATTGACAGTGTCTCAAAAATGAGTTCTTCAAAGGAAAGCCTTGCATTCAGGTCCAGGGAGACTGCCCCGAGTGACAGTAAGAAATAACTGTGACTTAGCAGCCTGGGGGGCCGGATCCTGCTCCCGTTTGAATCAGAGGCCGAAACGATTGTCTCTGGCAGAAGGTTTTGAATTGTGGACAGCCCCTGCTACACAGCTCTGTGTGCAGATGGATCACTCCAGCCTTTGCTCATCTCGCAGAGGTGTGGATATGCGGATCCATTTTGCCACACTCAGAAGCGCTAGCCAAAAATCCCAGCAGAAGCTCTAGCCCTTTGCTGAGTGGCAGTGGGGGAATCCCTGCCCGCTCATCATTCCCTGACTTCAGAGACCAGCGAGGAAAATGTGCGAGAGGTTTTTATTAATTCTGTGACATTGTGTATGTAAATTAGGTTAATCCTGTACTTTAATCAAACAATGTAATCTCAGGTGGTTAATTATTTTTTCTTACTGATAGAGAACATCCTAATCAAAGACCATAATGACCTCTACGATCAGCAGCTTAAGCAAATAATAATCTGAATTTCCCCATGTTAAAAAAGTTCCGGCACCAGATGTTTCCCAGGCATTTAAAAGGCATAATGAAAAGAGTACGATGCAATCACACAGGCTGTGCAATTCTCCTGGAAAAATGTTTGCAGAAGTTCCTGTTCAGTTCCCTTAGTTGAATTCACAGGTCACATAGCACTGCACCTTCCTCTTAGAAACTACTGCTGGAAAAAGCAGCATTGTTGGAGTTGGAAAAGGAGGCTTTTCCTTAAAAAGCCAGCGAAGCATTTTACTACAGAACTTAATCAAAGGATGGAGAATACTTTGGCCGCTTCTTGAACGCATCAACACAAGGCATGAGAGAACCGTATACTACCTTTGTATAAAATATTAGCATTTCCCCTCACAGGGGAGGCAAAATACGAGTGCTTTGCTTGAAAGGAGGGAGGGGACAGGAGACCAACAGGTACCCTGCCCAAGCTTCAGGTTATTTGAAATAAGTTGTTTTTAAAGCAAAGCGCCCTGAAGCCGCCCCGGTTCTCCCCCGCCCTCCTCCAGCAGCCAGCTGCCTCCCGGCCGCCGGAGCTGCCCGCATG
>NW_008824650.1:1634396-1647259 GCF_000699105.1 Pygoscelis adeliae
TTTGGGATCCGGGGTGAACCACCCCCCCCTCGCACGCCGCAGGAACGGGCAGGTGGATGCTGGAGGCCGGCCCCACCACGGGGGAACGCAAAGGCAAGGGCATCGCCCGCGTCGGTCTGCAGCTGAACCCCGGCCGTGCCCTTTGCTCCTTTCTAGCGGTGTCCCCCCCACTTCTTCTGTGAGGTCTTCCACCGCTGTGAGCTCCAGCCCCCCAGCTGAGCTGCGCCAGAGGTGGCTGGAGCAGCTGCTGGAAGACGGTCCTCTCCTGCTGCCCTTGCGAGAACGCGGCCCCTCCTCCTCGCCTTGGTGCAGCTTTCCAGGGACACAGCCTTGCCACCCAGCCCGACGGTTTACACCTCAGCCTGCACACGGGAAAAAAATCCTTCGAGAGAGCTGCCTCTTTTGTCTCTCCCTGATGTACCAGAAGTAATTACAGTCATCTCCAGGAGAATTAGGTGCCCATTGATTTCATTTGGCATGAACAGGACCGCTTCAGATGTTGCCCACTCAAAAGGAGAGAAGAAACCCTGAGAAGAAAGTAAGTGATTTGCTTAATAGCTGAGAAGGGAAATCAAGAAGAAAAAGCAGAAACTCTTCTTGTCATCCAAGGTTTAACCAAGCCAACGGCTTTTTTTTCAGTGGAGGAACTGCAGACACTTCCATGGGTCCTTTTGTGATGCCCATCTGGAGCACCTTGAACTCTGGTCCTTCACAGCTTGCAGCATCTTCATTTCAAAGGCAATGGCTGTTCACTAGAAATGGGACACAACATGTGCAGTCCCATAGTGTTGCTCACACTACATTTTTCCTTAAGCCACCCAGCTGTGGAAAGATATTCAAATATAAAACCTCTCACCTAAGACGTTAAACGCGTATCTTGAAAATGACGGCAATGGGGAAGCGAGACCCCAAGACACTCATGGGAAATGCCAATGGCAGATGATGCCGGTGCCCCTGAGGAGCACCCGTGGGAGCTTTTGTTCTACAAAAATCACCCCTCACTTGCAGGTCTTGATTATTTTCTCCCTTGTCTTTATTTGGGAACTGCTTACACCTCATACATGTTGCATCTTGAGCAGGAAGTTCTTCACTATGTTCCTTAAACTCTCGTCTCTTGCTTTCTTTACTTCAATTTTGATGTTTTATCAGGCAGTTCCTGTTGCATCTCAGTATTTTACCCTCAGGTGTTTTAATTGTGTATGAACAGAAAATATTTGTTATCTACTTCACAGTTAGAGGTCCCATTTGCCTCCTGCATTACTTTACACACCAATAGAATTACTTACCGTATATTGAACTCTGGCAACAGTGGGGTTTTGGATATTTTCCCCTCAGCTTTGTCATAATGCAGCTACTGGGTTTGTCTGCTCATTTTTATTTAATATTTAATTTATGTGCTATTGGCATAACGATAGCAATTGTCTTGATTAAAACAGCTTTGTTTGAAGTTGAGACTACTGGAAAAATTCTTAGTTTCACCTTTGACAACATCCAGTTGTTGAGTTGGTTTTCTTATTATTAAACACCAACCAGGGTCCATTTGGCCAGCGTTTGTACCTTCCTGTGTTTCCATTTCTGCCATGAACTATGCTCCCATCACCATAAACCAGAGATTTCACAAGAAATAGGAAACAAAAGTCAGTGTTTTGCAACACTGTGCAAAATGATGACATTGGTGTTTGGGGCAAAAAAATCCCATTATCAGAGAGAAAATCTTGATTTACAGCTTTTAGTTCTCTCCTTTTTTTGACTCATTTGACACTTTGAGAAAACACTTTCTCTCTGAAACTTTTAAGACCAGAGTTAACTCTCGGAAGTTTCCAAGAGTCGATTGGATAAAGCCCTCAGCAACACGGTCTCATCTCAGAGCTCACTCTGCTCTCAGCGGGAGGTTGGGCTAGAGACCTCCCGAGGTCCCTTCCAGCCTAAATTATCCTATGACCCACTCCAAACTGAGTGACAGTAACAAAATCCTTTTTTGTTATGGATTAAAACGTCTGTTTAAGAAATGACAGTTGTGTCACTTCCTAAAATGATTCCAAAACTGCGTCCCTCGTGTTCCCAAAGACTTTGGGTTCTGCTGATCATGACTTTGGCTGGTATTTCTGATGTCTGAGCCGCTTTTGTTTGGCTGATGGAACAGCTAAGACTTGCTCTCGGATGTTGAACTGGGAGACTAAGTCATGCCGCAGATTTGTACCCCAAGCTGTGGCCAGGCGATTCCACTGCAAATGGTCAATGAAACAGTCCTTCAGATCTGGGAAGTTTAAGACAGCTACAAGTGATATTACCAGACTACTCCCTCAAGTACATTAACCCCACTGGACTCCTTTTCATCTAGCATTCGAACAACTGTTGAGCTTTTCTTCTTGATGGATGTTCTCCATGTCATTTTAACGGGAAGTCACTAGAGCTGCAACAAATACTCTCACCAAACAAGGAATCAACTTTTCTATGATTAGAAAGTGAAATGGTAAATGCAGAAAGATGATCTGAAATTTCTTCCACATTTTTGTAGGGAACATTTTTTACTTTCTTTGAATGATGTGGAAAGATAGCCAGTCACCCTGGGACCCAAGAAAGTAGTATGATTTAAGTAGCTAAAAAGCTTGCTGGTGGTTATTCTGTATTTAAAGCCAAAGATCTGGCCCAGGAAACCTCAATAAAACATGAAAATGTTTCTTGATCATGTCAGGCTTTTTATCACAGGAAAATTGTCAAAATTCATGACTTCTGCATTCATTGGTTTAGTCCCAGTGCACCTCCTTTGCTAGCAGAATCACTTTTGATATAAACATGGGAAAGTTCAGCCCAGACTCAGCTGCATCTTAACAGCAATATCTTAAGTGAAACCCCTGTATAAGGAGGGTTTTTTCTGCAATCTGTCCATTCGTATCCAAGGTGCGTACCAGGAGGAAAACCCTGGGAACTCAGACAGGCTTCGTTTTATAACTGATCGAGAGATATTCTCCATATCTCAGGTACTATGACAAAACCAACATGGCATCTTCATCCACCAACATTTTTATAGGCCATTTTGAGGAAATGTGCTTTTCTCACATCCATCACAGAATGAGATATATGAAAAAAAAAAAAAGCCTTATAGAT
Organism: Pygoscelis adeliae; assembly: GCF_000699105.1. Classification (NCBI taxonomy): domain Eukaryota; kingdom Metazoa; phylum Chordata; class Aves; order Sphenisciformes; family Spheniscidae; genus Pygoscelis; species Pygoscelis adeliae. The sequence goes on from NW_008824650.1 coordinate 1,637,505, forward strand.
ATTCTATTCTTTGTGGGATTCAGTACTCCGCAGCTGACTTTCTTTATCTGAAAGGGAACACAGGCTACAGTGCTTACATCCTATTCACAATACTTTATTTAAAGCTATGATGATAAGAGAGTGGGAGAATTTATTTTATCAAATAAAACCCATTCAATGCATTTGATGCTGGCTCTCCTTCTCTCTAGCCCAACAAGCCTGGGAACAGCCCTTCTGAATAGAAGGAAAGAATTAATTTCACACAGTATTAGCTGGCTGCAGAGCACAGACTTTTATTTATTCAGTATTTTTAAAGAAAAATATTTTAAGGATGTAAGACCACAGACAAATACAACAGCTGTTGTACAAAAAGTCAGTTCTAAGAGTATCAGGATTTCACTTCCTCTCCTTAATTTAAGGTTACTTTTTATTCTCCCCAATAAAAGAATTCATGTTTTCAAAATATAACAAATGGCTTTTTCTTCTCAGTCAGACCATTTTGCGAGGATCCCATCTTTTTCCTGTCAGCCTGATCCCACAAGCCTGTGCTCAGGCTTCTCTCCAGCCAGGCTTCTCTCCAGCCTAATTTCAAGACTGTGCTCTCTAAGATCAGGCCAAGTCATACTACACCTTCCCCCTGAATTCTCCCTGTCGCTTACATCCCATCAGACCCAGGTCCACACCACAGTGTTTCACCACGAGACCCACATCTTCTTCCCTTCACTGGGCCAGCAGGTTGAACTGACCATCAGGGGAGTCTGATTTGCATTTTCTGCCAAGCAAGCAGGAAAGCTAGTGCTTTTCAATAGAAACACTGAGGAGGAACCCAACCCAAACGCTTGAGATCAGAGGATCATTCAGGCTGGAAGGACCTCAGGAGGCCTCTCGCCCAACCTCCTGCTCAAGCAGGGTCAGCTCTGATGTGAGACCAGGTTGCTCAGGGCTTTGTCAAGTCATGTCTTGAAATCCTCCAGGGATGGGGACCGCACAGCCTCGCTAGGCAACCTGTTCTGATAGTTGAATGCAGTCAACTCCCCATTATCCGCGAGTGAATTATTCAGCTACAAGTAGACCTTAACACTGGTACAGAGATCCCCAGCTTGTTTTCGTGTAGTCCCTGATAAACCCAAGAGCTTACAGGCTCACATGGGGCACTGTCTTCATGTTGTTACGCTGACACCTCAGCTAGCCTAGACAGAAACTTCCACCGTGCTCTCATAAAAGCAGATCAGATGGGAGATCTCATACTAAGATCCATAGCACTATTGGATGTGCTGTATTTTTACTTTGTTAGGTAGAAGTACCAAGTATATATTTCAATTTCTGGGACTCAAATGAACCCCTATCCATATTGAGCATGTGAGGTTTCTTGCTAAGACAGGCAACAGATATACTCCATAGTGCAGCCTGGGCGTGAGGCAACGTTGACAGCTGCAGGCTAGGGGAGTAGGGCAAAATCTGGAGGATTTCTACTAGATATATAGATTCCCCCCTAAAGTTTCTGTTTTTTCACATTTCCAGTTTCTCAACTCCATTAATAAAAGCTAAAAATATACAGAATTCAAATAATTACTTTTCCATGAATGAAACTGTTGAAGTTGCTAAGGGATTCAGAGTAGGAGGAAAAACATTCAGAATATAATTTCTGCATAACGGTTGGGCGTATGAAATTTAAATATATGGGAATGCTAGGGAAATCTCAGCAGAATCATTAGACTCACTAGTGGCAACAGGAAAACACTAATAGGAAGCATTACGAGACCTTGCTTTTCAGGCAGGTACCACTTCTGGTTAATCAGAGCTAGTATTTTTTTATACTTTAAAACCTACAAGTCCTATAGTAGAAATGACATACACCTCATTACTCTCTTCTAGCAAGTATCCTTACCCTTAAATGTACTTTGGATTTCCAGCTGGACTGCACCAATTCTAGTGCCTAATCAATGGATCACATTGTCCTTGCTAAATTAAGAGTATCCTGTGCTACCCAGCGCCTCCCAGCAGAAGTGGGTACTTCAGAGTTTTAAAAAACAAACACATAAAAATACACAAAAGCATAACTAAAACACAGTATGCTAAAAGCAACATATGTGCTAAGTTTTTTCATTCTGAAAAGTTCACTGAATTGAAAATATAGACAGATCTGTGTTAAACATCTGAAAGTTTGTTATGCAACAGATTTTATCCTCTAAAGCAATTTTAATTACTTTCAATACCATGCTGGCAGCTACGTTTTTTAATGACAATTATGTTGAGAAGGCAAAAAGCACCAAAGTCCCCTTCACTCAGGTGTTCACTCCTAACAGCGATTCCAGCCAAGCTGGAAAGATATCAAAACCACAAGTCCTAGAACCGAGAAGAATCTTAGATATTGCCAAGAAAATGCCAAGTGTTAAGAGCCAAGCAAGCTCATCCCATCGAAATCAACAGAAGTCCTGCCATTGAATCCCACAGCTACAGCCGGAGTCTAGCCATAAACTTCCCTTCAACGTGCAACTCCACCATGAGTCAAGCTCACTACTTGTATAAAATAGTACAGTTCCCAATTTAGCCGAGTAGAAAATCTGGACCCACGAATGAACCTTCTTTTTAATGCATGCCCTAGTGATGGCATATTGCTCAGAAGGCATTCTGCCTGTGGTATATGTTATTTCACTATTTCACTATTCCAATGCAGTAGTCTTACAGATAACTTATTTTGTGAGTATCAATGTATTTCCATTTAATTCATGAAATTGTATAGGATCTTTTAGGTAGATAATTTAATGCTTGCCAACTTCCATTAATTTTTAACTAGACTTTCTAGCCTGGAAGACATACTGAAACATTCTAATTTTGGATCAGGTGGCTCTATGTTGTGATTAAAGAGACAATTTTTTTTTTCTTTCATTGTGATACGGATGATTAAATTTCTTTGCTAATTATCTGTATCACCTCAGAACACCCTGTGCCTGACAAAAATAGTTCAACAAAATAAGACCACATTTAATTGGATTACTCCTTTTTTTTACGACAAGAGGTTGATACAAGCCTGTCAATTCACTCTGAGTTCTTCTCCACCTTGAGGGCAATGCTAATGCTTCTTGCTGTTGGATGATGTTCCTACCACATCTGCAGATATTTTTTGCTCTACTTTTCAGTGGACTTTCAGTGAAATTTCATTACAGTGGATGATCAAATCTTGCAACACAGGCATTGTAACACACAATTTATTCTTCCTAGGTGCATGTAGTAAGTTAAACTGAAGTTTTCAATTATTTGAGATTAGCTACCTAAGTCCTTTTGAAGACATGGATATCACACCTACAAGTAATCTATATTGTCTGTTGGTCTGAACCAGTTGTTAGGATGGTGTTATGGAGTTCATCAAAGCCAAGGCTTTAGTTAATCTGTTGTGCCAATCACTTAACTTTCATTATTTGAGTTTATGAAAGTATGAATTCTCTAGAGCAGGGCCTACCTTTTATCACATTTATAAAATGCTGGAGCAAACAGGGCCCTGACTTCTATCCAAAAATATATAATATTACACTAGAATAATTGTTTTTCCAGTGTTAGTAAGGGGTCCAGACCAAGAGTTTGTCTCTGAATGCCTAAAACATTTAGGAAGAATAGCCAAGGATCTAATTGCTTTTGTCAGGTTTCAGCTCTAAATCAAGGTATTTAGAATGCAAACGATAACTTACATCATCATTTTGCCTTCAATTAAAGACTCAGTGCTGCCTAATACGGGGCCAGCACTCTTCCTAGTGGAAGCAAAAGGAGCTTTGGGAAAGTTATTATTATTTTTTCTAAATATCAGGTTAGGTTGTCAGCTTTGGGGTAGGAGAACCAAAGTTTAAACTTGCCTCGGACTTTATTTTCATTAAAAGACATGGTCATAAGCTCTACTTTACTTGGAATCATAAATTAATACATCTTAATTTGCTTTCTAATGCATCCTACTGTGTCTAATTTAGACACAGTCATTTAAATGTGGGGAAACAGTTAAGTAAGGAAAATGGTGTTCATTGCAACAAATGCCTGGAAAGCAGCAAACAACAAGCTCTAGAAGTCCCATCAAAAGGAATAAGGATTATGCTGTCCTTCTCTTACAAAGACACATAGATATAAATGGATAAACTAAATCCACTGACTGTAATGGGCTTTAGGAAATTCAGCTATTGGCGCTCATTGTAGGGAGGTGAGTGGGACCTCTGTAGACTCTCAGTTAACTTAGGCAGATACAGCACGTTTAAATAATTAAATAACAACAATACTGTTTTGCTCCAATACAGTGATGCAGATAGTAGCTTGCTGAGGTATTCTACAGAAAGATAGGAGAAAAAATACCCCTTGCTCAAAACGTTGTCCCTCCCTCTCTACAATTACCCCAGAGGAGTAACAGCCCAGGCAGCTCACCCAGCTCCCGAGTGACCACCCTGCACGGAGGAGCACCAAAGCTTGAGCCATCCCTTCGGAGCAAAAGACTGTGTGCCTGGAGTCTGTGGGGAAAAGATGGCGTATGCTGTGAGCTGATCACTGTGTTGCCATTATAGCTCCTTTGCACGTGGCACAGGGGAGCACAGTTTCAAACAGCCTTTTGGATGCTACCACCTCTAGCAAGCACATTCCCTGGCTGATCCCAAAATCAAGGGGTTTTAAAGATGTGTTTCCCAAAGCAGCAGTGAGCAAGGGATCCTGGCCAAGGCTGTTGGCAGGAGGAGACTTTGAGCTTGGACAAGCGAAGGCCATGGCTGTGATGAAAAGCAGGATGCTTGTCTGGAATGCAGTGCGAAGCCTCTTTGTGATTTCAGTGGGCTTTCATTATCTATTTTGTTTTCTACTTCAGTCTTAGTTGTTCTCCTTCTTTTTTTAGGAGAGAGGAATAGAGTTCAGTGGTTGGTTTGGCAAGAGGATATTTACGTATAATTTTTTTGCATAACAAAATATAATTAGAAAATGTAAATATAACTTAACTCCGTTACTGCACTGAACAATAAAATGACCACAGGACAGGCTACTCTGGCTCTCCGGTAATTCATCATCCAAATTATACACTATATCTCCATTAGACAGTCCTTTCCCACAAAATTCATCTTGTCTTGTCATGGCTGAAAAACAAAACCAATTTATTAAATATCAGTACAAATGAAACTATGAAGTTCAGTGTTTGGAATACAGAAAAAGAAAACATTCTGAAGTAAAGCTGATTAAAACCTTCTCTTACAGACAAGAATATATTTTTATGCTGAATTTTTTTAAGAAAAAAATATTCTGCATGAGTAATTTGGTTTTGAAATGCAGCTGGTTTGCATCATGGGAGTTCATATGCCATTAACTCTTTCTATAGGCCTGGATCCTTGGTTAAATGACATTTGCTTTCAAGTACTGTATTCTTTACCAGGTGTATTATACGCATCCTGGATATGGACAATGTGATTTGCACAAGGAATCTTAACGAAAAATAACAAGGGCATGAAAAGCCAAAGCATGGTTACAAGAGAGCAAAAACTTCTCCCTCCCCCCCCTCCAAATGCAACCAAATACAAACAAGCAAAAAGAAAACGTGAATGTTTCTGTGGAAAGGAAATTCTGGCCATGAAAACTTTTATTTATCAAAACCTGCAAATTGCATCTCAATATTGTTCAGTTTGAAAATATGTGATTAAGTATTTATTAAGCCTCTAATTTCCAGAGAAGCTGAGTCCTGTAAGCCCCCCATAACTGCTGCATCAAGTGCAATTGTACAGACTGCTGAAAAAAAACCAGGCTACCATTTCTCACAAACTAAGCTAAAAATACATTTTAAAAGACTTTTGTAACGAACCGTTGCATGTTTTATATAAGAAAAGCTATTGACTCCTGTGATAGCTGTCTGCAAGATGTTTTGTTTTACAAAGTGAACCCATCTCAATTATCATTTATAAAGTCAAACAAAATGCATTATAAAAGTGGAATCACTGATTCCAAGGATGAATTAATGGCAAATTCAAAATGTAAACAGCACGTTTTAACAAATCCATGCTGTAAAAAGACACAGAGATCAAGCACATAGCAGAATGGGTAGAGTCAGGAAAACATTACCACAGTAGTTCTTCAAGGGAAACACACGGAGCAAAAGGAATGAGGGCCAGCGGAAGACCTGGAGGCCTAAAGCAGGACATAAATGGAATTTAGATATTTGAGTCTAAAGCTGAAATCATGAGAATTACTGCTCAGCCCTCACCTCACTCTGGTATCTCTTCAGCTCCATTGGCATCGGGGTTTGTGACCTGCGAAGTTGGCCTGGGCTCATATACACCTGGGCTCCTGCACTCAAGAGGCCTGGTTTTGAGTAGCCAGGGTGCTCCAAAGCTTGCCTGTGTGCTTGGGTTGCCTGCAAACCAACATCCAGCAACCACCCTACAGCTCTGGGACAAGGCATCCTTCTCCTCAGCCCTTCCCACCCAGAAGAGCTGGGACCCAAAGTCCTCTAGGGCCAAGAGCTATAAGACACATGCAGATATCCTGAAGAGCTGAGGAGAAGGAGAGCTTGGAAGCAGTTTTTAGGGAGAAAATGACATTATTTTCTCAAGGCTTTACTGAGGGACAGAATTTATCTTCCTACGTCTGCTACTGTAGTTAGAAGTAGACTGAGATCCTAACCTTAGGCAGCCACTCACTCTCTTCTGTCTCCCATTCACTTCCACACAAATGCTTGCTACCTCCTCGAAATTCAAGTGTTCAGTGTTTTTACAGAATGCAAAGAAAATAACTTCTGAACTGAAAACAGACCTTACAAATCGGGGCCAAAGTCAGAGTGGAGCAATTTGATGTAACTCCAAATGCTGCATGAGATTGGCCATTACAGTTGTTATGCCTTACTCCCTCTTAAAATCTTTGCCATTTTTTTAAAATTAAATAAAAAGTAGGCACTTTTTGGTACAACAGATAAAACTGTTCCCCAGTCAGCTGTAACACAAAGCCTGTTAAAGCAGTTGTTCTGATACTATTTCTCTCTCTGTAAGAGAATTTGAAATCAAAGGTGCTTATGAGACAGGAGTTCAGAATACGTATTTTGGTGTTCTCTTTTTCCTGATGTTCCTCGGGCTGCTCTTGCCTATGCAATAAATACTCCCATCTACTCTGTTTTCAGCTGAGTCTGACTTCTGTGTGAATTTATGCATCTATGAAGTGAATAAATTAGATGTGAGCTGAGATGATGGAACTTAAGAGAAATTATTTTCTTTCCTTTATAAATCCCACAGATTCATTCTGATGCCATAGCTATTGTTTTTAAAAATAAAAATGGAAGACTACCAGTTGAGTTAACATGCTAACTCTGCGATACCTAGAGAACTGAAATCAGAGCCAGGCTCCTGCACAAATAAAATGGACATAGGTCCATTAGTATATTTTTACTAAAATAGCCTGTAGTCTGCAGTGGTCAATTCTCAGGCCTGAGCTAACAACAAAGACCTTCATGTCTTTATCTGCCAGGTTTATATTATAACAAAGTGGAAATTTGCATGTTGCCCCACAGATTGCATAGTTCTAGCCTCTAAATGTAAAAGGAACTAAAATGCTGTGACATTTTTATGAATACAGAAGCAATTAAGTAATGGACGTAAGTTTGTAAATCTTATTAATTACTGAGGATCGATGCAGCACAAAAGAAAGATGGCTCAATGAAGACTTCTCATGTCTGCTGATATTGCTCCATGGCCTCAGGCAAGACACGGGCCAGTTCCTGAAATGTCTGTAAATGGCCCACTGACTTCAACCGGGCTGAGTGCCAGGGAGCAGCAGAGGCAGGGCTTCTCCACGAGGGAGAATGAGCCAGGAGCCGAGGGTGACAGCACAAGCCCTCACCGGCAGGGCACTGTCCCACAGCATCTGAACAGGGCCAGGGTGGTAACAGGTCCACCCACACAGTGTAATGGTGGGTCAGGTCCAGGTCTATTCGGAGAGCTCCAGCAGGAGACCAGCCTGGAGGCAAGCTACCAACACTGAAGGTTTGGGGTGCATCCAGGGAGGGCAGTCAGTGCCAGGACAGCAGGAGACAGGGCTGGGCTTAGGGCCACCTACAACATAGTTCAGGCAAGCCCTGGACACCTGAGCCCCAGCTTAAACAGAGCTCCTGGGCCATGAGCAGAGAGTGTGGGCACAGGTCCAAGATGAGGCTGTTCAGGGCAATCAAGGCCTGTTAGTGCACTCACAACGCTGACATTAAGTGCCAGAAACCTTTGAGGACCCAGATCTTAGCTTCTCTGTGCATCAGTCCATGGAAAAATTAGGACACTACTAGCTCTATTCCAGGCTTATCCTTAGAAAACACATGCTGGTGTTCAGGATTTGTCCTAATAATGTCACCTAGAGGCCAAAAGTAAAGTCATTAGTGTCAAGACAAGAGCTTGCCCAGCAATAATGCAACCATTCAAGTCTTACCTAAATACTCTGTTCTTGAATGTTCACTAATGAAGAGGAAAACATTTACATCGAATGGCAGAATTTGCAGGTCTGCTTGCACCCAGCAGACCCCACCCAGCTCCTCCAGGCACTGAGCAGGGTCCACGCAGCAGGTGAATACCCTCTGTGCTGCCTTCCATAACCAGCCTTGCTCATGAAGCTTACAAAGCAGAGCTGTATCATCTTCCCTGCGGAGGAGTTCTGTGCCACCCAAAGAGTCTTGAAATCTCAAATTTCAGGAAACACGGGATTCAGGACATCCATGATGGGACCTCCATGCAGTTCTACTTCAGCACAGAGAGGCTAGTTGGGAACGATTGAAAAAAACCCAACCCCTATATCACAGAAACTCCTTACTCAGCAGAGCTATTCTCTGTGCAGTTACACCTCCTGATTTGAGGAGTTTCGGCTGGTTTCTGCTTCAGACACATTCCCCAGTGCAACCAGAATTTGTCCAGCCTAAGAAACCACAGCACAAAGTTCCCACAGATACTGAGATAGTGGCTGGACCTACAAGACATGAATTACTGGGACAAATGCCAAGCTTTGACTTCTCCTAAGGAGATTCAGAAATCAAAGGCTGATGAGGTTGACCCCCCTAGACTTTGACAGAAGCCTCCATGGTCAGAGCAATTAGTGGGCTCTCCACTGGTACAGTGGTCCTCCTTTTCCACCTACCCAGCATTCAAATATCCAAATGCTTGTTCCTTTTTTGTTCTTTTAAAAAAGATTTCTTCCCAAATGCAAGCAGCTGACAACCTTCTGCCTGCTTTGGAGGTGCTGCCCCTGAGATGAACTGTAGAGCTATGGGCACATTTATTTATCATACAACTTTCACCACTGAACATTTGTTGCCTACCCCATTTTCCCAGGGATCACTTTAACTCCAAAATTGATGGTGAAATAAATAGACAAATCAGCCAGCCAGAAATATCTCCCCTTCTATTACCTGATGCTCTAAGACATGCTGGTTTCCTCCTCATCTCCAAATTCAGTCTTGACTGGTGGGCAGCTCAGATAATATTCAATCTCCATGCCTCTTTTGGGTTATCCATTGTTGTGGTTTAACCTCAGTCAGCAACTGAGCACCACACAGCCGCTCGCTCACTCCTCCCCCCCGACCCCGGTGGGATGGGGGAGAGAATTGGAAGAGTAAAAGTGAGAAAAACTCGTGGGTTGAGATAAAAACAGTTTAATAATTGAAATAAAATAATAATAACAATAATATAATTGTAATAATAATAATAATAATAATAATACACAAAGCAAGTGATGCACAGCGCAATTGCTCACCACCCGCTGACCGATGCCCAGCCAGTCCCCAAGCAGCGGCCCCCCCGGCCAGC
>NW_008824650.1:1647272-1663499 GCF_000699105.1 Pygoscelis adeliae
TGTACTGAGCATGACGTCACACGGTATGGAATATCCCTTTGGGCAGTTTGGGTCAGCTGTCCTGGCTGTGCCCCCTCCCGGCTTCTTGTGCACCCCCAGCCTTCTCAGTCGGTAGAGCATGGGAAGCTGAACAGTCCTTGACTAGTGTAAGCACTGCTTAACAACAACTAAAACATCGGTGCGTTATCAACTTTGTTCTCATCCTAAATCCAAAACACAGCACTGTACCAGCTACTAGGAAGGAAATTAACTCTATCCCTGCCGAAACCAGGACATCCGTATATAAAACTATCATGACAAAAAAGCAACCTCATGGCTTTGGAAAACTATAGTGCTATGGGAAAGAGATTTTTTAGTTTCAGGGCTTTTCACCATAACCTTCTAGCACACCAGGGTGTGGATATACAACTTCGTAGCAAAAATATCAGCTTTGTCAGCACAACAGCTCTCAGCATGGCTTTCCAGTTCACACTCCTCCTGGGGGCTCCAAGGAAGACTACAGGAGAGCTGTAAAAGGAGCCCTACAAATTGTCATCAGCTGCTCGTAACGTGTTATTGGCACTGCCACAGAGAGTGATTATATTGCCCCACTGTGCTGGATGGTGCTTTTTCAGTACCAATAAAATCTGGACACAGGGTCAGAACAAATATCTACTGAGCATTGTCCAGTCAGCCATTGATTTTCTTTTTGGAACTAATATATGTTTGACATAGCATTTCTGGTAGCAAAACAGAACCTGGGAGACCAAAAAATGATAAGCAAGGACAGAAATTTGAAGTGGCGTGATGAGGCCAATAAACCTTCATTACAAGCCCATCCAACAGAGGAAAACAACAAATGAGAAATGACATTAAAAATGAGACAAATCTTCAGCCAGCATAAGTCAACACAACTCTGTTCAGGTCAGACAACTTACACTGATTTACATTAGATGAGCATCTGGCCTCATGTACGTTATGATTCAATAAAGGCAGAATTAGCTTTCATGGGTATGACCTCATAACGCTGGGATCACCCTTGTAGAACTGATGTCAAAATACAGTCTGTCACAGATGTATATGTTTGTTACTATTATTAAAAGCAAAAAACCAAATGAGCCTCAAAATCCCACTACATGCTTAGAAATAGGATGCAGCATAATTTCATGCCTTGACTACAAACGGCTGCATCCACGCTAAAGGCGTTCAGTCCATACGTGACAGGCAGCCTGACTGCCAGGGGAAGAGCCAACTGCAGCCCCTCGGGGGCTATTCCCTGGCTGTGATTACAGCTTGCTGGAGACCCCAGCCCTTGCTAGAAACAAGCTGTCAGAGGGAAAAGAGTGGATCTGTTCGTGCAGATGGCTACTGTCAATCAGTTGTTAGTTTATTCCTGATGTTCAGAATTATTCCTACTGCAGAAACTTTCCATCCAAAGGAAAAAAAAACCCTCTATTCAAAAGTAGCACTGTATAGAGTCCTTTTTAAAAGGAAAAACTCTTCACAAAATAATTCAGGGAACAGTTCACATAGCAAAGATGACTGACTGGAAAGATGACACAAAAATTTACATAGTCGTGAGGATGAAGTGTGTATGTGTTATACCATGTAATGGAAAACTTCCTTGGGAATAACAAGAACACAACTTCTCTAGCTGGTCATAAAGTCAGTGATGTAATTTTGCAATCCAGTAGAGGGCAAACTTAGCCTATATATTCTCAAAGTGTTCCTAAGACAGGCAACGGCAGATGTTCAGACATGTTTATCTTTCATTTGATAACCTATAAAGATATGTAGCAACCTACAGTACCAGAACTAATAAGATGAAACAGCATCAATGCTACCTATCATTCAGTGGCTTTTCACCCAAGTCAGTATTTATTACAAATCAACAAACTGATAAGCAACAATATACATTTTGAATATTCTCCATTAATGTACTGTTTCATCCCATTAATTCCAATATTTGATTAATCAGTAATTACACACCTATTTTCTGGAGGTTGCCCACATATATAACAGAGAAATGAAGAATTCACCTCCCTGCTCCTAATAATACATATCAGCACACCTGCTTCAAGCAGTTTGGTTTTCACTTAGCTGCTGTCTAAACATGAAGCATCTGCTTGAAATGTGGGGTTCTGGGTTATATGAAGGAACACAATCACACAATCGTTTTTGGAAAACATTTTCTTGAAGAACCTCTTGCCTCTAGCACAAAAACACGCTGCTGTTACTGGCCATGCGCAGTGGCCACAACCTTCCCAGCAATACCTTACATGGTCCTGGCCAGATGAATTGAACAGGCCAATTTTTGCTTTTAAAAGACTGTTTCATGTGTGTGCCCTGTTCTTCTCACAGAACTAAGGGCTCACAGCCAACAGGTCGAGGTGCAAGAAGTTCAAATCCGGCTCAAACAACTCTCTTTCTATAGGATGAGCAGCAAAATTCGCACCCAGTGGTGGTGCTTATTCCTGTTGGAAACCTGAATGAGACTGATGAGCGACGCCTCTTCCGCAGGCCCCCACAACAAGCTTATCCCCACAGGAAAAGGTGTGGGGACATCATCACTCACAGTGACTGAAGGAAGAAGGGGTCCTGCTCCCTCTTTCCATCACCCAATACACTTACCCATATGAGATGTGGAGGCCAAGAGACAACTAATAATTCCTAACGCAATGACTTTTTATGATGGTAGAGCCAAAGGAATGAGAGCTGCACTGCAGTAGGCACCATCCATCCATATATGATAGTGGCTCCTCAAGGAAGCTCAGCGGAACTTACTCCCGAAACAGGCCCGTGGCTCAAGAGACTTGACTTTTACTTGCAAATCTGCCACTGGCCTGATGGGTAACCTTGAGCAAAAGACCTTCTCCATTACTAAAATGAGGCAAAACCACACCCTGTATAAAGTGCTTAGATGAAAAGCACCATCATGGCTGAATGCTGGGAAATATCACTATTACTGTGAGCAGTCTTGCTCATTACAGCCTCCATCTTGCAAAAAGCTGAGCAACCTGACTCAGACCAGCCAAGCATTTATGCATGTACTTTGACCTGCTGTAACTATTCCCATGCTAAAAGTTCAGCACATTATTAAACACCCTCCTGGATTGGAGCTAGTGTGCTCAGTAGGACCCAACTTTCTGTTGGCACTTTAGCAGCCATCAGTGATATCCTCTCTCAGAAGACCCTTAGCTTCTCTAAGACCTTTAGGGAGCCAATGATGGGATACACACATGAATGTAAAGCACACATATAAACATGCACAAACACACTATCTACAACGCAAGTAAATCCCCCTAGAGCACAGTCAATGAATGAGGCTGGTGTCAGAAAGTCCACCTGAAGAGCTCATTTCTACAAGAACAAACCAAACACATCCAGCTTCAACTGTGATGCTCTTTCAGCAAATCCATCTCATGGTCTGCCCAGCTGGTGCCTCTCCAGCTCTAAATGAGGCGTGTGCCATTAATTAACCCCTCACATCATTGATATTGTCAGGGACACCAACCTGTCTGTCTGAATCTGCCATTTAATCCATCAGCACCTTAAACTGACACCACTAAGAGTTACGTCCTCTTGCTTCCCCAAAGCCTATAGCAGCTGCCTTGTCTCATGTCTCCCACAAAACAGACACCTTCCTCTGACGATGGCTGGTATGCGCATTAAAAAAAGAAAGGGGGCCACAAAGAAAAAAAAGAGACAAAGAAATGTAAGCAGCACAAATATTGGGCTGAGATAACTCTATTTTTCCCTTTTCAGAGAAGGAAAAGGCTGCTGCAGGGCTCAGAATCAGCCCGGGTTTCTTTTCTGCCCTTTCAGCGTGAAGTCTAGGTGAGAAGAAATGTCTAATGAGCAAGTTAACCACCTAGAAGCAGACATGGCCCAATATCTACCTATATGCACTCCATTTTGAAAATGCGTATAATGGAGTCAAAACTCTCCATCCCCGAAAAAATGCTGCAGCAGAGCAGTAGCTACACAGTAACAACAAGGTACTCCAGGTTTCAGTTTTATTCCCACAGTGATATCTACCACCTCTTACAGCCTCTGTTGATACGCAAGTTAAGGTTGCAATCTGCTTTTCCACAAAAAAGCCTCAAGTTTGGCCTCTGCTGCCTGTCCCCCTTATAACCACAGATGCTTCCCTGCGTTTTGGGTTTTCCAGTGCCTCCGTTCACTGTGGGTGAGTTTTCTGCAGAACGAAGGACATCAAAACCTCTTATTTTTAAATGTTTTACATGTAGAAATAAAAAGAAGTAACTCATGTTTTACCACGTGTAGGCAGATTACAAAAGCTGTGTCTCTAGGAGAGATGCTGTATTGACTACTAAGCCACTGGGGAATGCAGGTCACAGATGGCATCATAAAAGGAAAGGACCAAGGAAAGGTCCTGTGCAAGCAGAGCAGCAGACACTATCAGGCAAACATCCTCATGGGTCTGCTGAGGGTTGTGCCATTCCTGCAGGATGTGGCTGAACCTGATCAGTTAAGACCAGAGGCAACACTGGTCAGGAGCAAAAGTCCTCATAGACAGAAACTGGACCAATGGTCCTATCCAGTACAGCGAACAGTATGCTTCTCATGAAGAGAATTGAATTCCTCTAGTAACATGAATTCCTAGAGATGCTAGCTATCATATACTGCTAGTGCCTGGGATTTATGCAACATCAAATAGAATAATATTTTTAGTCTCATATATGCACTGAAAAAAAAAACCAAACCACCTTAGATGGGGTTTGCACAACTTAACAGTTTCTTATGAAGCAGAAGTTAGCTTTTTTTCTTTTTTAAATTGAGTCTGATTAATCCTTCCTGTGCCTCAAACCATTCTAGACAACCATCTCAACCCTCTTCTATTTTGCTGTATTATTTTACATACATAAGCAATTTTTGTTGTTGTAAAAACTATGGTCAAGGGAGCTAATACTGAGGAATTAGAAATTCATTTTAATATTAGCCTGAGTTAGCAAAGATCCCAATTTAGTAACATCAGAGCACTTCTCAGGCCGTCGCATGGAAGCTCTCCAGGAAGACCACCAGCCACATAAATCACTGCAGACTTCTCTGTCAGTCTCAGCAGAAAAGCCTATCTAGCCACAGATGTTAACTTGGCCCATCACTGGTGAAGAGGCTCCCCCTCAGGCACCACACACCAAAGAACATCCAACTGCTCCATCACATCTCCTCTGGACACCATGGTTTCACTGGTGAACCCAAGAACACTGTTTCCCCTGGGGATGTCTGTTTTACTTCTGGTGTTGGGTGAGATGAAATGGTCATCACAGTACCAGCTTCTCAAGCTGAAAGTACTACGCTAGAAACTAAGGAAAGTTCAACCTGAGAACAGAGGAAGGGATGACGGCAGTCTCTCCCTTAGGAGCGAGAGACACAGCCTAACGCACCATTTCTACAGTCACTTTTCAAAGGTGACTTTTCCAGCATTAAAGGTCTGGGGGTATTTCACTGTCAAAGATCTTAACATTTTAATGCATTTATTTCATTTATGTACTTCAGAGACACACATGACAGCATGATGCTTTCCAAGAAGGCAAGCACAAGATGAATAAGACAGCTGTTATAGTGAACTTTGGCTGTGAATTTAATTCTTCTGTTTGACACAGGCACACTTGCTGAAGAGTCTGTGCCAGAGATGCATGTTTAAGCAGGGCACTAAATCAATATTTACCGTAACTTTGAAAGATGTCTGAACACAGCCTGAGAACCAAGGCAACACTTGATGCATAACCATCAGTGAAATACAGGGCTCTCAAACTTTCCAGATAACAAACTGCTCGCAGGGCAATGGATGGCAAAGACAGTTAAATCCACATTGGAAGTACCCAGACCTGGGTAGTGCCATTCCAGCCTTCCCTGCTGTGGTCTCAGCGACAAAACTTGTGTGCCACAATAATTCTTTTTTTATTTTTGTTGTTAAAGGCAGTGTCTGATAGCCTGTGACTCATTTAAGCTCCTTCAGCATGCCTTCCCCCAGTCTTTGTACCCTTGCTTCTTAGAGACAGTCTTTGAACCGCCTTTTCCAAAACCCTCTGCTGTCCTCCACGCAATGAATCATCTCCTGGAGAAAGGCACAGCTGTAACTGCCAAGCCAGTTTTTGGTACTCGGTGACATCTGGATGAACCCTCTGGTGCCAAAGGCTGGCTGAGCAGGACTGATCTGGATCATTTGGTAATAAAATCAACATCTAGGGAAGCTGTATTCCCCACGCAGCATAAGAAACACAGAGAAGGGGCTCACTGCAAGTTTATTGCTGGAAGTAGGAAATTCTGAATTTGAAATAAAAATTGACCATCTAAATTTCTCACCAACACAAAACTCTAAATGAAAAAAAAAAGCCCATCACAATACAGGATGGTTCCAAGTCCAAAGCATTTTAATTAAATGTTAAATATAAATAAATACACAATGAACAGCAATATGAACAGTGTTTTGACTGACAGTATGAAAGCTGAAACAAAATGAATCAAAACAGTGAAGTAAAAATTAAATATTTTATATATTTAAATGAAACAAAGCTGACACGATTCATTTACATTCATTCCCCATTTAAAATGGTATCAAAACTGAAACCAATTTGTTCCTGCAAAATGTGTCTACTTTGATTAAGCTGCATTTCCTGATGGTTGTTAAATTTGAAATGTTTTTTATCATCTCTAATTGAGAGGCCTCTTAAAGTCTCGGAACTGCTCAAAACAGAAAGGAAGTATTTTAGATGAGAAACAGAGATGCGACTAGATGCTGGGGATGTGAAACGGCCATTTGATGATGGCATGTGTCAGGAATATGAAGAGAGAAAGGAATAACACATGATTTCAGAATTTGTTGAGAAATACTGTGTATGCCTTCTCACTAGCTCCTACACATTAAATGATCTCCCACACCTGAAGCACCAGGTTTTGAGTCCCTTCTAAAGTCCTACTTCACCAGTGAGGCCCATAAATGTCACATTTCTTAGTATAAAGGGAAGAGCATGTGGAGAGTTTGTGCAATTGAATTAATAAATCTGCGTTAACAGCTTTTCTGCATCTCCCAAAGCACCTCAGCTGTGTGCATCTTCTAGGCTCTGACTCTTCAAAGGCTTTCACAGTTGCTTAACCTGAAGCAGATGAACGTATATTTCTAAATGTCACATGTATTTTTAAAAGACATGTATTTTTTAAAGTGAAATAGATACCTAAATCTATGCAGTAGTGAAGCATCAGAATACAAACTCCCTGAAACTTTTTTCATGTGTATCTCATACACTGCTGTCAACATATTTGGTTCTTGCCCTAAAACAAACACTGCGTGATAACTACAATAATAAATAATGAAGTTTCAGAACATGATTTTGGGAGCATGTGAAAGCATGAAAGAGAACTAGATCTGTCTGACAAAAGATGAAGCCAGTCTCCAGGCCTGGATTTACTCAAGGGACTAAAGTGACCTCCATGCCCCGTGTGACCCTTTGCTGGCATGCTACGTGTCCCAAGCCACAGGACACATCTTTTTCACAGCTTCTCAACCAACACAGAGGGCAGTGCTCAGGCCACCAACCTGTGCACCAGGACAGGAGGAAACCTGTGGTGTTAGCTGTAAAGAGACAGCGTGCTGCAAAACTACATATCAGCTCCTTCTCTGGCATACAACTGCACATGAAGAAGGGGTAGAAAGGGGAAACATCCTTTCAAAGAGTTTGCTGAAGAGACATGTGGCCACACAAATGCATGGGTTCCCCCACTCTCCCCTTTGTGTAAGACTCTCTCCTACCCCAGACACTAAAAAGAAATCAATGGCCTGAAAAAGTGCCTGGGAGGGGAAAACATCAGCCACAAATGGCAAAAAAACCCCTACTATTAGATGCAGATAGTGGGGGAAAGCAATGTGTAAACTTTCTAGAGCATGGAATGGGTTTTCTTTTGTGTTTGAAATAAGCTCAGGATTTTATAAATGCTACCAAAAATAAGAAATACTGCCACTTCATCTCCTGCAGGTATCATTTCCTATTTTTGATGCATATTTGATGCAGATTATTTTTCCTTTATTGAACCTTGAATAGAGATGACTACTATTACTTGTATTTGTCACCATACACATAGAGGTGAAACAAATTTAAACAAGACCAGGTGGTGAGGAGAATGATGAGGACGATCACGCCAACACAAGAGCCTGTGTTACGAGAAGAGACAAGCTTGCCTTGTTCAGCCTAGTAAAACAAAAGCTCAGAGGGGATATGAATGTTGTCTATAAATACCTCAAGGAATACAGCAAGAGAGGAAGGAGAGCTATTTAAGCTAAAGGACAACATTGGCACACGAACAAATGGATATAAACTGGCCATGAATAAATGGAGGCTGAAAATTAGAAGAATGTTTCAAAGCAACAGAGAAGTGAGGCTCTTGAACAATTTCCCAGTGGGAGTAATGGTAGCAAATGACCTAATTTGTTCTAAGATGGATCAGTTAATCAGTTTATGAAGGGGTTTATCTGACAGAGGCTGGCTATGACAGGGGGCTGGCCTCAACCCCAGATGTCCTTTACAGCCCCACGTTCCTAAGCAATTTGGGGTGTTAATTCAGTTCCTTATTGAATGGTATATCATGATGGCTTCTAAATCCAAAATGATTATTTTTTTTCTGAGTGATTCCATTATGCAGTGCCACTGATGTGCATGTTACTTTCCAAACACCAAGAAAAGGTCTCTGCAAGGAGGAGTTATATTTTAAGATGCACACAACAGAGCTCATTAGCACAAGCAAAGTGGTGTGGTGCTAAGTTGCTTAGAGTATAAGAAATGGAGGTGAAAGACAAAGGTAAGCCATGGCAAGAGCACCATCCTTGTGAAAGTGCACGGCCTTTTTTGACAGAAGCAAACCACGGCATTTCCTGACAACTCTTAATCTTAACATTTCCTTCTTACTTCGTATTTTTATGCACCAAGCATTGAGTGTTTTGATGAGATTTAAGCAAAATTGTGAAGTAAGGTTGTTCATAAATTTCCGAATGAAGGAGATGGAGGTAAGTGGCGTTCTGGAGGACAGGAGCTGTTCTTGGTTACTCGTTTCTGGCTGTTCATCACTTCCAGCTACCTGCCTCTCACTTTGGTGACATCTTTTCTTGGTACCCAGTCACACCCCCTGGCTGCACTGGCCTTTGCCTTGATGAGTGCTGATGCCTTTGGGAAGTGTACATAGAAGAGCACAACTGCATCTATTCCCTGAACTTCTCATCCCACCTATTAATAGATTTTCTTGTAACTTTTTTTTTTTAATTTTAAGGAATGGAAACACACTTAGGTCACTTGAATGACTACTTTACAAAAATATGGGCATGGTGAACTGAAATGACTCATTTCCCAGACTGTTTTCCAATGCAAAGTATTTCATGAGGCAGGCAGGTTTGCCGAGAAATCTTGGAGAGAAGGACTGCCCTTTTACATGCTCTGAAATGCCCAACACAGTCCTTCCCTCAGGGTGCAGCCTCTCTCTGTTTTCAGGGTTTGGGGGGAGAAGGTTGGGGGTTTTTTGTTGGGTTTTTGTTTTTATTGTTTTGTTGTTGTTTTTTTTTTAAAGGTAAGTCCCTCTCAGAGAGATTTGAAAATGCAGCTTGTGTGACTGAAGGGACTACCAAAAAATGTTTTCAACAGATGTGGCATTTAAGGGCAGAAGACAATTGCACTTAATATATTCTGTGGCAAGGACGGTCTCTTGTCTAAATGTCACTCTGGTACTTACTTTTGTCTTCAAAAAGTGAAACAGTGTAACTGAAAACTCCCTGCAATGTTGTGTTTCTGTTTTAAGTTTTTATGTAGTGGTTTTTGTTTGGGGTTGTGTTTTGTTGGTTTTTTTTTAATGTGGATCACTTGACAGTGAACTTTGCTGTTTCCAGTCAAATTGTGAAATAGCAGGTTCTTCCCTTAAAGGATACATGTGAAGGATATCATCTTTCTCTTGGCCAACTGCCTATACATAAAGTCCAACTAACTAAAAAGGCAAACATCAGTTTTAAAAGCACCATTAAACATCCTGCATGGATCATTTGGAGGATGACCCCACCATGATCTCAGCCCAGGACATTTTGTGCCTACCGAGCTATAAGTAGGAGGGCAGTCTGGAAACAAAGACTGAAGGACAGGACGTCAAAACTCATTCCCATTTCCTTCTGTGCCTCTTAGTCTCCAGTCGTCAGTGGCAATCCTGCCAACCTTTCCTCAGGCACTCAACTCCCCGGCATCCAGTTTGTGCATCAAGCACAACATTGTCTTCTGCGTTAACCCACAGTGGTACACAAAGCTATGCAAAATACACGGCTTGTTTCGTTACCAGTTTGCATAGTTATGTCCATGCAAAAAGATAAAATAACCCACTGAACGGTCTCTCCTGTCTGGAGGCCAAGCAGTATAGTTGCATCCATCCAGCTTAAGTCCCTTGCTCCTCCAAAACAGGGAGCATATGCTGGCAGCCCACTGGGAAAGGTCTTTAGCCTCTGCTACGGCTGGAGCTGTGCCCGAACACTTCTGGGAATAGCGACAGATGAAAACTGTGCCAGCAACTCTGTTAACAGACTAACAGTATGGACAACCACAAGCAGCTGTCAGGCCCTGCCCTGGCCCTCTTTAGTTCACTAGCACAGATAGACTCAGTACCTCAGACGTTTTGGAGGGAAGAAGTAAGACCTCCGTAGTCATACAGTGCTTTCGTAACAGAATGGGTAAGATTAACAATGACATCATAGCAATTATTTTTTTTTTTCCTTAAAACCCCTCAGAAGACAGTATGGGGAAAATGTTAGTCTTAATCCAAAGCCCTCTAATGACAACAGAAAGAGACTCACAACAGCTTCGGTGGGTTTGTGGTAGGCTCTACAGACTCATAGGATGGGAGAGAAAGTAATGCCATGGATTAGAAACTAGTTAAAAATAAAACAGTAAGAATACATGGCACTCTTCAACATAGTAAGGATAGGAAGAGTTTTTTCCTAAGACCTCTGTTTATAGATTTTGGGGGTAATATGTTCTTAGAAGTGGCAACACTTGCAAGCAAGAGAAATAGCTGTAGTCAGGCTAGGAAGCACTGAAAGAAACTGTATTTACACATTAACAAGGCAAATGACAGGATGATTAGATCAAATCTAGTATTCTGTCAAATGACCAGTACATACGAGGCAAAATTTGACAAAATTACGTAACTTTGCCTGTTTCAACTTGGGTGCCAAGCTAATGCAGCAAGTCAAAATAAGCACATACAAAAAGCATTAACCATAAAGATCATCAATTACTGTAAATTGCTCCTAAAGCCAGTAGACCTAAACTAATTTAGGTTACTTTGGCTACAGCATTGTGACAGCAGTGACGCCAAAACATCTGAAAGCTATCATGGATGAATTAGAATTCCTGTAGCATGAAAGGGCACTTACAAACCAGGATTGCTGCAGAGAGAGAAGAATTACCAATAGTCTATCTATGAAAAAACATAACAATATTGGTATATTCAACCCCCAAATTAGTGGGGAAGCACTGTATGTAAAAGCTTCTGCAAATTGATTAAGCTCCTGAATCTGCATGGATACGGACCGTATGCTATTGGAATATAAAAATACTGATACGGTTCTACTCTCTCACTGTAAGGTAAGGACAAGTTATACTTAGGACACAACTCTTGAGATGACAAATGAACTAAAGGGACCAAGTTTTCTGAACAGGGCAGCAACTACTTCAACTATACGCACATAAATGGATCAAACAGCAAAAAAGGCATAAGGAACAAATTCTTGATGCATTCTGAAACACCTACGTTTAGATAATGCAAGAGCATAAGCTGTTTTTCCACTTATTTTCAAGTAACACGGTGACTGGTGCATGAAATGAATGAAGCTGAGTTGTTACACTAGGAGCTATCACCTGATTTACAAGTTCAACAATACTGGGAGACAAAAGACAGCAATACTGAAGATGGAACTTTAGATAAGAACTAGCAAAAACATCAGAAACCAATTATAGAAGTTTTAAGGTCAAAACCAAAGAAATTAAAAGTTCTTTTTGATCCAAGTGCTTAGACAATCTTTGATGTTTTGTTTTGGTGGATGACAGTCAGATACTTCCCTGATATAATTCTGCTTGTTCACAGAAAAAAATTCACAAAATCTTTCTTTTTTTTTTTCCCCCAGAACACACTGGGAAGGTAATGTCCTGAAATACAATTCAAAGGAAGAGTTTTCTGCTCACAATACTGAACCTCCCTTTTTGACAAAAACCTTAATGAAAGAATTTGGTTTTTTGTTTTCATTAGGGCTATGCTGTAATCTCTTCTCCTATTCTGTGCCTGCTTCTGGACACTGGACAAGCACTGCACCAGCAGCTATGCCCAGATTCCCGTGTCTGCGTTCAGTCTATTTGCCTGACTGCTTCCACCTTTTCAGCCCTTGCTAAATCAGGATCCCACTTTGGCCAGCTTGCCTGCAAGGTGGGAAGCATGTACATCGCCTGCAACGTGTTGTGTCACTCCCACAACACAAGCACATCTTTTGAAGGAGGTCCTCCACCACCAGCACAGCAGCACAGTGGCATCCAAAGCGAACAAGAAGGAAGCAGAAAGCTATGAGAAAAGCTGTAGGGATGAATGGCAAGGTTCACTACGTTACTTACATTTAGCCAGCGTCCTTGCAAAAATGAACCTGGCTTGAATAAAGTCCACAGAAAGCAGCATAAACTACAGCCTGAAAGTCCATAATTGTAATATTGTGATGGTTAAGATTAAATATGAAGGCTGGTGTTGGCATTCATCTCATTTCCTCTGACACCCTAACCTCAGGCATCAATGTCAGATATTGTCAATGGAGAGAAATGGGCATTTCCAGCCGTTTTCATCTAAATGTCTCAGCTGGTCATAAGCAGTCCTTGAGAGGTGTCTCTTTCTTCCTGAATATCGTCCCTTCAGTGACTACTTCACCTACAGAAATTAACTCTCATGGCCCTCAGTTAGGAGAAATGAATTGCACCCCAAACAAGCAAAGAAATCGGAAAAAACAAGATGCTTGTAGTGTTTCATATATTAACAACGGGCATTTCCGTTAGCCACATAAAAAGCTAATCTTCGTTTTAAGCTCAACTAGTTCCACTTGGCTATTTTAGCATTTCTTAGTTCCATACAGTATTGGAGCATGCTTTAAAAGAATTGGCAATAATAGTAAAATTCTTAAAGGACTCTGTGGCCTTTTACCCACTTTTCTCTTTGCTGACAAAATGTCTTTTTGATGCAGAAATTTTCATTTTTTTTTTAAGATGGCATCAATTTCTTTTTTCTTTTTGCAGTTATGGGGGTGGGTTTCTGGGGAAGCTGTCTGAAAAAACTGCCAAGATTTCACCGTGTATGAGCTGGCCTTGTTATGTCTTCCTTGAGATAGTCTGGGTCCCACAGACTGTAGATATGATACTGCAAAAATAATACCAAAGGATAATTTTCTCCTATAATGTCAAAGTTTTCAGTGATCAAGACTGCCAAAAAAGCACAATTAATTATCTTAATTACCCTTACACAAATCCTCTGTGTTCTTTTTTCCCCCTATGCATGCCGATGCATCCCTGCCATTGTAAACCGATTTAAAAGTCAAGGGTTGCAGTACTTTGTGTAGAAATTACTTTTTCCCCCCTCAGTATTTACTTGCAGCCGTTGTCACATCAATCTTTCTTCCAAGTTTCAGTATCCCCTTCTGTGCATTTTTTTTTTCAGCCTGATGCAGTTTTGTGACACCCACTATTTCCTCCATCTCTTGCAATTTTATGCATCTCATTCAGGTCTCTTCACATTCAGTTCTTTCACTCTTAATAGAAACAAATTTTCCTTAAGCTGTCTTTTTAATACATATACTGTCCCAGCACGAAGCTTACTCATACTTGTAATGCCTGTCTCCTGTCTTCCCCCATATTTTACATTTTTTTCTTCCTCCACAAAACACACTGTTTCAAAGCAATAAAGTAAATAATGGAAAGTACACAACAGCGGGGCTTTCTTGGAGACAAGGGCTAAAGGTGCCCAATTCCACAGGAAAACATGCTGATTCCCAATCATGTTAACAGAGTTCAGTGCATTAAATATAGCCCCATGTCAGTATTTTACAGATCTGCTGTGCACAATAGACAGTAATGGCTCTACAGAAGCTCTTAGGGCCTTTTATGAGAACTCTCAACGTGAGAGAGTCTTTTATTCTTTTTGACAAGTTGATCCTTTAAACTACTCTAGTAGAGAGAAGAATGGAACAAGGAAAAGCTAAAATTTTAGCTTTTGCTCAGCATGTCCAGATCAATGCTAATTAAGACAAACTATAAAAGAGACTGCTAGGGATTTCAAGCCTAATGTAATTACGTGTAATATAACTGTTAAAAACAGATCAGAAAGCTCGATGTTGACTTTTAATGGATCTCCCTTTTTCTCAGACTGAGACACCTGGAGTTGTATACAGAGAGCTCTCTGAAAAGCATTCACAACAATGCAAATTTAGACCAAACTCACCTGATTTTGGGTCTTGTTATGACAGCCAATCTATTAGAGAGTTGCATAATCCTTTTGCTGCTCTACATAGGTAGTCAGTGGAGTGAGCAGAGCACAGAGGTGATGTGATTTCAGTAATCCATGTTGCTGATGAGGCTTACAGCTCCATTCTGAACTAGATTTTTTTTTTTTTCCTGGGCATAAAAGCATAATTCTTTTCAATGTCAGATAAAGTATGTTGCAATAATAGAGGTGGGAAGTACTGAAGGCATTTAGTGTACGAGCAAGCCATCAAGCCTGCATTATTTCCGGCAAAGATGGCACATAGCTCCCCAGAGATGGGAAAGTACGCCTTTTTTTTTTTTTGTCTTTTTTTTTTTTTTTTGGTGTGCGTCAGAGATTGCTATGTGCCGTTCAGAGTTGGTGAAATGTTTAGGAAGGAAAACTCAAAATTGCAGACTCTGTTGACAGTTTGCCATGGGCAGAAGACGACCTTCTATTGACGAGCCTCCCCCAATTTTTCCTTTCTGCCTCTCTGTGGAGAGAGAGGATATATTTTAGTGGACCAATTGATAAAGTTGGAAAAACTGTCAAGTTTTTGGACACACAAAGACCTTCTCCAGGTCTGACACAGAAACACCAATCTTCAAAAACAAATGCAAGCTAAGAGCAGCTGTTCAGAATTTAATGAATTATCTTAATCAGACCATCTGAGAGAAAAGGCAGTGTGCATCTGTGAAGCAGAAGGTGATGTTTTGCAGAGGTCAGGGTGATAAGGTGGTTTCTCCTATGGGAAATGGAGGGGAAGACAGGTAATTCATCAGCAGCGCAACATGGAAGAGTTCCCAAGGAAAACAGAAAGTTTCCTACAAATACGACTTTTACCAAGGTGGTACCTGGGTTCAGCTAGCTCCCAAACTGAAGGGACAGAGAGAGATCAGAGATGACATCAGGGCTACCACTGGACTGGGGCAGCCTCCCCATGGGACAACCAGGTTGAGTTATGCAGGGGGAGGGTGAGACTACAGCACTGTGGAAATCCAGAGAGGACTGGGGGGCTCTGTATCCAATCATCAAAGAAAAGCATCAATCATTACAAAATATTTTCCTGGAGTGCTGCCACCATCCTTCGGTAGGACAGCAGAACAGCATCGTCAGCTATCCTGAGCGTTGCAGGAGGTCCAGAACTGGGAATAAGTGTCTGCTCCTTTCCAGAGAAGTAGCGAGGGTGCATCCATCACTGCTCCTTCCAGTCTGCCTCCTGGCTTGAAGTCAGACTGGGGAATTTATAAAGTCTATGTGGCCAAGTTTTCGTCACGTATATGCTTGAAACTCCGCAGTTCCAGTCACCAAGCACAGCTCTCACAAACATTTCAAATTTAATGAAACTTTCCAAACATCAAAATTATAAAGATGAAAATGAAAAGCATATGCTACCATAGATTATCAGTGGTTTACAACATTCAGGATTTTTTTATCTGCCTATGACAGTTACACCTGAAGGCTATGTCTGGTACAGACAGAGGGTGGGATTTTCAAAAGTACCATTGACATGACCTGGCTCTTGCCAAAGGGAAACTCACTTCAGTTAACTAACAGTCACTGCCCTTGCAAATACGTCACCTTGAGTTATCATCCTTCCACTGTACCAGGACACAGCATGAGTTAAAAAGCCCTGAGGACTTCTGGGTCTTGAAAGACATGCAGTTACCCTGGAGATAAATACAACAACAAATTTACAAATCCATATTTTTTCCT
>NW_008824650.1:1663535-1669149 GCF_000699105.1 Pygoscelis adeliae
GAAATGGCTGAGTGGGACAGAAGGAGGTGAAAGATGGAAAAGCATCTTTGCACGTACTTCCTGTTCCTCTTCAACCTGTTTTTTAACCTCTCTAATCTGAGCTGTGAATTTCCAGGTCAGTAGTTAGTGGGAAATAATCAAGATTGTGGGATAAATGTTTGTTCAGGAGTCCACTGGTATTGGAGTGGTACTAGGTCTTGCTTCCCACCTATGCTGAAATTATGTGGGCTGAAAGAAGCCAGTCATCAGCCAGCATGAAGAAGTCAAGCGCGAGTTCCTGCAATACACAAACACCCCTTGGACAGGCTACCTCTCCAAGGAAATTATCTACAAATTAAAGCTGTGAGATTTTCAGGACCATTCACTCTGTCAGGTTGTTGCACTGTCTCTTAAGGACCTTGCTACTGCTGGTTACTTCAAATTTGTAGCACCTGATCCAAAGGTTTTCTATAACATGGTTTCAAAGTTCATTCTGGACAGAAGCACAGGAAACGTTTCCAAATACATTTCCAATGCATCTGAAATTTCTTGTGTAAGTTTTTTAGCTGGGATGCATAGCTCCATCACTGGGGTGAAATCTCTCACATGCCCATCTTTCACAAATGTGTTCTCTGCTAATATATTTTATATTAAGCAATAATTTAGGATTAAGCCAGAGATTGCCCAAAGTTTTTATACAGGTTTAATTTTCCTTTCTTGTTATATAAAACAGAAAATTTTCCCCATAGTCACCTTGCTTGAACAAAAATGATGAGAGAAAATGTCCTGGGGCACTATCTGAGGTGCCAAGGTCACAGGAAAAAATGTATTGCCATGAACAATAAAGGTAATGGCTGGTCTATTGAATTTAGTGTAATGTAGATTCGATTTTAATTGAAATTCAGCAAAATTATTGCAAAACTCGTCTTGTTCCCGATAGTGTAACTGCCACCAATTATAAACACAGATGAGCAGTACAAAAAGGAAATTATTTGTTTCCAGAGACATTCAAAGAGGGGAAAATAGGATAATCTGCCCCGCCCGTTTATAGCCCCCATGTCACATACCCATGTGGTGGTACAGTTCAGGAACTACTAATTTTCTTACACTCCATAGACATTTTTCAGTGCTTTCCTATTATAGCTTTAACAATACATTTTACCTGTTGATTTTCTTGTGTTTTCTTGCATCCTGTGTTTGAATCCACCCAAAGCATTTGCAAAAGGCAGCATAGTCACAGTCTGAAACATGCAGAGTAAGAGAACATACTCCTTTTTACTGTTCTTTAAAAAACACCCAGGGGCATACCCTACAAATGGCATTGTAAAGGGATAAATTCCACTCCTTGAAAGCCCCCCAGAAGCAAGACAACTTCTCAAAGCCTTTCACTTGAGGGACGTAGGTTCCTGGGTTGGAAACTGGTAAAATAACCAGTTCCACCCATACGCTTCATTCTTTGCTGCTAAAGGAGTTGATATCATGTTTGCTTGTAACGTTCCCAAGATGATACAACCACAATAGTTTTGGATAGATCATGAAAGAAAAGCTCATCTCCCATACTCCCACTTTCCAAACACCCCCCATACACACACGCCTCTGCTCAGTGCCACTGATGCTCAAATCTGCCGCCTGAACCAAGGCTGTCACTTGCTTCGATGCTGAAATTGGCTCAAAGAGTCCAGCTCCCACTGGATAAACAAGAGAAGGATAAGCCCCCAGTTCACAATTAGTGTATGGTTATGAGAGGCTCCTGGGCTGGCCTCTCCATTGCATGGGATTAGATTATTAAAGGTGACAGGAAGATGAAGTCCAGGTTTAAATCACACACTGGTACTTGCTCCCATTACTCTCCTAATGCCTCTGCAGGGCTAGTGCCTGCCAAAGTATTGTTTGTCAGGACGGAGCCTTAGGGTTTGAGCCTAGGGACATTAAATACAGCATGGAGAGGTCAGGACTGGGAGAAATGCCTTTGCAGCAATTCACGTAAGAAACTTGCTCCCACATTAGCACTGGCTGGGTTGCATCTCAACATCCGCTGGGTCCTGCCTGCGGGTGCCCCCACCTGCCTTCCCACTGGCTATGGACTGAGTGATAGCTGTGTTCTAGAAATAGAAACAGAAATAAAGAAATTAAATTAGAATCAGTTCCCTACAGACAGCTCTGTCACTGTAAAAGCCGCCTGCTCTCAAATTAACATTTGTTTATACATAAATTTAGAACACCATAATAAATTAACACCCTCACAACAGAAATGAACTCTTCTGAGTGGTTCTTCTCTTCCCAGTGGATAGTGGGAGGGGGAAAATGCTATTTTCCCTTGAAGGCATTCACAGCAGAAATTTAACAGCAGCACAAACAGTGGAAGTATTGTGGATGGAATAAATGCTTCCCGGGTGCCAGCATTCACTCTGCACAAAAGACTTGGATAGGGTTGGTAAGTTTGTAAATACCAGCTTGGAGTAGACACTGAGTACCTATATCAACCTCTCAAATCTAAAAAAATGTACAGCCAGGTATTAAATCAATAAAGCCGCCAAGCTTAAAGCTTATGCAAAAAGGAAGAAAGTAACAGGGGGAAAAAAAAAGCAGTAATAATAAAAAAAGAAAAACCATGATAAAAATGAGAAGTTTTAGCACACTGACCAAAGTGATTTGGAGCTGTTTAAGAGATTAAGGATTTTTATTGTGAGGAAAAAAATCCTAAAGCTGTTAGTCCAATATGCAGCTGAAATGAAGGTGGCCAACAAAATGTGTGGTTGCTAGGGGAATATAATATAAATCAAAAGCGCTACTATATTGCTATACACTGTAAGGAAGTTATGAGACCTTTCTGGGTATGTTATACCTAGTCTTGGTTACCTTATCAAGGAAAGCTCCCATGCTTTTTCAATGAATGCAGTGCAGAGCAAAACAAAGTGAACAGCAAGCCTGCAAAATTTAAATTATTAACTACAAAAAGAGTTTGGATGAGAAGCTCACAAACAGCAAAAGACAAAAGCTGACAGATGTGAGTCTGAACATTGGGCATTATTCATCAAAAAAAATTCTATTGAGGCCTGTCAGCCCCAAAGTTTTGTTATTTATTAAATTCTTGCCCCTTCTTGAAATCAATGAACGACACAAACAGCTCCTAACCATCCCTGTGTCCACCATCTCTCTGAGGTTACAACAGAAGCTGTTTCAAAGTCCTGAATCCATCCTGGTGAAAAGTAACCCACCTTTGTAGCCAGTCCCAACCAATCAGTAAAGATCCCAAGTGAGATCTCATCTTATACAGATTCAGAAGTGAGCCTCAGACGTCAATCCAAGCCTCCCTCCAGCAGAGACCTCCTGAAATACCTTAGACAAAGAACTTCTTCATGCCACAGTTTCCAACTGCAGAAAGGGGCAAGGAGGACTTCCCTGCTTTCCAGGAGTAACATGACAATGAATGCATTAAACAACAATGGAATAACTTAAATGAAACATTACTTCTCTTGACAAATTGGCAGATTCTGTCTCCCTTGCACCCCAGGCCCCCATAGGTTTTAGAAATATGGGATGCAAAATATGGAATGGATGCCCCACGCAAAAGTCATAGGACACAGCTCTTGGTTTTCGCATGTGTACAAAAAGATAAAGAATGATCCAGAGTCATCCCACCTGACTTTTGGCTCTTGACTGAAGGAACTGCGTTGGGAGTGCACCTACCTCTAACTACAGTCTAAGCCCAGGAATGGTTTCCCTCAATGAGTCCAGCTATGGCATCTCCAAGAGATCAAACTACAGCCCATCTGCCAAGGCAGAGTTTCAGTCCAACATCGTAATCACCCTCCTCCATCATCAGCGCCTTGTGTCAGCTAGCCAGTCTCTGCCCTGGGTGATCGGCTCTCACAAGCTTCCTTTTTCACTGCACTTCAGGTGACTCCAAAGATCTTGGTTTGTGCTGCTTCATTTGTAACTCATGTATCCCCATTAATGATCTACCTGTTGATCTGTTGACCTTGTTTTTAAGTTTGTTAAATATACAGTTAGCAATATAAACTGCAGCAATGTAGTCATAAAACACAAGCAATACATACGAAAAACTCATTACCAAATGCCTTATTTCTTATTATAATAGAAATCAAAACAGCAGCAATGTCACTAGTCTATTTTCCTAATATATGAGTGTTCTGTGACTTTTTTCAGCACAAGAAACGCAATGGCCAAACACCGACACTGCCTAGGCCAAGGCTGGAAGCTCTGGGACAAATGCTTGTGGAGAATGTTCCATATATCAGGTGGGAAAAACTACTTTTGTGCATGTCCATCAAACCCCACTGACTATAAAGAGAGCCTGCAGGGGACCAGCCTTCTCACTTAAATTTGTCAGTAAGGTTGGATGAGCCCAAGTACGTAGCTCCCTGTGGCAAAGAGAATCAGGTCTGTGCATCAAGAGTAAAATGCTGCCGCTGTTACCCAAGATACCTGTTGGAAGTGGGAGAGGATCCTACCATATGGACACAGTGAGGATGGAATTGGGCAGGTTACTACCAAAAATGATACAAATGCTAAAAAAGATTCAAGAAATAAGGCAGGAACAAGACCCAGGACCTGATAAAGCGCTAGCCAAACTCCAGTCAGGCCCAAGAAAAAAGAGAAACGCTGTAAAATTCTGGATAAAAGTCCCTTGTAGTTGGGGGAAAAAAGCCCACAAAATAAAACAAAAACTCACAAGCAACTCTACCTGGAAAATTCTTTATCAAAATGCCAGGAGAGTTCACATTTCTCTATTCATTTCCAAAAAAAAGGAGTAAATATCTGCGTGTCTGTGTGTAAAGTATGGCTATTATAAAAGCAATACCATATTTTCATCAGGTGTGGGCTCTGACCCATTGTGCAATGTGCTATACAAATCAGAACAGAAAGAAAGCTTGTGCATCAGAAATCTCAAGCCAAATTCCAGAGAGGTGACAGCACACAGATATAGGCAGGCAGACAGGAGAGAAACAAGGAGGGAATGAAGGATCATAAGGAGCAATAATTTGAAGGATGATAAAGGATGACAGTGGGATAGTTTCATGAATGCTTACACAGAGCTCCTCTCATGCAAAGGAAGAAAGTGTGGAAGTCCTTATTTGAAGATGTATCTAGGTAAATGGCACTCACAGGTACTATCACATCTTGTGAGTGTGGCTCAAACTGCTCGTTAGCTGTTTGCATGCCTTTTTCTCTTTTAATTCTTGCACACATAACCACGCTATTGAAAGGCACCAAAGGACGCTAAGTCTGGACACAGATTTTTTTTTTTTCTTCCCAACTGCTCCTACAGAAACTGCTTTCCTTCCGTTTCCACTTGGGCTGTCACTGCAGTCATTAGTGGGTGTTAGCTCAGCCTCCCCTGGGTCACCACAAGCCCCATAAACCTGGGGCTTTGTACAGGGGTCATTTGCCCAAGGAATCCCACCCCTCGTAGCAACTCATTAGACATTACAAATAACCTGCTCACTCCAAAAATGAGCAAGACCTGCTAAAAAGTACACACTTCCCTTTCATCTGCTGGTCCTGAGGGCACAAGTCACAGGCTGTGTTACAAAAGGTCCATAACCCCGTCACGGCACAGCCAATCCTCACAGCAATAGCTGCCCCGCACCCACAAAGGGCCCAACCTTTC
>NW_008824650.1:1669196-1686706 GCF_000699105.1 Pygoscelis adeliae
ATGCCCGCAAGTTCAAAGGAAGATGTAGAGACCTGGTGCTTCACCACTACGTTGTTGCCTCAGGAAGGCAGCATGCTCTAGATGGCAGTTTCTTTGCTAGTCATTTCTTTGCTGGGCTGCTTTCCAGAAGTCTTAAGCAGGATGCCATATCTTCTTTATTTGTTAGTGACCCATAGCCCTTAAAATAGCATTATATTTCTGGCTGGAAGAGCAGAGAGAAAGAAAAACAAGGGGAAAAAAGAGTTAACTCCCTGGGAAATGGAGCTACTGAAGTCTGGTCTTCCATGGCTCTGTGGCTCATGGCTAGATTCTCTGATGTCTAACAAGCTATTAACTCCCACTGATGCTTCTCCCTTGGCTGGAACAGTCCTATTAATCCTCCTTTGTACCATGCCTCCAGTGTCCCAGGGAGTAAATCCATACTGCAACCTTTTATATAGTGAAGGTACAAAAAGAGTCTCTCTCCTCTATGAAGTCACTGATTGTCATGAAGCTTGTTGGGGCTTTCATCAGATCTGGTTAATATTGGCCAGTTGAATTAAAAAACTACTGGGGAGGAGCAGGAGAAGCAAATATGTGTTCACACACACATTGTGAACATGTAACACCTCATTTCCTCAGGAAACCAGACTAAAGTTCTTACTCTCTGTACATGCCACTGAGCAACCATTTCCACCAGAATGAAATTATTCAGACTATATCACAGAGGCAAGTTCTCAACATGTACGCTGTGCTAACTAGGCTCAGTCAATGCAGAATCCACTGGCTCCAGGCTCTGAATTAGCATGCAGACCAGCAATACAAAAACCCAGTCTTTTTTGCAGTTTCATTTCATCAGTTCAAGCAAGGATGAGCGTACTTTATTTTTCTCCCCAGATGGTTGGAAGCTGCAAAGTAATTTAGAAGCCTATGTTCTTCTAAAAAATTATCATGCTTTTTCTTTCCTGTGTGACTTCTACGTCCCCTGCTGACTGGTTTAATGGTACTAAGAGTTATGGAATGATATTGTTTTTATTATGTGCCTTTTTTATGTTTAAATTGCATTTTGACACACAGTCTATCCATTCATGGGTCTTTAAAGAAGAAGCTCTGCCCAAGTGCCTCCAATATCTAAGTAACAGAATGGCTACCTTGAAAAGACACTGAAAACAAGCCAAGGTGCCTTTGGGATGCCAGTGTTCATTTTCAGTCCTTTCATTTTGCCATTCTCTAAAGATGCAATGAAACTGCTTACTGACTTGTAAGAGTAAGCGAAACACTTCAGGAGAGGCTTTCCTCTGGATTTTAGTCCTAGCTTGGAGCCACGTAGAGAAATCAGAAAATCGCATGATTTTAAAAAAAGATTGTTCTCTTCACTAAGGCCTCACAATGTTGGCATCTTCCTGCCCCTTGTGCACCCAGGAGCATTGGGCGTGACTGTGGGACTGGTCCCCCGAAAGAAAAAAGGGAAAGGGACACGTGTCTCTGTGCTAATAAACTAACGAGTGTCAAGGACCATTCATGGGCACTAGTACTGAGGCCTTTATAAAGTTAAATTGTTAACACAGTCACAGGCATGGTTTTGGCATGGTTTTTGCATGGTTTTTGCAACAGCACTTGCCAGCCAGCTAGTGCTCCCCCAAGAAACTCCTGGGTGCCGTCTGGGAATTAACACAGGTACTGGCCCATTGCCGAAGAGCAATCTGCAGCCTTTTTGGGAGGCTCCAAGAGGTTAGCAGTAGAGATGCAGGCAGTTCATGCCAGATGGCTTCAGTGTCTGAGAACTGTCCCAGGCACATTTAATTTACTGGAGTCGAGGCAGCCCATCAGTCTAAGGGAACAGAAATGTTCTGCACAGCTGTTCTGCACAGGGACATCAGGTACCCTTCTCCTGCCGCATCTCTGGGCATAAAGGACCGAGCATTACAGAAAAGACTGCGTAGGGAAGTGGCAGCAGAGAAGGGAGCGCTGTGCCTGGGGACACCAAGGACAATTAGTTCAATCCCACTGACACTCGATCCAAAAGCTGTTGCTGGTGGATTATGGGGTAGCAATCTGAAGAGTGCTCTGACACGAGGAGTGCAGCAGGGAAAGGAAAAAGTCGTGCCGCAGCGGCACAGGACTTCCAGCCAGCTGCCCGGCATCCAGGTTTCAGGCCACACCAGATAACTCAGTCCCTGCTTCTGTTGACAGAGAGCCAACGGACTTGTCCAGAAGAGATCAGAACTCGTTTAAGGTGATAGTCATTGTCTTGCCTAACACACCAGAGACTTGGAGCAGGGCTCTCCACCTTCCTGGTCCATGCCAGAGCCCTCAGTTGCACCAGGGCTGAGGGCAGCACCCGTGTTTTTCCAGAGCTCAGCTGAAATCTGTTCAGCACCCTCAGGTGGACTTTTTCCCCTGCAGTTCATGGTCAGCTGGAGACAGTCCTCTCCAGGCACAGAAAAATTGCCTACCACAATTAGCAGTCAGCTGTATAAAACCTCTTCTAAGAAGCTGTTTCAAGCTTGTACTCCAGGGTACACAGCACATGCGCATCCCCCAAAACAGAGACGGCTTGAACGCTCCAAGCTACATCTTCCTGCCATTTCTTAGTTTAGCAGCAGCAGCCAGAGGCACCCTGGTTACCCCTGCCAACCATCGGCAAGAGCTCTCAGGATCAAAAATACCCCAGGAAAGCCAGCTGGGACTCTGACTGTCCCCTTCCATGCAGCAGCTATGGAGAAGAGCCAGTAATGTCCAAGCAGTGGGAATTGGGGATCTACAAGCTTCCCCCCACCTTCTGCCACTGACCTGCAATGAGATAGTGAGCAAAACACTTTGCCTCTCTGATTCCATGCTTCACACATTATTTGTTGTTTATTTTGGGGGATGATGAACAGTAGGGATGTTCTGTTAGAGCAGTTTAAAAAGCAACTGGCACACATCTCTAATAAAAGGCTCATTGCAATTCAAATGCAAAGCGATTCTGTGATAGACATCTCAAAAGATATTTGATTTTTGCCCCTTTCTCTCCAGTGCCACTTTTTCCTTTGGTTCATCTCTAACTCTGTTCATTTGCCTTAACCTCGGAGGCCAGTAAGGCGAGCTTTGGGAAATGTGCCGGCATTATTTAAAGATTTATCCCTGCTGCAACAAAATCCTTTCATGCTTCTGATTGCTAATCGCAAGCAAATACTTTGATAGCAATGGAAATCAGTTAACTACCCTCCCACCTTTCAAGGCACTGTGTCAAACTTGTCACTACGTATGAATGCACATCTTAATCCAGCTTGATCACAACCTGGAATGAATAAGCTAAGAATAGGCTGATGCAACTAAGCACATGAAAGTCGAAAACATTCGCTTACTATTTGGGACTCCATTTCTATTCAAATTAATGAGCACGGTGCTATAAATATCTAATTTCCATGAATTTCAAATAATGTGGGAAGCACATCTGGGATATCAGTGTTGGGAAAGAAGCATCTTTGCTTCTTCACTGCAGCAAACCAGTGACATTTCCATTTAACTCGAGGCCCCAGCCACGTCCCTGTGGGAACTGCGATTTCTTCCTTCCAAAACTTGACCCTCCCTGGAGGATTTTTAGCTGGTGACCACTTACACTGGGAGAAACGCTACAGAAGCTGGCAAAACCCCACAAACTCTAACCTGCTTTATTAACTGTGTTAGAAATACTATTCACATGAACAAATAAAGAGAACAGAATTGACCCAATGAGCCAGATTCAGCATTGCTGTTAGAAGATACATATATTCGCTATAAGAAAGCACACTTCCGTGATTTAATTTGGCACATGCGATTGAATGATATATATTAGGATGCTTGTCTTTTACCTGGAATATGTTATCTCTCCAAATGTTGCTATGAATGTGCCGCCTTCTACAGTGTTTTTGTTTATGTGACAGCACATTCAGCTCCCTGATAGCAGGCTTTGCATCTTGAGTTTGAATATGCCTCTGTCACACACCTGCAGCTTTCCATCACAGGCAATAAATGGCTTTATTTTATTTAATTTTTTTTTCTCTAGTTTTGTGTAATGCTTTCTTTGCTCCAGAGATGTGTGTGGCTACATACATGCTAAAACTGTTTTCCCAGAAATGAAGATCAGTGCTCAGGAATTCTGCTCAGTTCGAGAGCTGAAGCTGGAGATGGATGGAGAGATGTTAAGTCCCAAAACAGCAGTTCCTCTTGTTGTTGCTGTGGATTTTTTTTATTTTTCTTTTTTTTTTTTTTATAAATGCACAAGCAGACAACTGCCTCATTCCTCAGTCACAGCAGCTTTAGGATCCATATGTTCTTCAACAAGATCTGGCAGAAGATTTCCACTGGAACAGATTTCCATCAGGAAAAGCCAGATTGAGAAAACCAGCTCTGTTTACGCAATCATACCAGTTTTGACAAAATTTGGGAGGAAAGATAAATTCTGATTTTTAATCAGTTCCAGTCTCAGCAATTGACTCATACACAAAAAAAAGTGCAGAACTGAAACCTTTATAGATTTTTACGTATTCTGGCTCCTTGTGTAAAAAACGTGAATGAGCAGAAAAAAGGGCCGTGTCCAATTACTTCATTAATCACTTCTGCAGTCTGCTGGTATGAGATTTAAAGTGGGTCTCTCTCAATATTATGAGGGCAAAACAAAATCTCTATGTCACTACTGCATCAGATGTATGTGCATGGCAGGGGCATGGGTTGCCTCCATGCACATCGGTGTGCTTAGAGCAAGAACAGTGCCGCAGAAAAACTTCAGGACTGGTCAACAGAGCTCTGCCTTCAAATATTTCAAGCAAAACTGTGCCAGCTTATTCAACACAGTCACAGGCGAATACACTGCATTATTACTAAGAGATGCAGAGTCTCTCTTCTTCCATTAGCCACATTAACACATAGACAGCCTGTGTTACAGGTTCAAATGCTACAATGCCTGACTTTATTCTGCAGCTTTCAAACGGGTACTGAAATTTTTCTAGTATGAGTGACATCTACCTAAAGCCCTGAATAAAACAGATTAGAAACTAGAGAAGATCCTGCAAAAGGTAGCACTGAACCCACAGCCTTAGTTCTCAAAGCACAAACTCCATCTCTAGAAACAAAGAGGACAGGTTTGGTTAATAGAAGTAGCCCTTGAGATCACCAGACCTGAACCTGTCAGCAATCCACACTTAATACAGAGTAGATTAAAAGTTAAGAGGGAGCTGTTAAAAAAAAAAAAAAGAAAGAAAAAAAGCTCAGATGCTACCGATGAAGTAATGTCTCCAGGTCACTGGAGCAAGTAACCCACATAATTAACCACCACAAATCTCTGTAACTAACCTGCAAAACCACACTAATTAGGAAAATGAGAAGATAAGAGAGTATTTGGAACACCAGATATTTATTTTCAAGAGAGGATATAAACCAGGACAAATAGCAGAGGCGCCCAAACTTCTCTGAGGCAAGCTGAGGAGGATGATGTCCTCCAACTGCCCATCAGTACTTGAACCAGGCAGTGCTTGAACCCTGCCTGCTCCATGGGTATCACTAGCCCCCAGAAAACATCAGATAGGAAGACCTAAGAATGCAAAGATGAATTTTACAGCCTGAGCCAATCCCTAATTTTTAACATACAGTAGCAGGCTGAATTACTTTATGTATTAAACAAAGGACATACATAATTCCTGTCACGGTGAAAAACTGCACTGATGAAAGAAAGTCAATCACCTCTTGCTCTATAAACCCACTGGTCTGCAAGGTATGTCACAAATTTGCATGACGACCCCAAGCTTTTGGGTTTACACTTGGGTTTCTAAGTCCGGAAAAAAAGTTGTTAGAAAAATCACATGTAGACAGAGACCTCCCAACTCCTGTCTGAGAAGGTATGTGTGAATTTTCCATCTTGGCTTTTCTAGCAATGTTTCATATGCATAAAATATGCCCCAGAAATGCAATGTTTCAGGATGAACCAAGAAAAATCTGTTGTGTAGAGCACAAATCTGGCTTTTGCTGGACTGCTGCCCAGGTGCTCAAAGATGATTTACACCCCTGAGTCACAGTGAAGTCGATCTGTACACCTTTGGTACTCCTGGAGTAGGACCCTTTCCCAGTATTTTAATCTGCACAGACATCAGCTGTTTTTCTCCGTCTTACTATTTCATTTGTTGGATGACTGGACTTTGGGGTAGATCCAACCAGTCCTCCACCCCCATGGACATTCTCCCTCTTGTTGCTGAGCAGTTGTAGCTCTCAGCACACACATGAGCCCTCTTTGGGGGTGTCTGACTGTTTACGACGAAGCTGTGCCAAAATTTCTGCTGGTGTGAACAAGCACATTTCCACTGACTCCAGCAGCACCAACACAGCAAAGAATTTGGCCACACGTGATTCTTGCAGAAACAAATAAAGATGATACAGATGGGCACTATTCTTTATGTTTGAGTTACCAGCCAGTGAGCTGAATTACATCCTAAGCTCGTGGTCAGCAGGAGCGTAGGGCTGATTCCAGTAGCCATGCACCTGCGGGAAGCCGCTCACCCCTCTCAAACAGGCTGCTCCCAGGCAGCGGAGGATTTCTGTTCGGCAGCATTTCTCACCAGCTTTGCACAGCTGTAATGAGTAAAAACAGCCAGGGACCTTCAACATAGCTTAGAGAACTTGTTTCATTATGATGAGAAGCATTTGCATTCTTTTTTTGATAAATGCCCCCAAAATAATTCAGTAGGTATTGGTATGTTAAAAAAAAAAATCACAGACTACCTTTATGTAAGAGACTTCTGGGCTGCCTCCATCCAGCATGGAGCAAAATAACCCCATACTTGTCAATCTGAGGATGCGGGAACAAAAGTCCTCATCTCGGTTTGCAGTAAGGAAAGTGCTTAGGACCCAGGATCAAATCACTGTGCCCTCAGCCCGGTCTGCTGCAGCAGGATTCTTTCAAGCTCTGCTTGTTAACCACATTTTCAAAGACTGATCTTCAGTTCACATCTCCCGATTTTCTTGTATGAGCTGTACAACGCCAGTTAATTACCTCTGTCTGAAGTAGCCTCCTTAGCATATAAAATCTCTCCGTGTCTTCTTTTTTTTCCTTCTGCAGTGCACCGTGAAAAGAACTTTAAAAAAGAATTACAGAAGTAAGTGAAAACCAAACAGGTCGCAACTTAACCCTTTTCAGATGGAAAGGGGTAGGATGAAACGGATGTCATGGTAAATGCTTTCCTCTTATGAAAGGGAGCTATTTTTTTAAAATATCTAAATAGATGAATTCCACAGTGAAAAAAAAAAGTATATATACTTTGGTTAGGATTTTTAAAAAGTGATATGCAGCTACCTAACTTTACTGAATAAATGACCTCATTCTTCTCCTGTGGGAGGCTAAAGCCTTTCTGGAATCAGTCCCCTCACAGGGGGTATCTCAGGTTGGGAACCCAAACCTGTAGATGCCAAGACAGCAGTCAACAGGTGCAAATATTGGCCGTTCAACCTACCAAAGAGAGGCCAAGATCTGAGTTGAAAAGCTGAAGAGAATAAAAAAAGGATAGCTTGACATTGTTTCTCATCTTGAAAATATGCAAACCCACCACAAGTGCTAACCGTATCAGCACAAACTGAACTGAAACTACAGCACAGCCTACAGATCAAGGGACAGGCAAAAATGGAATAGTCAGGACCGACAATGTTTATTTTCCCTAGGGAATAAAATCATGCAGCTTCTCCATAACACAACAAAAATTAAAGAAGTTGAAGAATAGAAAGGCACAGAATTCAGTATGCAACTTACTATTATATCTGGGTTTTATTAGAAAACAGTTAATCCGCTGCTGCCAAAAGATAAAACCAAATTAGACAGAATAGTCCCGATTGTCAGCCAGCCTTAAGACCTTCTCCTCAGAGCAGGTGGAGAGAAGGAGCCGTAAAAGGAGCACAGGAGGTGGATAGAGTGCTACATATTGCATGTCATGCAACAGCCTCTACTTGTCACTGGCGCGTGAAGACTTCTTGACTTAACCCCCTGGAGATCAGGATTTCCATCACTGGGGTGCTGTGAAGGGCAAAGAGCACAGGGAGCTTGCTAAGCTGGAAAAGCATGGACGTGCATTGCATCATAGACTGTGGCAGGAGGGGGTTGCAATGTTTGGCAGCCACCCAGAGAGTTGGAAGGGGTCTGCTGAGAAGAGCCACGTTGGCTGCAAAAATACAGTGCTGCAACTCCTCTTTGGCCTCAACATTTCACACAAAGGTCACCCCAGAGGGGAGGAGAAAGTGTGGCTTTCTGCTGGGAATGGCATCCCAGAGTTAGGTACCCCACGTCCCAACCTAACTCAAACATTGCAGCATCACGACAGTGTTGAGACTCAACTGGTCCATCACTGCTGATCTTCAGCTGCTGCAGTAGTTTCTTGGGATGCCAGAAGCTAGTGCCAGCTTGAGCAGCCCTAGACCATCTCTGTTCCCTGTGCTTTCCTGAATTTCCCTTGTGGTATTTGGCTATATCCAAAGATCAAGGTCAAAATATGCTGTAACCACTCATAACACTCACATTTTCTTCTGAAACTTTGTCCTCAAGCACAGGGCACTGCTATGATCTTAAACTAGCAGCCAACTATTGCCAGCTACCAATCTATGAGTGCAACCAATGTACAAGTGATGACAATGCACACCAATAGTACATCACTGCAGCCCGCTTGTTCTGGTTCAATAAAACATGCTATTTGTTCCTAAACAGCACGGTTTTCTCAGTCTGCTATCTTTCTGATCTTTATTTGAAGGAAGAGGCAGCTTTGCAGAAGCATTGTGCCTGGTTAGACAGCAAGACTCTTTAATGATGTATACCACTGCTCTAAAAATCTAAAATTCATTTCAAGCCACAGCGAGGCAGGAGGATACAAGTCAGCTTACAGAAAATTATAGAATACATGTATTCCAAAAACTTTCACTGCCCTTTTTCCTTCATATAATGAAGGAAATGGGAAAACAGGATGTTACAAAGAGAAAAAAATGCCAAAATGTCATGACCAAAATATTTTAAGGAGCAGCAGAGCACTCTAGTGATTAGCAGGGCGTGTATGAGTCCAAATGAACAAAAATCTGGGCTCGAATGATGAGACCTCAGAGTTTCACTCAAGACAAGCATCTCTGTTTCCCCACCCATAAACAGTGCTGGGGAAGGGAGGTCCTCTGTGAAAAGGTGCCAAGTAGCGTTCAGGAAAAAAACATAGCTTAAAACATGCAGGTCACTATACAGTCCTCTGTTCTCCGCATGCAGCAAACATGGGGGAAAAGAGAAGGAGGGAGATTTTCTGTGACTTTTGTTCAGAGCTTTGCAAACTGGAGCTAATTAAATGTCACAGAGGAGTTTTGCTCAGCAGAAGCCAAGTGAAGAAGCTACGTCTTTTCACGTGTCATAGGCACGGCATGCAGAAAGCCATCAGACCTGACCGGATAAAACAGGAAATCCCAGAAACCCCCCTTTGCAGGATTGTGACCTTACAAATAATAAACAATTAGGAGTATTCTGAATTCATCCCATAGGAGTTCTGGGCATCGGTGTTCCCTACCTGTATGATATATATAATATTCTACAATACGTAGTAAGCACAGGAAGACTGTTCATAATTTTTAGTGTGAAGACTCCACAGAAAACTTAGTAATGGAGCAAAACATTGGTAAAGTCCAAAACCCTAGATTGTATATACTGCCTTGCAGAGAATTAAGCACGTCAAAATAGGATCTTGTCATTTTACTGGACAGGGACTTCCTGAAAACTAGCCTGAAACCTCCTGAAACTGCTCAGCACCAGCCCACCGGGAAAAGCTAAAAACCGGGACATCTTGAATTCTGCACCCTTCTCTCCCTTGGGGCTGAGAGGAGACCCCCACCCGCTCTGCATTCACACTGCCCGGTCTTCCCCTGGACACATCAACATTTTTTTTCCCCAGAGAGCCAGGGAAAGCTGATGCCTTTCTTTTAAAGCACGGCTGGAAAGGTGTTAATGGGAGAAACCAAATCTCATCTGTGTTTTAGGCATGCTTTTAACTTCCTCCCCAATTCAATGCCTCAGTGATTTAGGTTGACATTTAGAAACCCTTTTTTTTCTCCAAGATCCCCACTGCCC
Organism: Pygoscelis adeliae; assembly: GCF_000699105.1. Classification (NCBI taxonomy): domain Eukaryota; kingdom Metazoa; phylum Chordata; class Aves; order Sphenisciformes; family Spheniscidae; genus Pygoscelis; species Pygoscelis adeliae. Next base: position 1,679,266 of record NW_008824650.1, read on the forward strand.
TTGGACACGCAGGAGGCCTTGAGTAACTCAGTCCTACCAAAATGGGTGCTTATAAAGCTCTGAGGACTACTGAAGTCATGTAACTCACCGGTGATGCACCTTACTTATTTCCCGTTAGTGGCAGTGAAGCTGATGGCACTTTTGGACTTAGCTTGCAAAATTTCACCTCAATGCCACTGTGGAGCATCCTCCCATTATCATATATGGTGCCCAATTCTGACTACACAAAATTAATATTTACAAATGCTATCTATTTGTCTGAGTTAATTTAAAAATAATTCAAAGGTCAGATTTAAATTTACCTGAAACCGTGGTCTAAGTGTTTCATTTGCATAAAATGGATTGTATTTTTGATAGTTAGAAGATGGAAGCAAGGGACTGCACATGAAACTGTTATTCCTGATGGCAGTGGATACTCCTAAGTCAAAATCACGCAGGAGCAGTTTTAAAGGGCTAGAGCATTTGAAGTGTTTAGATGCGTAAGCCTACTGAAATCAATACAAGACAGGAACCTACATTTCCAGAGATATATAGGCCACCAGCAACAGCCAGTGGTCTCCAGGGATGCCACTAGACCACCTGAGTACAAACACCTTCCTTCTGCCAGCCAGAGGAAAAATAATCAAGTGGTTTATTGATAGACAACAGCGAAGCCTGGACTCCTTTCTTTTGCTCTTCCACAGACTGCCCAGAGGAACCCAGGAGAGTTAGGTGGGCTTCAAAATTACACAGCCTAAGTTTCAGGAAAGCACCCCTGGGATGCTCAGAAAAGAAACAAACAAACAAAAACAAAAAAGAAAAACCCCAGAAAGAACTCCCACCTCCCATGTAATGGCAGACCCTTGTACAGAGACCACCAAATGTCATGTTTTAATCCGTGACTAAATATCTTTCAAAATCTGGTCCCTGCTGTCCTTGTTTCTCACTTCCACTGTCTGTAAAACTGGAGTAACACTAATCTAATGTAATCCAATCCAATCTAACAGCAATCAAAAGTTATCTGAAGAAAATCTCATTAGAGGTTTTGAGGAGATGGAACACTACAGCTATGAAGTCCACAGAAATATCCTAGCTGATAACTGCCTCTTCCTTCCCTCCTAATCTCATCCCTTCTGAGGATAATGCCTCTAAAACACGGTTTACTAAATTCTGGCAGAGTTTTGAAATAACTTTCTAATGTGTCCACGTTTTACCCTAGGAGTTGATGTTTTCGCCACTGATTTTTGCAAAAAATCAGCTATATTTCCCAAAAAACAACCTTCCGAACATTTGCTCATCTCAAAGGTCTAAATAATTTCGAATTGATTTCCTAAATACGAAAGAACCAGGGTAGGCCGCTAAGACTGCTAATATAACAAAAGCTGTTAGCAATACTGACACAGCCTGATTTTTCTTCACCATCAGACATGTGCTGGATTAAGGCCAGTGAGGTTATGACAACAGGACTAAGGGAAATGTCACCATGCTGGCATTAAACCCATGTTAAGGGAGTGGAGAATGAGCCTTGGCCCTTATTTTGAACACTGAAGTAAATACCCCATCTTTAGTTCTTAGAGCAGTAAGGGGAGGAGAATCTGCTGTGCCAAAAAATATATGGCATCAACAGAAAGCAGTGTATTTTTCAATACAAGATCTCATTATTGATTAAATTTATTTAGAGCAACATTTACGAAATAAGGCACGGCCTGAGTAGTAGCTGACCAGCTAATGTTTGTACCGTGCCCTACAGGGCTCCCAAAGGACCTTGCAGTCAAAGACACCGACGTTGATATCACGCTCACAATTGCAGGCAACGCATGATTTAACCTTGCCTGCTTTATCTACACCTGCCTTCCGCTCCACATAGAGATTCATAAATCTGCTGTGCACTGATACCAGCATTTTTGCAACCCTTATTCACCTGTTCCAAAAAAAAATGCGAAGACTTGTTCACATTTACACATCAGAAAGAAGGTGCCTTTTCAGTGATGCTCCAGTATACCATTCCCACTCATCAAAACAATCCCTTTTTTGGCAAACACTATCACTTGGACTCTGTGCTGCTGCTGCTGCTGCGATCATGCGTACTGGCTTTCAAACAACTCATGGGACAGTAGATACCTTTTCTACAACACAATGTAAATATATACTTTTGCCTTGACAACACCTACATTTTAATCATTTTAGTATTTGGGTGCCTCTGTGTGCTTCAGCCTCTGCAAAGAACAGCTATTTCTCAGTTGGATACAGTCACCGTTCATATGAATGGCATTACATTCTTAATTAAGTTGCTAAATCTGGGAATAAGAGCGGTAGGACCACATTGTCATTTGCTAGCTTTCTCCTAACTCTTTTCAATTTCTATTTCCAAAGCACGAGAGTATATGTGACAGCTTCTATTGAATAAAATATTGATTATTTTTTTTCTTCTGTATGATCTCCATATCAAAATCCAAAGCTATCAAATTCTTACAAGGAACTAAGAGAGGAGCTTTCAAGAAAGAACAAGTCATTTGTTGTAATGTCTCGACAAACTATAATTTAAAGTGCTGGAGGCCCCGTTTTTGTACAATCACTAAAATTTAAAGCACCAGGAACCATAGTTCTTCATTACTGCGCTCTTCAATAAACTTAATACTTTACACTGAAAAAGCTTTAGAGGCAATTCTTCCATCACCACATAAGAAATTTAGTTATGTTGCTTCTGCTGACATTACTGGAAGTTAGACGTGGACGTCCCTCCTGCGCTTAAAACAAAACCAGAATAATCTCCCTCTCAGCTAGTCCACATCGGCTGCCAATCAGAATTTCTCTGGTGCAAAATATATACTGTAAAATATAATGAAGCTACATCAGGAAAGTATCTGAGGAATGCTAGCCATTGGAGGTCACTTACAATATTTTGCTGTAAAAGTTTTAACTGAGGTATTTTTATCATAATACTGTGATGGTGCAGAGCATTGATTACTTTCCATTAAAGTCATAAAAAAAGCACTGAAGTTTTCTACTGGTCTGCAAAGAAAAGAAAAGGGGGAAAAAAGAAAAAACCCCGAACACTTGAATTACTGCCATGAATTAAGAGTTTGGGGGTCCATAAACAGTTTCTTTCTATCCTTGGCTAATACCTTCATCGCCTCCATTATCATCATACGTGGCTAGAAATTCTAGGTGCAGTTTCTGAGTGGCAGCTTGAAATACCTTCGTAAAAGCACAAGCTGCAGTGACCAAAAGCCACCGCTACCTTTTCAGCGGCCCATGTGAAGATACCTGTGTTTCAATCTGAATCAGTCCTTTGGTGTCCCTGAGTTGGATAAACCAGCAAGGCAGTTTATTTTTTATACTATAAATGCCCTTTATGGGCAACAAGTAACACAGATTAACAAAAAGCACAAGCAAATTTCCCTTACGACTTAAAGTAAAGGAAAACCAGCTGGTTTTATACACTAGAAGTAAAATAACTTCTTTGTAAAGTGGAATATTCAGTGCCTTCCCCTGCCATAAAAAAATACAGTAGGAGCAGAGCAGGTATAGGAAGGAAGCAAGAATGATCCCTAAATGAAGGAAAGACATGGGCAATGTGCAGATACGCTCTGTAATACAGCTGCAGCCTTAGGAAATTTTAGCAATATCGAGATAACTCAACTGACTAAAGTTGGAACAAATCAGAAGATATGGAGGTCCGGAGCATGCAGAGAGAAGGACCTGGGAAATTCAAGGATAGTCCTGACCTGCTGGAGAAGAGATCTATAACAATGAGTGGCTAAACTTGGAGTAAGTGACTGAAAAACTTTGGTGGCCTCTCTGCTGGCAGATTAATTGTGCAACGGGTGGTCAGACAAGAGGACTGGCAGCGAGGCAACACAGCGTGTCAAGGAAAATGTATTATACTGTGTGCTTTCATTGGGCCTCCGATATAATCCTGATTCATGTCAAGCAGCATAAGAGAAGCCCCATGACAATCAATGGGATCACACACAGGAATCAATGCTAAGCAGTGAGAATATAAAGTGAAGAATAAAATCCTTAGTTTGAGAGATGACCATAAACCAATGAACAAATTTAAAATATAAGTTCTTTGATGTAGGAAGCAGTATTATGCTCTCGGGCTGGAAAACCTCTTGTTCAACTGAATCCCAGTATGCAACTAGCATTCCTATGGAGTGCCGCAACAGAAATAACATTGAAGTGAGTCCCTGCTGCTGCACCTTTCCTGGACTTGTAACATACAAAAAACTATCTGATCCTCCACTTAGGAGAATGGAGTTAAAGCAGTGGCAAAGGCTGCCTGTGAGGTCATTATCCAAGAAAATCTGACTTGAATAAAAAACTGCACTAAAAATCTGCAAATACTAGGATGTTGGGGTGCTAAGGGGAAGTCCAAGAAAAGTCAAAAGCCTAGAAGCATAAACTAATACATTAAAAAAAAAAAAATCAGCATCTGCTGCCCTGAGTAGCAGTAAATTACCAGCAGCACACATCTGTCTGCCATTATTTCAGCCTCTTCCTAGCATTCCAATTTTAGATGCCATCTGCAAATAAGCAAGTTAGCTGACCTCAAAATGTTGATGTCCTGCCCCTTTTCAACCTGCCGGCAGAGCTGAGAGGAGCCCAACGCCTGCCACCTTTGTCAGCCCCCAACCTTCTCTCTGCGGCTCTCACTGAGGGCAAGCCTTGGCTTTGCTGCAGCGTATTTCATTCCGCCTACTTGAAGGCACGACACCTAGGAGTGCTGTACATGCTCTCTTTTTAAGTTACCCAAGGTTTTATAATTTTGAAACCTTCCGTTCAAGTGAGCGGAAACATTAATGTGCTCCCCTCTTTCTCCTCCACGTGCTCTGTGCTTGCAACACAACTCGCCCCTTTGGGTACGCTTCCCTCCAAGGTCATCTTCTGGAGCAAGGCTTACATTTCACAGTATAGGGGCTCTTCAACCTCCCATCTCTGTCCCTCCTGTATCTTTTCTTCTTCATTCCAAAGGAGAATATGTTCTTAATGACACTAAAGTTTGCTAAATTCTCAGATTTTAAGCACAATAACATAAGACCAACAGTAAGGATGGGAACCCCACTTAGTGGGATACCAAGTTATTATCCTCCACCAAAGAGCTCACAGACCATGCAAAGGAAGTGCTCATCCTTATTTTTACCAACAGAAAAAACTAAAGCATGGGCAGAATATTTGGCCCAGTCTCAGCGAGGTGCAACTACCGCTGACTGCTGTGAGCTCACATTAGATCCCCAAGACCACGGTTACACTGGGAGGTTAAATGCAGGTTGGAGAACGTTTTCTTGATGGCAGCAGTGTCTGGCCTTGAAAATCGGCTGGGATCTATGATAACGTGACAATGTGAAAACGTAAAGCCTAAACCACTTGGCCAGTATCCCAGTGTAACTCAGGGCTTAATCCAGGAATTGGGACATTCCCCTGGAATGCTAGCACAAGTCTTTTAGCCAAACTTTATTTCTGGCAACACCATGAAATACAAATCAGCCCTACCTAGGCAAATATGTGGTAAATCAGTGCTAACTGATAATCAAACTATTTCATTCACCAAAAAAAAAAAAAAAATCCCAGCATGTCAATCTGGTTATTTTGTTTTAAAACCAGCATAAAAATCCCCAGCATAACGTAAAGATCATAAACATCAAACTCTCCAGATTAGTCTTGGGAAAACCGCATGAAAATAAATAAAAGCGCTAAATAAATAAATGAATGAAAGCAAATGACTTTCCTATGTTTACTTAACAGCACTAATACAGAAAGAAGCCAAATACGTTCTAGTGAACAAGAAATTGACTCTGAAGTTAATCCCTTTTTTTTTCTTTTCTTTTTTTCTGTAGCCTAGAGGTCCTTTGTACTCCCATTGAAGTGATGGCCTCAAGTGATCCACACAGCATTCACAGCATGATATTATATCTATTTTATTGGGAAACACAATAATTGAAATGCTAAAATAAATCTTCTTCCTATTATTTGACTTAAGCATTAAAGTATTGAACGGCTAAGCTAATTTAATTTGATTATCAGCCCATTGGTCTTGGTATTATAAATTAACCCCACAAACTTGACAGAGCTTCTAGCTATCTAATGCCTGAAAATATGATTTTGTTTAAGCACATACCATGCTAAGATTTTTTTTTTAATTTCAATTAATCAGTTCTGGTCAATAAAAAGTTAATATAAAATGGTTTACTGTTAAATGACATTGGTGCTCACATATTTGCTCTGTCCTACACCAGTTAAAAAGCCATTGCAGATTCCAGTTATAGTGCTCAGAGCTCCAGCTGCATTTTTAAAGCACCAACTGTTAGTTAATTTTGTTAGCATAAACACCCAATAAAATTTTATGGTGTGTTCAGCTCTCATTAAAGATGAAAAACAGCAGCGGAGAGCAGCACCCACAAATAAACAGGGAGCAGGGCAGCTCTGGCATTGCCGATCCCCAGAGCTCTTTCAGATTCAGGGCTCGGGGCTCCCTGTTGCAGAGGACACTGCAGAGATACGGAGAGCAAAATCCCATGCACCGCTGCAAACCCCTCGAGCTCCGCACAGCCCTACCATAACGCTCCTTGCAAATATTTACTGGGGGGAGAACGGTCCTTCTCCCGCCCCTTTCTCATGCACCCCCTAAAACCTTAAAAATAACAGCTGTTCTAGGCAAAGTACACCCTTGCTGGTGCATACTGGCACAACGGTACAAAAGCCGTGGCTCCTTTTGCTCCCCATCACCCAAAATAGCCTAGAGGAGCAGCTCCATCAGCACCAGGACTAGAGCAGCCTGCTCTTCCCCAGGTTGCATCTGGTGGTTGGATTCCCTCCAGTTGGGGAAAGCATGACCCCTGCCAGGAGGATTTTGATCAGTCAGAGCATTTATGAAGTCAGCCTGGCCATCTCCCTTTGTCTTCCCATCCTTCAATGGGGCGTTTGAGCCTTCCACTGAAATTTCTAGTGTTGAACCTGCCATCATCCTCCTCGCAAAATTTCCTGTTAATGGGAACTTTACAGGACAGCTGACGCTCGGACAGTCCCAGGAAGCACTCAAGGGAACATAATTGGAATTAACTGACAAAAAACATCATGTTTACAGGTAGAATCATAGAGAAAGCAGATTTCACTGTCTGAAATAATACAAGATCTGGTCAAGAACTTCCCACAGCTGTCACTTCTAAAATCCTTAAGGCTGGGTTGCTTAAAGTCTTAGAAATTTCTAAAATCTTCTTTCCATTTACATCAACAGAAGCAAAACTTCTCTCACTAATTCAGCACCTGTACCAGATAATGTCAGCTGAAAACTTACAGTTTACAAGAAAGAGAATGTGATAAAAATCAGTTTCGAACACTTCCCCTTAAGTTCCCTGGCATTTTTTCCTGATTTAGAGTTCACCATTCCTAGTTTTGACAGGTTTTGCCTCTGCAGCTTTGTGAAAGATCCCCCACAAAGCACAGAGAAGATAGAGGAGCT
>NW_008824650.1:1686920-1692666 GCF_000699105.1 Pygoscelis adeliae
AGGGATAGCATGCTTCATAGAGAGGGATATGCTGCTGGGATGTCAGGAGAACATGCTGATGAGCCAGCTGGTTCTTAAACGGGCAATGGCTAGTATTGCCTTCATTTTCCGTGGCAGACAAGCTCGACTTCAGTCTATCCTCCCTACCTAGCCTGCAATTTTCACAGAATTTGAGATCATTATTATTCTGTTAAGCTTGGTAGGTTTGGTAGTTTACACTCAGCACCTTACTTCACTGCCTATAAAACCAGAGTAATTCTCCCCTTCTCCCAGCTTTTTGCTTCTTATTGTCAACTTAAACCGTAAACACTCCGAAGGCAAAGCCATTTCTGTCTATACGGGGTTACAGCATCCAGCAGAACTGCGCCTTGATCTTGGCTGGGGCTCTCATGCAATGCTGTATTAGACTGCTCTGAAAGGTTAATGTTTTGAGATGGAATTGTCATTTCTAAGGGGCTGCCCTCTGAGCGAGGCTGGATTTTGAAGATAGCTGACTGATCATGTTTAAAGCCCTGGCAGCTACATCAAGTCCTACATTAATACTTATTAGGTGTGGAAGTCAACCTTGCATTCCCACTAGAGTATTAAAATCGGATAACTCAAAAATATACTGCTTAGCTGTGTCCATACATGATAACTTACCACACAGTAAAATGCAATGTGCAAGTAAAACTGAACTCGTTTCCGCTTCAGCAATAATACAGAGGAGCTACCATAGCTTCCTTATCTTCATTTTCTGCATCCAAGAGTGCTAGAAATGCTATGGCTCTATTGCTTTCATAACTTTAGAGGTACTGAATCTCTCTGCAAGTCAACCAACATAAATAAGTAGTAATTCAACTGAAATAAGTGGAATTCACATGAGGGGAATGTAAAAATGTAAAAGAGAAAGAAAATTAGATTCACCCAGAGTAGACGCAATAATCTCCTATTAATCATTTAAAGAATAAACCACTATAAAAAGCAAACTCTCTCATATCCTGTTAAAAAGACATTATTGACCTGTTGACCACCGCTGTACGAACACTGCACTGCCCCTTTAGATCAGGGCAACTCCCTGCAAAGATTCAGTTCTGTAGGAACACCCCACATCAACAATTTGCTTTTCTTATAGGTTAATTTTGTTCTTTTCAAAACAATGGGAGAGCAACCAAGGGTACAATCAAAACTGTATTTCCAGTTCAGCTTAATTGAGTGTACTTTACTTTAACAAAGACTTCAAATTACTTCACTGAGTTGTTTTCACACGCACTTTCTTACATACCGATATTGTTAATCGGTACAATTGTCTCTCCTTTAAAAGAAAAAAAAAAATCTGTCCAAATGATTTGCTGTTTTCCTTGAGCATTCACTATTGCTGATTAAAAAGCAGGTTACAGTTATTCAGGCAGATGTCCTAACCCCAAGACTTTGATTCAACAAGCTTTTCTTAATGCTTACATACTTAAAGCTGAGAGAGGAAGGGTGGTTGCTTAGTATCTGGTATAGCCCAAAACGTGTCCTGCAAGCCACATCAAGGAAATCCATGATGGAAACATGCACCATTTGCTCAGGTTTAACTCAGCTTTGTTTCATTTTCACTCATACAGCACGACTGACTCTCATCACTCCTGTTGGGACAGGAAAACACTTGTCTCCTACCCACACACCAGGATCGGAATCAGGAAGACGTTAAAGCCTAAATCCACAAAAAGGTTTAAATGTCTAATAACACATCAGTGCAATTTAGGTAGTAAAATGACTGCATTACCCTCAAAACACACATAAGCTATTTGGGTACTCATCATTGATGCGCTACTGGGGCCATAAGCTGCATATGAGTGTATGCCAAAGGAGCTGTACCGACACCTCACAGCTCAGCGGGTCTCAGAGTTAGGAGACCTGACCCAGAAGATATACACTGGCCATGTCCAAGACTGAGCTCCACACAAAACAGCTACAGTCATTCAAAAATATGGTCAGAGAGAAGTTGAAAGAGACTGAATAAGCAGCAGTGTTGTGCCAACTGGTATGCACTAATGTACAGCTGAGGCTGCTGTATAAAGCTGGGGGTTTAGACCGTACCCTCCAGATTGTGCGTGTCAGCCAATGGTTTGGCTAAATGCATTTTCATATAAGATAAAGAGACAGTGCACCCCGCCCTCCCCGGGAGACACTGTGGCTTTCCATCTTTCCCACTCTGAAGAACAGCCCTGCGCTCTGCACTGGCCCCTCTCCAAAAGGAGAGACGGGAGGGCTCCTGCTGTGGAGCAGCCTGTCTCCTGTTGGATATGACAGTCCCCCAAAGGATGGGAGCTAGTGTGTCTCTGAATCCTCATCAACACTTAGAAGGACACCAGATCCACAAATGTGGTATCCCTCCATGGGATACCTCCTTGCTCACTGTATGCAGATGGAGGACCCCAAATAGAGTTGTTTCTAAAGAAAGAAATGACTCCCAATGTTTTCTGTAGATCTTTCTCCCTCTCAAGATAGATGAAATTGGGAGTCCCAACATGAAACAAAGTGCCTTCTCACGGCATCTGCCTTGGTACTAATCTAAGAAAAGTTAAATTTAAGACACAATTTCTGTGCCTTGCATTGGCTGGCATGGGGCTCTGGACTGCTGAATAAAAGCCAAAAGCCAGAGCGGCAACATGCAGTGATGAAAAGCCTGAGTCCCCAGATGGAGTTAGCCCTCATTAATTTCTTCAAGAAATCTGTTAAAATGTGACAGCTGGGAACTGAACCCCAAATTCTTATGCCAGGATCTGAATAAGTTTCCAATAACGTGCCCTTTCTTAATCGGAGTCAAAGCCTGCTCCCAGCCCACACAAGAGAGGTGGATGGTTATGTACAGACTCTCAGCGGCTGCAGGGCTCACCACCCCAACACATCAGAAATGTTCCTACGATGAAGCTTTTCACTACAGCGTTGGGGTGAATCCTCTTGCCTTTCTCCCACAAATTGTCTTAGGAAAGGCAATGGGGTTAGTTACAGGCAGGGAAAAAGAGCACTAGAAGCTGTATGTACACAAACTATTTCTCAAAAATAGTTCTCTCTAGCCAATAAATCACAGTCTTTCAATAGCACTCACAAGTGGCTTAGAGCTAGATCTTAGTTAAAAACAGCTAAAAAGCGTTACATAGAAATATCAAAAAAATATACGTTTTAGTTACTAAAGTTTGGAATTACAATCAAGCTATCTACTTAAGGGCTTTAATTGTATCCATCCTTTAAAAATGTTACACCCCTTGCTCATCACAACTGTGCAAAGCTGTAAATCTTGCAAAGGAAATTTGGAGTCTAAGTGCCCATCGCCTAGCAAGAGGAAAGCTCAGAGCGAAGCCGGGAAGAAGAGTGACCTTGCCCCAGTGAGCTGACATTTGCAGCTCTTTGCATTGACACACGACAACTTTTTTTTTTTGAGGGAAAAAACCCCAACAACAAGTTTTTCATGAGCAGTGGAAACAACAGTATTTGATTTGCAATGGATTTTTGCCCTGCATTATTTGCTCAACCCACTCCCTCTTGCAAATAGCCCAGCCCTCACCCATGGCTGCCTCTTTTCCACCATAAACTTCAAGTTCTTCTGGAAGTTCCTTCTATACTCCTTCCTTTCTCCCATTCCCTCCCAATCTTTACGCAGCCTGTGATGGGCAAAGGACAGCCCATGATGTAGCTACAGGTATGTGCTGACTGGGTTGCTGGGACAGGGCGAGTAAAGGAGATACGGGCAGATTTCTCCCCACTTCTTCCTCTACTTGGGTTTTACATATTCCTTCTTTCCCATTAAGCAATTGATTTCCATGACACTTGTAGAAAGTTGTCATTTGCAACTCTTCTCCTGTTCTGTCAATTTTGGTTAAAATTGGCCAGTGAGTTCAAAAGTTAGCAGATTAGGAAAGTCAGACAAGTCCTGTTTGTGGTTTTGTTGTCTTATTTTTGGTTGAGGTTTTGTCTGTTTGTTTTTCAGAAAAAAAAAAACAGATATTAAACATCTCACAAGCATTTCTGTGCTTTAGAAGTCATTGTCACAAAAAACTTTGCAGTTCTGCCTTTTGTCTACTCCATCATGGACCTCTTACAGATCAGTTATTTGTTTTTTCAGCCCTGTTTGATACATTCTCATTTCTGAACTCTGCAAGGTTTCCTTGCAACTGAATCAGTCATGCATGGAGCTTTCTGTTTTAATTAAAACTCTGAAACCATCAATCACGTCAATCTTCTGACTTGAAAAAATATATTTATTTCCAATGGAAAAAATATCCACATCCTACAGCATTTGAAAATAAGATAGAGATGCCTTCAAGACAAATACAAATGTATCAATTATCACGTGCTAAGAATATATGCATCTGAGCCCCATCTCTTCCTTCTGCATTAAAGTGTTAGGTCAGCAGTTTGATACAATAAATTATTACTGATATGCAATAACCTTAGCTGTTCAACCCAAAACTCAAAGAAAACCAGAAAGTGCAAAGAAAGGAGGCCCCACATTGAAATTACAGGCAAGATCCATGGAGGACCTTCAATTTAAGGCCCTCGAATTATTCAAAGAGCTTATGCATGGGTTTAACTTCAAATATATGATTAGTCATGGAGCTAAGTAAATAATTTCAGCAGACTTAGCTAATCTGTTTGTGTACTTCCACAGCCCTCATCATGTCGCATCTTTTAATACTCACATAGCCTTATGATTAGTGGGTTTAGTCCTAAAAAGCTCATATGAGAAAAGGAGGAATAACTGTATTCACTTTACAGAAGGAGAGGTATGAGGTAAATCTGTGTGCCTAAGAGTTTGTAGAATCAGGTCTGCACTGACTAGACATGAAGTACCCAACCAGGTGAGCAGCAGCACCAGCATTTCAAACAACACCATGACATCAAGTCTAAAAGGTGGAACACGAAGCCAGTATTAAGAGGTGAAATAAAAAAGAAGTTAACACAGTACCATTTCTGGTGAAAGGTAAATTTTGCATTTCTTTAAGGTGCATCCCATTAGCTAATATGGAAACATGTCGCTTTACAAAACACTAGCCTCAAAAAGGCACTTGAAATCTTTGGGGGGGGGGGGGGATCCACCATCGAACAGAAATACAAACACTGAAAAACACTTCCAAGAGTTGCAGAAGGAGCATCAACAGAATTGTCTACAAGAGGGCACATACATCTACCCGACTCTAGTTCATACTGCAGTGTATCAGTGTTGTAAAGGCAAATGCAAGGGCCATGTTCATTACTATCAAAAAAAGGTTAATGCAAATTTGATCTGGATCAGGTGCGAGCACCCACCCAATTACATTTCTGTTGAATTCAATAGAGTGCATAATAAGGTGTTTCATCCCAAGTGTTGATTTTTTTTTTTAATGCTGGCTATGCAAACACACCGTGGCAAGAAGCAAAAGCAGCAGATACCGATATACCTGATCCCACATTACACACCGGCACAAATCTTTTACCTTCGAATCATTTTAACCCGTTTGAAGCAGGAGCGCGAGTTTGGACCGTTCCAGCACTTGGGGCTGCGAGGCCGCAGCATCCTCGGTTCCTAAAAACCCGGTTCACCACCCTCCCGAGCCGCAGTCTAAACGTGTTAACCCGCGGCGCGGCACCCGCCGACCTCTGCGCGGGGGGGCGCGGGGAGCGATACCCGCCTGCCCCGAGCACCGCTGCGAGGAGGGGGCTCCAAAACCAGGTCGTCGGCGGGGAGCCAGGGAGAGATGCTGAACTTCGCGAAGTGATGGGCGCAGCGGGGAGCGCAGGG
>NW_008824650.1:1693415-1713749 GCF_000699105.1 Pygoscelis adeliae
GCCCCGGAGCCCGGCCCGGCCTTGCCCCCGACTCCCCCGCCGCCGCAGCGAGCCCGGCTCTCCCCGGGGAGCTCTCACTTCTTCGGCCTTATTTTGTTTTAATCTCCCCCAGTGCGGGCAGTGGGAAACCGCGTTAAAAACTGTCAGGGTTTCCACCGGGGTGGGGTTTTTGACCCGCTGGTGCTTGGGGCAGTTAGTCCAGCTGTTTCCAGTGAGATAAATGCTTGGCTGCGTTTTGATTGACAGATGTTTACTTACTACCAAGCTGCAGGATTTGGGCCTTTTTTGCATGATTCCTCTTCCAGGTGTGCTGGTGTTCAGGGCTTTTTTGTTTTGTTTTGGTGAAATAAGGCCTGCACAACCGACTCTGCTTTGCTGGTAAATTGTGGTGTTTAAGTAAACAAACAAACAAACAAAAAAGTCCATGTCATTATCCAAGTATTTTCTCCAATCCCTCTTCAACCCCTCCACTTCAGCCCATGAGGCCAGATGCTGCCTCCTCTGTTCTTGCAACAAAAACTTTGTGAAATTCAGTTCCCAGACTAGGAAAAAAAAACCCAAAAAACAACCCACCTTATGTCTGAGTAAGATCTGGATAGCCAAGGCTAAAACATCCACATCTTATCAAATCAGTTTTTTTTCTTAGGGGTTAACCTATCAGAATAGATTGTTTCAGGTATTTTTGTTATGTTTCTATAGCATACTTTAAAACCTGTAAATAAATAAAATCTTTTCTGGGTGATGCTCTTTTTTCAGGTAGGTGAGGCCATACAGCACTGCCTCTAGAAGAACAGAAGCACTCTGGTTCCTTGCTGTGCACCAGAGCCAATGCTGCTTTGGAGAATCCCAGCTCCTTCATTTCTGAAGAGTACATATCCCATCACGTGCTTAACTGGCTGTATCTTCCAGCCCTGTGGCTAAAATAGATTTAGAGAGACCGCCATGGAGGCAGGTAGTAGAAGAAAGTGTAGTTAAACGGTGAACTCTGTTAGAGCCACTGGCCTTTCAGCTCTGAGGCAGGAGAGAGGTCCCAAAACCAGCGTGTTGTCAAATGTCCCTCCCTGTCAGCAGGGCACACTGATTTTGGGAGAAGAGCAGACATCTAATGACTGGTTTGATAAGAGAAACAGGTTTCCCCAGGAAGAAACCATCTTGTCAGGGTCAGTCCTTCCTCCCCAAGGAGCTCCCCTACTGTAATGACCACACTCTGTTCCTGAATCTTGCACTGTCTGCTCCCCTTGCTTTGCTAAAATGAGGTGTTTAGCTCAGAAGTGCTGCCAGTAAGTCCCCCTCAGGGACAAGTGTCCCACCAACCTCCATGAGTGGTGGGTGCTGGCACCCTGGCTGAGCTATCAAGCATACTCAGCCGCAAATACCACATTATTACTATTCCCTGCTACAGCCCTCTGATGGCTTTTACTTTTTTGTACTGATTAAGATTTGAAGTTTACTGCTCCGACTGCTCCATTCACTGGTTTGGTTTTCATATCTTCCCAAGCAAAATGTTTGCTAATAAATCCAGCTATAGACTTTGAGTTGCATATTTCGTGGGCCCTGGCTGCATTATATTCTCTCAGTATGTTTTGTTGCACCGAGACATGCAGAAGTCCCTGGAATTATTTGCAGTTGTACAAACACGCAGAACAATTTTAAAAAAAAGAGATAGGCAAGCAAAACTGCCCAAAGAGATTTTAAATCCATGGCAAACCCTTCTGGCCACTACATGGAGCAGGTGAAAAATCTGTACTCTCGTCCCACCTCTTAAGGCAGATTCTTCAGGAAAAAGAGAATAAAATTTATTCCTACCCACACATTCTTTCTCACACAACGAACTCTTCGCATCGCACAGACTGATCATGGGAGCGTTGCCCCATGCTGGTTTATCACAGTTTTGTCCTGAAGCAAAGTAGGATATGAAAGACACCACTCCACCACCCTTTCTGAGGAGCAACATCCTCTTCATTCTGCAGCCAGTCTATTAGAGCAGGCAGGGAGTCTGTTTTCACTGTAGGGCAAATTTTGTCTTATGCCCTGGCAAGAAAGAGCCAGGGAAAGTCTCCTGCTTCCTCTCATTTTTCTACTTAATGCCTGCCCCACTCATGGGAATCTCCATTCTCCCCTAAAACCAAGATAAACCTTATGGCATAGGACCTCCCTTCTACATAGGAAAGGGCAGCTTCCCGCTGGGATAGTGGGGAGAGTTCACAGGAGAAGACATTTGCTTTCAAAAATATAAGTAAGCATGTTGATGTTTACTAACCCTTAGAAGGAGGCTGCTGAATACATGGTGGAAGTGCAGCCTTTGAAATTTGGGAGGAATTGATTCAATTCCAAACTCTGCCCAGGCCTCTCTACGTGATCCTGGGGGAAAAACCACCACCATCTTCCTTTGCCCTTCATTGCCCTTCCTGCACTGGGGAAGATCCCACCTCTGCCCATGCGCTTACAACTTCCCTAAAGCAGGACGTTCCCATGCAGCCCTACAGGCTCCAGCGTAATCTGGCTCTTGTTTCAGCGGGGGCCCCTAAATACTGCAGAAAAACAAATGTGAAATCGTTACAGTCTGTTGTTCTTTGAACTACGGTGGTTTATATATCTAGAAAAGAACAGACAATGCCACAAACAGCACAAAGTTTTCGAGTGCCTGTAAGATAAGTAAGTGATTTATAGATTAGTATTCGTAGACTGTTCAGTGAAGTGTGAAGGAACAACAATATACTGTCATATAAGCTGTAGCATATAAACACCTCTTGGCATTTTACACTTTGAAAAGGATTATACATAAGCTCAGCTGAGAACAGTATTAAAAAGGAATCTCAGTCATACTTTTGGGGAATATTTAGTAAGAGAGCTAATCTGTCTTTGGAGCTGAGCTAAAGCCATGCAAAATGGATGCAAGGAAATTCATGCAATCACGCCACAAGATTTAAAAACAAAACAATTTCGAAGCCAAAATTATGTCATAAAATTTAATAATGTGTTGAGTGCTTTTTTGAGTTCTTGAAATTCATACTTCACAGATGAACTCTGTAAAATCGAGAGAAAATCAAAATCAAGAGCTTTGCATATTTATCCTGACTCCAAAAGTTGAGACTTTTGGAGAAACATCCAGTGTCACAAAACTCAAAATGGCAGGACTGCCAACACTGTTAAATTCAGCTGGTTTCAAGTTCCAGCTCAGACTTAGACAAGGACGTTTGAAATATCTCCCCGTGTGTATAAGTTCTTCCCAGGAGCCTGTTTTGATCTAAATTTGAGCTGTCTGGGGCATGGTATCACTGCTCTGTGAACTCCAAGGGTTTTCAGGTTTTCACAATAATATGGCAAAGACACAATGCTTCTGATTTCCTTCACCGATATGTTTAGTAGAAAGCTGACTGAGATAGTCTAGCGCTTTACCACTCTACAATTTTTGACATCACTTGTGACTTAACCAGAATGGTACATCTATTTTGTACAGGTCAAAAGCCACAGTATAGGGCCACAGAAATTCTAATGCGAACTTGCACTTGTACAAAGGTCAAAGTGTGGCAGAAATCATCAAGGTTCACCTTGCTCTCTGTCTCAGAAGAGAAATGTGATTAAAAGCCTGGTTTAAGGAAAACGCTTAGAAAGATGAGTAGTCAACATGCAGCGAGCGCGGAGAAGCTGAGAGCCCAGGAGACGAGGAGGATGTGAAAATAGAGACCACGGAGTGCTAAAGAACACAATTCTAAAAATCAATGCAATGATGGATCAGGAACGAATGCAAAAAGCACAGCACGGGAAGGCTATAATTAGATGATTTAGTCATAGCCAGGAGTCTGACTGAGCTTTTTGAATCCACTGAAGTGGACACAGTTAATGTAGAGTTTGGCTTGATCGTTAGAGTTCTTCCCATGGCAGCAACACAGAGGAGGTTCACAGTATCCTTTTGTCTCTATTACAGCGATATAGGTAAAAACCCACTAGTACATACAAGGGTCTCTAACCCTATGGAAAAAGGATACCTGCGGACAGGGATGAGAACCTCCGGTTGCAGCTGTGCATCTGGGACAACTAATGTGGACTCTGCAAAATGCTGGAAAGCAGGAATAACCCCGGCAGCACTTGGACCTGTTCTGTCCACACTATGTTCAGTGGCTCTGCAGTGAAACTGCAAAAAGCCAGTCGCCACTCTCACTTTCCTTTTATTGCTACCAGCAGTAGAGGTTAATCAAAGCTAATGTAGCGATGGGGAAAATGCCAGTGTAGAGTAACACTGATGTGAACATTAAGCCTCCCCCGAACAGAGCTGTCTATGTGGACTTCCAGGTTTTGTGAACAGGCAGGGGAAAAGAGGTGTTCTGAGTCCCCCAAAAACTCGATCGTGAAGAGGAATCTGTGCTCAGCAGACTCTATCAGGACATATCCCTGCTGCTTGTACCTTAGGGTGAATACCCAAGCTGATGCTGCCAGCACAGAGCCCAGCTTGGTCCAATAGCCTCCCCCCCAAAAAAGGATGAATTTCAGTACTGAAGTGAGTGCGTTCAGTGCTAGCTCACAGCATCTCTGCAGTCCCCTGCAGGCTGCAGCGCTGACAGGTGGCAAAACCATGCCTGAAAGATGTTGACCCAGTGACAATCTGAGAAGTGTGAGAGAGCCAAAACACTCCACACTTTTTTGGTATCGTTCTTCTCCTGGTGAGCTCACAGCAGCTCTCACCTTGACCAAGCCCATCCTGTCTCCTCAGTTACATTTTCCGAGTCCTCTTTTACCTGGCCTGTTGTGCCCCCAAGATGTGATGGCAAAAGGGAGTTTAAAAAGCAAGCAACAGTTAATACCACAGATGGTGACTTCTCTGCTTGCCCATAACACTCCCCCTACCTGTCCCCTACCTCATCCCACTGTCATAATTCAGGAGGAAGTGGTAGCTCAAACACCTGAACACAAGCGTGGGATCTAGGATGCAAGCTTTGCTTTTGGCTCAGCTGCTGATCTGCTGAGTCCATTCATCTCCTTGGATCATCCACATTTTCTTCCACCTGCAGGTCAGCCGAGCAGCTGCTCTAAGACCCTTGGACCATAGACAATGGGCTAGATTTGGTAAAGGACTTTAGTGGAATTGAAACACCCAAGCTAGAAAACAGCCAACCTCACTTTTGTATTTTGTAGGTCCCACAGGCTCCTAAATTCACTAGGCACCAGGGATGCCCAGAAAGCCTCAGCTGAGGCATGCAGCCAGCATCTCTTGAAAGCTATGAACTTGCCCAGTGAAGAAATCAGGGTTTCTAAGGCTAGAGAGGACATGTCCAAGGTGAACATCATCTACAGCCTGGTAATAAGGGCTTTTTAGTATTTCTGGGTTTGGGTCTGCTTCTGGAACTGCGCTGTGTTTTACGTTACACAGCTGCTGGGTAAGCAGTCCTTTGGCCAGATGCATGAACACTTCCAGGTGAATGCCCTAACTATTAGGAATGTTTTAAGCATGGCATTATTAAGTAATAATTTACTCATCCCATTTAGTCTACGAGGTCTCCTTATCGAGGAATGTTATTCATCAGTACCACTCTAGCTCTCACTCTGATTTATTTATACTTAATGGCCTTTCAAAGACATCTCTCCACATTACTTTCAGGCACAAGAATATATATGGGATATTAAATCACATCATGATATATGACATGTTACAAAAATATTGCATAATTTATACAGATTATAAACAGAAAAATCATCCAATAAACTCTGCCATCAAATGTTCTTGAGGCTAGATTAAGGCTACATGAGGCCTTTTAATTTAATAAACCAATGAGAAATAATTTTATTCAAATCTCACCTTTGCAGAAGAAGCAAGCTGTTTGAAGCAGATAAAAGATTGGTTATGTCTGTATTGAAAATGAAGGGTATCTATCTAGCTAACGCTCTAGCACCACCTTCTTCATATGGGTGAGAGGGATTTCTGCAGTGATGCCATAATCCTGCTGACCACAAGATGGTGCAGCATTTTGGCCATGCATGAGTTGGCTGACACGTTCAAAGAGCATCGCTGACCCTTGCACTGGTCAGCACTTCGATGTTTTGAAACTCCAGGTCACTTTTGACAGCTGTCAAACAGCATACAAAATCCATACAAATGAAGATGAAAAAAAAAAAGCTTTACTAGATACTTCTTTAGAGAAAGTTCCTCTTTAGAGCAAACTGAAGGGAGAATTCTTGCTTAGAAAGGAAGATTTTTGAAAGAGAAAAATACAAGTAGAAGAACAAATCAAGTGTTTCAGAAAAAAATAATTTTCATTGAAAGTTCAAGATCCATAATATGTCAGAAAAAAATGAAAAGTAGTTGGAAAGATTATTGCACTGTTGCTCATGGGAGAAGTAATTCAAGTCCATTTCTCTGGACTTCTCAGTTGTTCTTCATCTGTCATGTCGTGAAACAGTTGTCTTTTGGAGAAGCTGCAGGAAACCCAGCATGGGGTCTGCAGTCCCTCTGTGGATCCTGAACATCAGAGAAGGATAAGGAGACTTGCATCCACCAAATTAGAATTTATATAATAATAATAAATAATTATATGCATATATATTATTTTTTTCAAATCAGAACATTAAAACTTTCCAGCAAAAAATATTAAAGTATTCCCCCACCTCCTCAAAAAAAAAAGATTTTTCCTTTGAGGAGGTGAAGATATCCACACTGCCCTTATTGAGTTGAAAACACAGTCAACGGTCTGTTTCAACGGTCAATTTTGATGGAAAATTCCCAAGCAGCCTTAGTTTTCATTTTTGTTCTGTGTGAACTACTTTTTAGCATTAAGGATGTTCAACACAGACACACAGTATCCCCGAGGCAACTAAAGCATTTGCTTAGATGGAAAAGGAACAGCAAAAAGATGTTTTAAGCCAAGATTCTTGAAACCAGATGAGTTATTCTGAATGCTTCAGTTATTGGACAACCAGCCTGAAAGACCTTCCTCATTTTCACAAAGTGCTGAGCCATGAGCTTTCACCCCCTAAAACCAGGTGCTTTTAAGAAGACTTGCATTAGGCTCCTGAAGAAATCAAATAGCATCTTCTGAATTCTGAATTGCATTTTTAACTCTCTATTTGGTCAACTTGCAGTGGAAATCAAAGTAGAGGATGAGCAACATATGACCCACCAGCTTGCAGCAGGTCCCTCCAGTTTGCAGTGGTCTGTACCACAGCCCCCCAGCAGACAGTCAGTCCCCCACACCTCTGTCTGGGCAGTCCCTTCTGGTTTGAAGGGACTTTACCCTCCCTTTACCCTCCTGTTCTTGACTTGGAAGAGAAAGTTCAAAAATGATTCAAAAACATTTTCAACCCAAAACTCCAAGCCCATACAATTTCCTGTAAAATACTCTCTTTTGACTACATCAATACAATATTGCCACATGTATGTTTGCCCATTTGTTAGAGACAATGACAAAACCCCTGTTAACTCCGTGTAAAGACTGTCTGTGAATATCCTGTTGTCTTCCACGACCCACTGTTCAAACCTCCAACTTCTACAAGCAAAAAAAAAAAAAAAAGGACAATTAGAAGTTGAAGTATTTTACACTCCAGTATTTGAAAACCACAGTCAGGTGTACAGAAACACAAGTAAGCTGGCGAAGCTGACATTAGCCAGTAAGATTTGCACAAAAGCATTTGATCTGTATTCCCTTTTTGTGGTAGCTTTTCTCAGTGATGGAGGGTTGATCAGGTCAGTTTGGTACAGCTGTGACTGATGTGAGGCAAGCTGGGGTGGAATATCCATTACGCCTCATTTCAACACTGTGAAACAACCCAACTCAGTGGCCTAAGCCTTGGGCTGGGACCCTGCGTTAGAGTCCCATTCGGATCATGGCCACCACAAGCTCTGAAGAAGTCAAAGAGCTTAAAACCATATTTCTAGAGAACACTGTAGCAGACACATGAAGCTACATGGCACTGAAATTATCAAACTATCACATAATGTTTGGAGTGATTGCCCAGGAATCCACTCTATCTTCCATCTACCATTTCTTAAGCATTTTATCTTGCACTATCAGCATAAGTATCATTGACTTGGACATAATTTACCTTATAATTATCGCAAGAGATGTTGTTGAATCCACATACACACACGCTATCTGTAAAGCTGCAACAAGAAAAGTTATTGCTTACTACTGAGACTTTAAAAAAACCACAACAAAAACCCAAACACAGGAAGAATTCAAAGATAGAGATACATGTTGGCAACCATAACTGAAATACTACAGACCTCCCTAATACCAATGTTCTGCTTTGCAAATCAAGTCCATCTGCTGAATGATAGTGATGACTGCTGCAACCTGATGGACAGAAAAATCGGGAGTAAATGAGGTGCATTAGTTTTGTGCAGAAAGATAAAACTTTATCAAGTCTTCCTTCCCCCTTCAGTAGCAGTGCACCAGAGAGCAGGATTTAGCCTTGAATACACGGTTTGGGACAAGTTTTGCTTCTCTCCTGCGCAGGGAGGAAGCAGTCAGAAGAGCAGGATGGGTGGCTTTGCAGTGCAAGAAGATGGGATCGGGGAGGCTCTAACACAGACAGGATTGCAGCGCCTGCTCTGTATTGCGATGATGAATTTGAGCTTTGAGGTGGACCCTGAAAGGCAGCTGCAGATGAGCCAACTTTCACACCAGCCAAAATCTTTTTGTGCTATATGATTCATTTCTCACAAGATCTTCTGCAGCTCCAGAGTTTCAGGGCTGGCCTCAGAAGAGTTCAAGCATGGCTTGTGGTAGCAAGATATAGCTGTTCATCCACTGAACAGAACACCCTTGTGTATCTTATGGTCCGTATTTTCCTACTGAAGCCTGGGTTTAGGTGCATATTAATTATGGTCTGAACTTAGATTAAATGTGGCTCTGGGCACGTTCTCCTTTATCTCATCCTCAGAGCCCATCCTTCAGACTCATCTAGCCTGACTATCTACCTGGGTCCCTCCCTTCCTCTGCTCTTAGCTGCAATCCCCATCTCACGCCAGTGCTTCCCACCTGTGAGCAGAAAGTTATGACAGGACATCCAACCCAACCAACTTCAGGGAAGGGCCTGGTGGTTGGATCAGGTCTATGGCCCTCCAGAAACTTGAGGCTGCAATCAGCCCTTAGATTGTGCCTTACGTCAACCCTTCCATCAACACAATGAGGTGGCATCTTCAGGCACACTCAATTAACTCAATAGTTTCTATAAAGCCTGCTGCCAAGGGCTATCAGACATCTACAAAAACTATTATAGCTGAAAGTACCCTTATAATGCAAAACCTGAAAATACACATTATAACATATTCTATTTAACAGGGCATTTCAGCCTCTATGTCTGTTATGGTTTAGCTGGGGTTTATTTTTGTTTCGTTGGTTGGTTTGGTTTGTTTTGTTTTAAAGCAGTTTATATTATCTCTCCAGGGGTAGTTGCCTGTGGCGTTGCTGCATGGGAACAGCTTTTAGAGGCCTGGGGAGACAAGTGGGGTATTCCACAGCAGGTACATTCAGGAGAATTCATAGACAGCAAGAAAAAACCTTTTAGATGACAGATTCTCCCTGCATCAAGGGTAGCAAATGAAGCAATCATTGCTATAGCAGTTACCAGAAGAATTAATCATGTGTTGCTGTGCAGGTGTAAGTACCTTTTCTTATTTTTTTTTTCCCTCCTGCATGCTGTTTCTGGTGTCTTTATCAAACCATTTACAGAAATAAGTTCTTTTATGTGAACTCCTAAATAAAAGTGTAAATCATATAGGAGCTTAGAGAAAACTTGACAAGAAGGCTCTTGTTAACTTAAATGGATCAATATTTAACAGCCAGTTACTTTGAAACATAGACTCTGCCTAGGCTTTCCCCCCACCTCCATATAAGAGATCAATGAGGAATAATTTACACTACGATGCTTTATAGGAACTCAAAAGAATTCATCAATAAAATGAAAAAGCTTGCAATACAAGCAGACACTACCTAATTCTAATTAATATTAAAAGGACGCTGTCATCTTTCAAACCAAAATCACAGTGTAGCTTATGCACCTAAAGTTGTAAAACCTCATAAGGAATGTGGTCTCTGTTAATTACATTCTGTCTGGGAAGGGGAGGGGGAAATTAAGTTGATCCTTTTAGTGATGAATTATTCAAAATGAAAAAAATAAAAACAATCGACTGCAGCATTAGAGTCAAGCCCTACACATTAACCTTGCACTACACATGGGTGGTTCTATGGCAATGCACGCATACTTTTAATTTGACAAATAAATTAAGCCACTGGGGTGTTCTTGCTGACAGGTTACTTTTAGAATTAATCAGTGCAGGACTGATTGGGAGGTATGTTATTAAGATAGTTGTTACAAATATAAAACTCTCATTTTCTTCATTAAAAGTTAGACAGAAACAGCACCCAGCATTAGCAATCGTTGCAAGGCATGCTTATTTGTTGCAAAAGAACTAGATCCCAGTTGTTTTAAAGTCACTGTGCCTGGTCTTACGTTCTTTTCAGGAAAAGCTTCTGGTAAGGCCATCTCGGGATGGGTCTATGGGATGGTAAAAGAAAGTACAGGAGGGATCAGGATTTCTACATACACTGTGTCCAGTGCAGATGTGATCCAAAGAATATCCAGATGCCGAAAGTGCTCAGCTGAATCAGTAGTGTGCACAGCTAACCTAAGTTTTATGGTCAAAGACTATCAGGAGTTACTCAGCACATACAGTTCTTTAGTGTTATAATCAGCAACACAACTGCTCTTACTATTTATTCTGAACTGTTGACTGCAATAAATGAAAACAGTTACCCATTTGACACTGAGGGCCACACCAAGTTCTTGAAAACAGAGATCTTAAACTAAACATTAGAAATCACAAAAAAATGCCACTATGAAAAAAAAACATATGCTGAAACAAAAAAGAGAAGTGAAGCTCACCGAAAAAAGCCCCACCATGTGAATGTACCTCCAGATTGCTTCCCCCCCTCCCCCCTTCTTTTTCTCCCCACAGTTCATTTTTGGTCTTTCAATAGAGTGTTACATTTCTCCTCTTCCAGGCTAATTAAAAATCTTTATATTTCTCTCATACCACACAACACAACCAAGACAGAAACGTTTACCAGTGGAAGAAGAACACGGGAGAAATCAGGGGAAAGAGCCACACAAACATTAAGGAAATGAAGACCAGGTTCTTAGAAAGGGACCTTTCTGGTCTCCAAAATAGGACAAGGCTCAGCTGAAGCATTTGTTCTAGCTGGGATGTTCATAACAGCTGTCCTCAATTTGGGTTCTCTAGTATGAGTTGGCTTCAGGCTGCAGCCCTTTCCTCTCTATTCCTCCTCTCCCAGACTAATTATGTACATGAATCTTATAATAACTCTGAGACTCTTAATTCTCCATCCAATCTGGTTAAAAATGGCCGGTTCCTGCGAAAGGTTTTAGGGAGGAACAGACCAATATATATGTACAGAGACATGCAGCCAGACATGCACAGTATGATCATATCTATATCTGTATCTGTAACTTTAGCAAACGGAATTGAAGGATCAGCCACGTGTCTGCCAGTATCTATCTCATTTCTTCCCAAGTTGCTAATTCCTGATGGATGATAATGATACAGATTTATTGTGAGTCTTGCAGTGGGTGATCTTAATTGCAGCCTATCAAGTTGTTACTGAGCTACTTGTTCTCTGCATGACAAAGTCCAACCCGTTTTCACCTCTGGAGGCTAATCAAAGTCTTTATTCTTACCAGTCTTACCTTTGGAGTTGTGGAGTGGGTAGGAAATTTAAACTGCAGTTCATCTTTGGCTACTTTTCAAGTTTCATATTGTCATGGTTTAACCCCAGCCGGCAACTAAGCCCCATGCAGCTGCTCGCTCACTCCACCCTGGTGGGATGGGGAAGAGAATCAGAAGAGTAAAAGTGAGAAAACTCGTGGGTTGAGATAAAGACAGTTTAATAGGGAAAGCAAAAGCCACGTTTGCAAGCAACGCAAAACAAGGAATTCATTTACTCCTTCCCATGGGCAGGTAGGTGTTCTGCCATCTCCAGGAAAGCAAGACAAATGCCATCACTCCTAACGTCCCCCCCTTCTTTCTTCTTCCCCCAGCTTTATATGCTGAGCATGACGTCATATGGTGTGGAATATCCCTTGGGTCAGCTGGGGTCAGCTGTCCTGGCTATGCTCCCTCCCAGCTTCTTGTGTACCTCCTCACTGGCAGAGCATGGGAAGCTGACAAGTCCTTGATTTAGTATAAACACTGCTTAGCAACAACCAACTAAACAGTGTGCTATCACATTATTCTCATGCTAAATCCAAAACACAGCACTGTACCAGCTACTAGGAAGAAAATTAACTCTATCCCAACCGAAAGCAGGACACATATTAAAAAAAAAAAAAAAAATCAGATTTTAGAGCTAAGCAGTTTTTAGCTGTCATCTGTGACAGCTCGAATGCAACGTCCAGCGTTTCTGTGAACTCAGTAAACTTTACTGAATACAGCAGAAGCTGTCAACTGAACAGGAAGTTCTTTATACTGTAAATGCTTATTAGTGTATGGAAAAAGAAAGTTAAACTTATGTAGCAATCTGATTTTAGGTCAACTCGTAGTCAGAAATTATGACTTTAAAGGATCTCTGAATAGAAAAAAAAAATAGTAGAGATTACAAGGATTCAGTCAGTCCTCTTGTGTCAGCAGAAAATTGCAGTTCAACAGATTTTTATTGCTGGACTTGCACCCTTTTAAAAAAAAAGGTACAAATGCAATTTGTGTATATAAAAGCACTGGCTTTACATTCTCTTTCAGATTGTTTGATAAGAATGTAATACCATTTCAGGGGAGTGTTGAATTGTCTTCTTCTCTTTACGAGGTCTGGGAAGTGGCAGACTAGAATTTTCTTCACTCTAATTCTGTTTTCTTCATGGTTTTGATTTGGTTTTCCCTTCAGATTGATTTTCTCTGGCAGATAGATTTGCCTGGAATCTGATTCTGCCCAACTGAGACAACACTCCAATTACCACCGCATCTAACTATGCTTCTTGCAATTTTCAGTGTATTTACCCTCAGAAATGCTTTCTTCCCCTGTTAGAGAGGGAAACACCCAGGACTAGATCCAAAGAAAGCCTCCACACTCACTGCTGCCCTCTCACCTCACCCTGGAGGTAGTGAAAGATGGGACATCTTTAATTTGAACATTAAAACTCCCGACATATCTCAAGTTCTCTGTGGGGGGACAGTTAGGAGAACTGTCTGGAGAACATGGAGAAGGTTGTGTTTGTCCATCTGCCTCCCACCCCCTGGGCTGATGGGCATCCTGCTGAGTCTGGCCTGCAAAAAACAAGCATCAGTTGTTGTGTTCCTTCAAAACCTGGCTTGAGTTGGGTGTGTGGTCTCCATCTTTCAGAAATAACCAGCTTCTTAAAGCACTCCACCAGGATCGGGGGGACCTGGGTTCAGCTTTCTTTTATCATAGATGATTATCAGTGCATCTCCTACCTTAAGATTAAAGGTGAACCTGGGATGTATATGGGGTTCCTTTTTGGGGAGGGAAGGCTGGGAAGCACAAAAGTCACCCTCATTTGCTCTTGTTGCAGCTCTTCCATCGCATTTTGAATAAAGATTGTCCAGACCCAAAAGCATGGCTCGAGCAGCTGTTGGTTTAGGCACTTGCTTGCAGTAGTTGAGGAGAAGTAGGAGGCTGCTAGCTTGCTCACTACCCTCTATAGACAGCAGGTACTAAAGGCTTTAATGTGCTTGAAGCTGATGTTGGTGCCTTATGGCTACTGAATTATCCAACACGAGGTATGTGTGATACATAAGCCTTGCCACTACTGCAGTCTATCCTTTGTAAGGCAGTATTGATCTCTTTTCTCAAGGAAAGAATAGAGCTCAGGACTTAATCCTGAATGGAGGAAAGTGATGCATAAGTGCTTGAACTGTAGAGAGAGCAGGATTTAAGAAACACATCTGTCTGCTGCATCTCTTGTCGGCTGGTGCACACACCTTCCTACCTGGGTTGTGAACTCCCTTCTGAGGCACTTGCTTTCCCCAGGTGTTGCATGGGACAGCAAGATGACACCAGGCCAATAAGAAGTCCAAGGGCCAACTATTCAAATCCTTCATGGGCCTAGTGGGCCAGGGAGACTAAAAGGCTGCTCCCACCTCTCAAGACATCCTTTGCAAAGCAAGAAATTGGACCCAGGTTAGCATTCTTCCCACTAGACCATTTGCTCTGTGAAAAGGAATCAGCGTAGGAGACAATAGGCACTTTCACAGACAGTGATTTTGGTGAAAGATACATTGATATAGGGCAACATTTGTTTGGCACCACACCATCAATAATTAGTAGGAATATACAGAACCTTCTCAGGATAGAGCTGACTCCAGTAATACATGATCTTAATCCTTCCTTAGGACTCACACAAACATGTGCATGATGACTGTTGCAACTACACTTTGTCATGAAAATTAAAACTTCTTTCTGTCACCATGCAGCTCTGCTTGGTTTAAATGACATTCATGCCTGTTATATACTAGAATTCTAATTATTATAATTATATGTTATGGGTTATTAGTTTGTATGATAAAAAGTAACAGGAAAGAAAGTGGGAAGTGTTACATTGGAAATCTCTTTCCTGCCCCATATGTTACGAGTTAGCATATAATGTATTTTATTCCTAATTAAACTATGGCAGGGCCTTTTTGCAGTGCTTCATTATCCATTCTCCACAAAGAGGCATGGCCCCATCAGTCTTGTGTTGAGATGCCACCAAATAAAGTTATTTTGCCAAGAAGCAATCTAGGGAGAAGCTATTATCTGTTTTTCTACAAAAGCAGTTTCTAGTCTTATTAGCTTGCATTATATAGTAGAAATTGAACTTACATAGCAGAAATTGAACTTAGGAGGGTACAGTGAAACATGCACGCTACCCATTTTTCAGCCTAACTGTAGGATGTTAAACTTCCTTTAGAGAGAGCAGAGCTAATAGTCCAAGATCTTGAGGTGCACAGTCAGCATCTCAGTTGAGGACAGTGGAAGAAGTCATGCAGTCATGATAAAAAGGGTTATACAAAAGCTGTGCTGAAATCTATTTCTCACCTAAAATTGGTAGCAAAAGCCAGCAGGCCTGAAAAGAGACCTGCTATCCCTGCACATAATTGCAAGTGCCTTTACAAGCTGTTTATTTACAAGAACAACTATAGGCCTTGCATGTGTAAACCTTATCATATACAAACGGAAGTTTACATGATTTGCCTGCAAAGTGGTGAGCCTCCATCTGCATAAATATGCATTAGGGACGGGCTTCAGATTAGAGAAATCTGATCCTGTGAGGTCTTACTGAGCTCTCCAAAATTGAAAACTTTTGTTACCCAGATGTTGCTTTGAAGTATTTTGACTGAAACTTTGCCTGTGGGTTTACATGGGAATAAAACAACAGGAAAATTTGTCCTCTTGGAGTGTTCTTACTGGGGGCATTGCTACCATTTCAGTCATATTACAAGGAATTGCTGTGATAATTTATTCTGAGAATTTAGAAAGTGCAGTGAAATTCCAACAGAGGATTTTGTCATGTCCACCTAACATCAGCAAGTATTCAGATTTGAAGGCAGTTTATGAAGTAATGTACTGGGTACAGATTAATTTTAGTTAGGACAGAAAAATATCCAATCACAGGTGTTTAAATATGAGTATTTACTTTCAAGTTATTCAGATAGGGAGAAAAAAAGAGAAGGGGAAGGGAACATGGATGGGGAAGGGGATAGGAAGGGGAAAGAACATTTGGAGCCTTTTTGCCAATTTGGGATTGAGATGTGTTAGTAAAATAAACCAGGTTTCATTCTTAAAGATGAATCACACTCAGCAGTCCTGAGAAAAAATAAAAACACCCTCATGTCTCTTTCATGGGACTTTGCTGGTTAACCGCACCATTGATTGTACTGTGATTATTTTGTTCAGTCTTGTGTTCTGTTCTGTGATTTAAAACTATGTTCCATGGGAGGGTCCTACCGGTGTCCTGTATTATCTACAGTTATAGCTACTTGCAGCCTGTGCTTAATGAAGTGCCTCAGTGTTTGTTACAATAAATATGAGGCCACTGACCGTAACATCTCTGTGTGTTGAAATTCTTACTTTCACCAGAATGACATTTAGAAAGGTGTAAGCTTTGGGCTCATAAGAAAGGGAGTAAGAAAATGAATGCAGCTTTTGGAAATAGCAATGCTGGAGAAACCTCTCTGGCTTCTTTCAGAAATACCATTGTTCCAATATAATTCATGACCGGTCATCATATAACAAAGAACTGTGAGGTACACTTAGCTTTAACAAGTGTTTATACCCCTATCTGCCTATCATCATTAAGCTTGTGCTTAAAGGTTTTGACAACAGTCAGGTCCTTTTTTGGAGCCATGAGTGAGCCCATCCTAAAGACTGAGGAAGAGTCAGCTCAAGACATCTGTCATCAGCCCACCATGCTGGGAGGCAGGAGATGGTATAGAGAAGGGAGAGGATTGCTGAAGACTTTCTAAAATGTGGAAGACTGTACCCTATAGGATTGAGTCATATGCATCTAGGCATTGTGGTCACATAACTCAGTATGGTCATAACACTGCACGGAGCTATGGGAAAACATGAGGCCACGCAGGATTAGAATCTGATACCTTTAAGGGTCTGTGATTGCTTTGTATTTATTTTGATTCATAGATAAACCCCATACTCTTCCTACATGAGCTCCCATGACATCAGTAAGCACCAGGTCTTCTGGAGAAGCCTGCTTGGCTGTGGTGGTGTTGACAGACTGTTGTAGCTCCGAGGTTGCTAAGGGACCACAACTCTCCCTGAAGAGCTGTAGGAACAGAAAAGGAAACGTAGAGGGAAAGACATACACCCACTCATGGACAGACACCTGGAGAAGGGAGAGAGGCATGTCTGTGACCTCAGACTTCCCCAAGAAACTTGAAGGAGCCCCAGGAGAAGAAGATTGTTCTCGAGAAGAGTTGGTAGAGCAAAGGAGGCAGAATGAAGGAATTCACTGGCTCAAATTACTCTGGCATTGGTCACAGCTCTGGATGCTGTGTGAAAGGAAGGTCCATTGCTCATGCAGAAAGGTCCTGCACACAGGCTGTGCAGGAGAGTGGAAGGTGGTATTGCAGGGGAAGAAGGGACCAGGACTGAAATTCATCCTGAAATTGCTGTCTCATGAAACCCACCCTCTCCTTTGGATTTGGGATTATGATGTCTGAGGAGCACTGCAGTTTAACACTCTGGCCCCCAACACTACACTTCAAACCCTTCTGTGACGTGTGGATTTTCAATGCACATTTAGTCTTCAAAATCACCTTCATAAGGGGACACAGGTAGGAAATGGCCACCGAGGTAACAGCTCGTGTAGTTGCAGGGCTACATAATCAAAAGTAACACAACAGCAGTAAGTCAAAATACTTCATCACAGTGAACCCGTCTCTCCCTAGGAAGTCCTCTGGATGATACTAACCTTGAAGTTGACATTAGATTTACAGCTCAATTCCCTTGGGTAATGATGCTGATTACATCCATACTAAAAGAGCAAAGTGAGTTCACTTCCTTCCCCTCTGTAGTGAGACTTCACTCACGGCTGTCACAAGGAAAGCTTATGAGAGGTCCCTGAATTGCTTTAGACATTCGGCAGCTGCAGAGCTCTTTCTAAAGGATAGAAATCTCTCCACTGCTCCAGAGCAGCTGACAGCTGAAGAAAGACGGTCAGCTAAATTCTTTGCTGTAGCCACTCCATATACCAAGATAAGTAGAGTGATTAAACTGATTTATAGTGCTTGGATACCCAACTGCTTTTCTCCCCAAAGTAAGATCTGCAGAGCAGGTACTCAATTGCTTAATGAAATGAAACAATCATCCTTCTATTGACAGTGATATTACTGAAATGTAAGCAGAGGGATCCCAAATTGTTGGTTTAAGGCACATTCACCTTTCACATGTGGCTTGAGTCAAAAATCCTGGGGCTCAGACTGACTGAATTTGCTGGGACAGGTATTTAGTAGGTAAATAAGTAGGTAGCTACAGTGGAGTTGTCTACCTCTGAGTTATGCTAAGGGCTCACTTTGTAGTCAATGCAGATCTCATCTATCACTCAACGGACTCTAAGACATGATAATCTCACTGTAGAATAGACATCTAAAATACATCAGATCAATCATCTCTGAAAATGTATATTTCCCTTCAACTTATCTAAAACTGCACTTGCAGCTAAGGTTGCCTGAGAACTGAGAAAACCAGGCACGTAGTAAATCCACTTAAATGATTAGCAAAATCCTCAAGTACCTTATCCACGCTGTTAGGCAAAGTCCCTGCCCTGCTTTAAACTCTTCCACTAATTGCTACATTAACAACTTGCACACTTAAATCAGAGGGTCAGTGGTCACCAGGTGAGTCATGATGAAGGAAAAGGGCAGGGAGGGGGGCTTTTCAGGTAGCTTTTGCTGGCTATCACTAAAGTATTTATTCCCAAGGCCTTTTGGTATACGGGGGTAGGGAGGGTCATAATTTTCAATGACATACTAGCATTTGAATTAAAACTGCAAAGCTCTTGGTTTCTTGGTGTTTCAGCAGGCATTTGACCACCAGCAAGGCTGGGAACAAGTGCTGCTGGTAAATACACTTGACAGGGAGCATTCGTAATCAACACAGCTCAGCACAACCTTTAAAGGAGCACACCTGAGCGAGATTGCCTGAGGCAATCCTGTTCAAGTACATTTACACTGCATATAAATCTGATGCAAGATCTCTCCTCCTTGCAATGATCCTAAAGAGGCAGTGAGTTTTAGGGGCTAGGTGGGACACTACTCAAGGCAGTTCATGAACAGTAACCAGATTAGGACTCAGACTGAGGGCTATGATACAGGCTTAGCATGTGCCTTGGGACTATGAATGTACCAGCATATCTACTATAAATGTATTATTTAGGATACAGAATAAAAGCAGGTTGGGCTGTAATCTCTGGTCCCTAGTCCCTGTGGCACAGACAGGGTTGTGTGCACCCTGGTTGGGCCTAGCTCCTGTTAGACAAGACCAACAACATCCACACTACATAGGACCTGGCTCTGGGCTTATTGGAAGATTGTTTACGGGGTCGGGAGCAAACAAGGGACCCTTGTCCATGCAGCCTCCAGGGCACCGTCTCTAGAGAGTACAGCCCTAGAACCATACCAAATTTTGTGTTGGAGAGAGAGATTTAGGGAGGCCCATGGCAGAGCCAAGGAGCCAGCTAATGACCAAGTGGAGTGGAAAATCAGAGGTCCGTTTCTTGCACCCATTCTTTGGACCTTATATTTAGCTGTATCTGTGAACTCTGAGAGGCCATAGTTAGACTTTCATTTCAGCATACCAATATAAACCTAACTGGGAGGTTACTAGATTGAGTAATTTCAGTGATTCACACAGGAATACTCACTATTTTAAGTAGATGTTTAAGTATCTTGTCCTATTGAGTCTTTATGCCTTATTCTGAGAAAAAAATTGTGGTGTCTGAGATAACACAGCACATCAGTGCTAATCCACAGTACTTCTCCTGACGGGCTTTGGCTCTCTGTATTTTAGGAGAGCCAGACAGCTTGCTTTGGGAACAGCAATGCAGCCAACTCCTACCATATGCTGTGTGGGTTCCCTCTTTCCGCTCCTCAAAGGAACTGACAGCCTGGCCTGGCCAGAAAAACAAAACAGTGTACTTTACACACACAAAAAGAGGTTTTGAAGGTTTTGTTCAGGATCAGAATAAAAAATGAGATCTTACACAGGAAAACTCAACAGAGAAACCTCAGAATAGCTCAAAACCTGGGACATTGGTGACCCATCTTCCCACTTGAGTCAAAGTACCATTCTCCCTTCATTTTCCCTCTGGCCGCAAAGAAGCTTTGGCCATTGGGATATTGGCTGCTCCAAACAAAGATGTATGTTTTATCCCTTTTGTCTAAGAGTCAACCTTTCTGTACTGGAGACATGGTTTTGACTAGCCATTTTCTAATGAAAAAATCTTCTTTTTCCTGGTATTCTTTGAGGCTGAATATTTTAAATTACCGTAGCTGACTTGTGCACTATCCTCCTTCCTTTCAAAAAAGCAGTCAGCTCCCACTTACAGATTCTCGGATCAGCACAGACTTGATCCCACCACCCTTGTGCAAACATCCGCGCAGTGACATCAGTGGGAGCTGTACGTGTGGAGAGCTGAAAAGCTTTACCTGTTAAATATCTGTATTGCTAATGTGAGGATTACTGATCTGGGTTTCACAAAATGTCTTTGTTCCTTTCAACTACATCGTCTGCTCTCCCAGAGGATATAATTTGGTTAGCTACTTAGCTGACATCAAAGGTGTTCTACTGAAGTCTACAATGCCAACACTTAACG
>NW_008824650.1:1713799-1721678 GCF_000699105.1 Pygoscelis adeliae
CCTGAAAAATGCATGTGTAAGATAATGCACTGCTGAGTGCAGTTGACTCTCAGCTGCCTGGGCTGTAGGTTATCCATGCCAGAGCTTCAGAGATGGCTCAGCTCTAACTATGCTGTTTGAGGAAGCCCATGGAGATACAGCTGTATTATTTCCAGGGCCAGAAATAAGGCCATTCATTTTGGGGCTGTGCCAACTTGAATTAAAAATCTGGTCGGAATAAAAGTCACTCTATCTATCTGAGAGAGCTGGCAGAGGAGCTAGCCAAGCCGCTCTCCATCATCTATCAGCAGTCCTGGTTAACAGGGGAGGTCCCGGACGACTGGAGGCTGGCCAATGTGACGCCCATCTACAAGAAGGGCCGGAAGGAGGATCCGGGGAACTACAGGCCTGTTAGCCTGACCTCAGTGCCGGGGAAGATCATGGAGCGGATCATCTTGAGGGCGCTCACAAGGCAGGTGCGGGACAACCAGGGCATCAGGCCCAGCCAACACGGGTTCATGAGAGGCAGGTCCTGCTTGACCAACCTGATCTCCTTCTATGACCAGGTGACCCGCCTAGTGGATGAGGGAAAGGCTGTGGATGTGGTCTACCTGGACTTCAGTAAGGCCTTTGACACCGTCTCCCACAGCAGTCTCCTCGAGAAGCTGGCGGCTCACGGCTTAGACAGGTGTACTCTGCGCTGGGTCAAAAACTGGCTGGACGGCCGGGCCCAGAGAGTTGTGGTAAATGGAGTTCAATCCAGTTGGCGGCCGGTCACGAGCGGTGTTCCCCAGGGCTCAGTATTGGGGCCAGTTCTGTTTAATATCTTTATCAATGATCTGGATGAGGGGATCGAGTGCACCCTCAGTAAGTTTGCAGACGACACCAAGTTGGGCGGCAGTGTTGATCTGCTCGAGGGTAGGAAGGCTCTGCAGAGGGACCTGGACAGGCTGGATCGATGGGCCCAGGCCAACTGTATGAGATTCAACAAGGCCAAGTGCCGGGTCCTGCACTTCGGCCACAACAACCCCATGCAGCGCTACAGGCTTGGGGAAGAGTGGCTGGAAAGCTGCCTGGCGGAAAAGGACCTGGGGGTACTGGTCGACAGCCGGCTGAACATGAGCCGACAGTGTGCCCAGGCGGCCAAGAAGGCCAACGGCATCCTGGCCTGTATCAGAAATAGTGTGGCCAGCAGGAGCAGGGAAGTGATAGTGCCCCTGTACTCAGCACTGGTGCGGCCGCACCTCGAATACTGTGTTCAGTTTTGGGCCCCTCACTACAAGAAGGATGTTGAGATGTTGGAACGTGTCCAGAGAAGGGCAACGAGGCTGGTGAGGGGTCTGGAGAACAAGCCTTATGAGGAGCGGCTGAGGGAGCTGGGGTTGTTTAGCCTGGAGAAAAGGAGGCTGAGGGGAGACCTCATTGCTCTCTACAACTACCTGAAAGGAGGTTGTAGCGAGGTGGGTGTCGGTCTCTTCTCCCAAGTAACTGGCGAAAGGACGAGAGGAAATGGCCTCAAGTTGCGCCAGGGGAGGTTTAGATTGGATGTAAGGAAAAATTTCTTTACTGAAAGAGTAGTTAAACATTGGAACAGGCTGCCCAGGGAAGTGGTTGAGTCACCATCCCTGGAGGTATTTAAAAGACGTGTAGATGAGGCGCTTAGAGACATGGTTTAGTGGGCATGGTGGTGTTGGGTTGACGGTTGGACTCGATGATCTTGGAGGTCTCTTCCAACCTTAATGATTCTATGATTCTATGATTCTATGATTCTAGAGCTGGCACAGGTACTCTTCCTGCATATTGGTTGAACCAAGGTCTGGACCCCCACTCTATGGTTGCACATTCAATTGGCTCAGATTGAGCTGGGATCATTAGTTCCAACCATGATGCATCAAGACACATGCATCTTCCTCGTTCCTGCTAGGGATCACAACCAAGATAACAAACCCTCTGCCAGAATCACCTTCAAGATAACTGTGCAAGACACTGAGGCTATGACTGGTCTCAGGACAGCCAGGCTGTCATCTGGAGACTGATTGGAGTGTGCTGATGCCTATGACCATGGGGAATGAGGGGCAGGACAGAAGGATGCTTTTTGCCAGGTGGTGCCATGTAGTCAGGATGTGGGACTGAGGCTGGAAAAGTACTGCTGAATCCCTCAGTACAGGCATAACCATGAGCATCTTTACAGCAGTGAGCCTGGGTCCCAGACTGCTGGTTTTGGACCAGAAAAGTCCTTCTGAATCCAGACAGGCTCTGCCTTATTTGCTTAGTTACGAGGCCATATTTGAATTGGTTCCCTGCATTTACACTGTGCCTTGGCTTGTAAGTGATTCCTCCAGGAACACAATACATGAAAAGCACAGTGCAGTGAGAACCCGGTGACTACACAGCAGCCTGCTTGGGCCTGGGGTCAGCAGGGAACAAAACTAACAAGTTTAAATGACCCCATCCCTCCCAGGGTACTGGTGCTACCTGGGATTTGCTGTTATCCAGAGTATTCCAAAGTACCAACACCCCGGATGATGGAGTGGTGACTATGGTGCCATAGTCACATTCCAGTTAATGAGGTATGATAGTTATAACCACACAAATCTACACTGTTAATGATAAATATAGGCTGAGTAATAACTAGATGCTTCTTCAACCTCAGACTTAGCAATTGATGTAATAGATACTACTATAGTAAGCTACATGTAAATCTGATGGAGGATTAGAAATTTGCTTTTTCTGATAAATATACCATCCATTTTACTCTTTTCACCTTCTAGATTAAGCTGTTTAGGAAAATGAATACATTCAAAAGTCTCTAAAAGTAAATTTGCAATGGACTTCTTGCCTACTGCATTTTTCTAAGTACATTTTGCTAGAGCCACTTTAGTACAGCGAGGTGCATCACAGAGTGAAGTGCATGGCAAATACAATGTATTAATTAATTCTCTACTAAAAATGTCTTCAGTAACAGATCTTCACCCGCATACCAGCAGCACTGAAGTAAATTGGCCTTGTTCAATCTATGTCAAAATGTATGTATTCACTTTATGTACGCAAGACATGTTGAAGGAAATAATCTAAGTAGAGTGACTTCTGTTTTGGAGAAAAGGCAAGGTCTAGGGAAAACAGACATCTAATTTTCTTATGAAGTTACAGCTGAGCTGCCTGAGGTTTCTCATGCAATTTTGCCATCACGAAGCTGCATTAGAATCTGTTTTTCCAGGCAGTTTTCCTACAGCTCCAATGAAGTTGATTTATGACCCATTCACTTCTACATGTTACAGCAGCAATATTAGCCAGGCTTCTTCAGTACATATCCATTCTCAGACTTTCTTACTTAGAAGAAAATTATTTACTCTATACTCTTACCTGGAGTATGATCTCTATTCACACTTTATTCCCCTTATCATATATAGGTTAGAGGAGGAAGTTAAAGGAACATTTCTTAGGCAGATTCCCTCACTTAGGTCTTAAAGTAATATTGCCCACTTTCCTTAAAAAAAAAAAAAATCCTTCTCTTCAAGAGTGAAGGTCCAGAGTCCTTGCTTTTCCTTCTCCCCAGATTAAAGGCACTTACCTAAAGCAACCTAAGCTATAAAACTAATAGGCCAACAATCCTGCTGTGCTTAGTAGAGCAGTAAGATCTAATGACTCCTGCACCAACTGTAGAAATTATTGGATTCCCAGTACATCTAAGTGCCCAAATTAGATAAGATTAATTCAGACCAAGGTGCGGATAGGGCACAACACTTCTCACTCACACCTGCAGCAGCTGGTACGTTGAGTTGTGTGCTGCCTCCTTCCTGCAGGCACACAGACCCTGTCCAACCAGGAGCACCCCTGCCTGCCCGCCCCCTGCCCGGGCGCTCTGTCAGGGCAGTGGGGCAGTGCTTCTCCAAGCAGGTAACAGGGAATATATCCTTCACAGGAGGATAACAGAAGAAAGGGAAAAGGATGCAATTCCTTCTCCTCCCCCCTCCTATGAAGCTGGTGATGATGAAGGGGAGAGAGGAATGGATTCCCCTTTTTTCTTCCTGTGGGAAATTAATTCCTGGTCTTCGGAATTAGGGACACCTGGCTGAGATGTCACTCGTACATGGCTCATCCCTTCACTGGGACTGATCATGGAGTGAGCACTAGCATTGCAGTTCCAGTGTGGCCAACTTGAAACACAATTAAAGAAGGGAAGTCAAGTGACATGATATAAATGGAAACTGCAGACCACAGAAGTAAAATGTCCATTATTTACATTTTGAACCAGGCAGAAAAGAGCTGTGGGGATGTTCTAAGCATGAACTATTTTATCCAAAGCTGAGGAAAGGAGTCCATTTGTTTCACAGTGTGAGCAAAGCTTGCCACTGAAGGAATCAGATTTTGTTATTTTTTGCCTGCATTGTGTGCACTACCCTCACTTTTGAGAGCTTGCTGCTTTCTGTGTGGTACCTGAAACATCCTGCATGGCTTTCAGATGCATTAATTATGAAGCTGGTGGAAAAAAATAGGCAGTGACAAAAGCAGCAAAAAAAATTGCCAGTGGTTTGCACAGAGAGGGGAGAGAACAAGCAATACCAATGATTTCTTTCTGATTCTGTTGATGCCTGATAATTGACAGAGCTCCACTCTCAAGAGTAAGCAGGGAAAAGAGGAGGCAGAGAGAG
Organism: Pygoscelis adeliae; assembly: GCF_000699105.1. Classification (NCBI taxonomy): domain Eukaryota; kingdom Metazoa; phylum Chordata; class Aves; order Sphenisciformes; family Spheniscidae; genus Pygoscelis; species Pygoscelis adeliae. The sequence continues at coordinate 1,718,431 of NW_008824650.1, forward strand.
CGAGATAAAATCAGACAGAGAAGGCTCAGTTGCTATTCATTTCAATAATTTTCATCTCCCAGCGTTAAGCTTTTGTATCTGTTATTCTAGTGGTGATAGATGAAGAGGTAAGAACATGGAAACCTAAGCTTTATCATCACATACCTTCCTAACAAAAGACAGGCAAAATAGCAACTTCCTTAATAAGACAGGATGATAATGGATAATGCTGGGATAAGTGGTTTCCAAGGACACCGCCTTCGGGAGGAGGCAGGGTTTGCAGTGCCAGCTTGGCAAAGGCAGTGCTAGGAAGAGCAGCAGCTTTTTCTACCCTCCCCTTGGGTCAGCAGCACTGTACGTATTTGCTGGTCTTCGTGGACGGGTGGTCTCACTGGTGCTCAGGAAGCTGATCCCAGTGTGGTTCGTACCTCTGTCTCCCAGTGCTGGAAAACAGATGGTTACACTTCCAGGGGCCTGAAGACAATGGGGTGGGGGGCGGACTATGGAGATTTGTAGCCCTATGCTGCTCATGTCAGGAGGAGCGAGGTATTTCTACCAGTGGCTGAGCCAACTACTCTTAGGCATCTTGGTTAATTATTTTGAATGGAGGGAAGGGTCAAATACGAGCCTACGCATCCTCTTGTTTCAAACTCTGGTTGTGCTTGAGAAAAAAGGCTGAATGCAATCTATCTTGGGACATGGAAATCCCTGATTCAACTACGCATTTAAGCATATATAAAATTTTTCAGCAAATGTGTCATACGGAGTTGTTTAGACAGTGTTGAATTAGGGCCAAGTTTCCCTCTTGATGCTAGATTGTGATTTTTTTTTTTTTCTATTACAACCCAGTGGAAAAGAGCAAGACAACACTTTTGTTAATAAACATACTAGAGGATCTGAGAACAGCTCATAACAATTCCGCTTTGATTTTCTAGCAGGACTAAAAGTGCAAAAAATGGCAATGGTGCTTTTTATCTCCTCCTAAAGTTGTTTGGTTCCTGGGAGGTATGCCTTTTTCTTTTAGAAAATCAGAAGGTGCTTTTTGAGGAATGGACAATATTTAAAGGGTTAGGTAGTAAAATCCTACATTGCCAAGATGCATCTTATTTCATTGTGGTGTCTTGTTAAAGTAAATGGAGATGAAGTGAAGACAAAGTCTTGGCAAAGTTGTGTTGACAGTATCACTGACTCTTAATGCAGAAGACAGCCCTAATGTTAGAGGATTTATGTTCTTTAGAAAAAGAAAGAAATCATATTGGAAGTAGGCTCAAGTAATCTCAGTTCAAACTGGGATGAAATTCTTCTCTGATACCCTTCTCTTTTGAGAGCTTAAGCTGAAACCCCTGTTCAGAGTCATGTCATTACCTGGTCAAACATGACTGCACTGAGAACATATTGTCCCTCCAAGGTAATGCCCTGTTTCCTAAAAATGCAATAGGCTGCTGAGTATTACATGAAGTGACAATGACCATCTAATTGCAAATAAATAATAAGGCCTGGTCATACAGTTGGGCTAACTCATGCATCCCTACAGCCCTACTGAAACCAGGTACAAGATCAGCTTCATGAACTCAGAGGACTTTAAATACTAAATGGATCCCTTATTTTGAACTCTTTGGTGTCCCTCACCATTCCAGTTCACAAACAGATACTGTTGTTTAGCCCAGAAGTTTGTGTTTGATTATAACATTTATTCCAGAAAGATCTGCTGGCTTTAAGGACAAGCAAATGGAAAATCCGTCATTTCCTCTGGGAATTTTTTCTAACAGTTACACCGTCACACTAATACAAAACACGTCCTTCTTTCAAATTTAGCTTTGTTTTCACTTCCAGACACTGTTTCTTGTTATCCCTTTCTAGGTTAAAGAGCCCTTTCAGAAGCAGGACTTTTCCTCCACATCAGTACTTCCACAACAACAACCTGAGTTGATTCTAATCTCTTCCATTAGCTGGATGGGTGAATCTAAGTGTCCTGGTTTAGGACATATTTCTCTAACACTAAAATGATTTTTGTATTTTTCATTTGCAAATCTTTTCAAATTAATGCAGTGTGAAATATGGATTAAGACCTATCAGGAACAAAATCAGTAGCTGGGGCATTAGCTTTCCGATTTGGTGCCTGTCATCATCTTTTTTCTTTCTTTTCCTCTTCAGGAAATATTGCTTTAGTGGGGAAAAATAAATTTGTCCAAAACATTCAGATATTGTCTGATGTGTAACACATCAACTGTACTACAGCACAGGCACATAGACTCTGACGTGTGTTGAACATTTGTTCAGCATCGTCTGGATGGAAATATGGACTATATGGCAGCTGTGGCCCCTGCTTCTCCATTTAGGTTGGGGCCACCTCAGCCCTTTGCAATTCAGCAGATGCGTAGGTGTTCGCAATCTGTATGTTCATGCTATGGTAGCTTGTGAGTCAATATGGCTCATCCCTTTGCCATTTAGATTAATGAAGTCATTCTTGCTACTGGAAAGAAGTTGAACCCACTGTTTTCAATCCTAGCTTTCTGGAAATTCAAAGTTTAGTCCCTCAGCTTCTTCACCGGAGGAAGAGTTTTATTGAGTTGACTGAAGAGAACGAAACTTGATGCTGCAAGTTTATGGTCTACAAGTGCTTTATTCAGAAGAACTTCAGCAGCAGCATCAGAGGAGAAACACACTGCTCCTGCATAGGTGCTTAAAGGTTATCTACAATTTGGGCTCCCTGTATAGACTCCCTGTGAACAGCTAAATGAAAGCCTTTTGTCTTTGATATGTAAGAAGTAAGACTACCTGACCAATAGTCTGTAGCAACTTTAAGAAGCAAGTAGTAAGTCTTGAAAGGACTGAATTTCAACTCAAGGGACTGTTGCATTAAAAATCCTTGTGACTTCAAAGAAGGTTTAAGATAAGTACTTCATAACTGATTTTATAATCTTACTAATTCCTGCCGCTCCATTGTTACACAGGTTTTATATTCGGAGTCCTCAGCACAGTGTGACCATGCACCAGTGGAGACCTTTAGATGTAGCCTTATTGTAAAGGCTGTATACTAGATAATAAAAGTTCATTCCGTAAGGCCTACTAAGCAGCCCCTGTATATACAATGAGATCATACAGTAAAGTTTTCCTGTCATTCATTAGTTTATCTGAGCTATTAACCTACAGAGTTTCCACATCTTCCAAAGATTTACTAAGCAAAGGCTATATTTTTCAGATTATAATTTACTTATTATGAAGCACTTAACTGTTTATCTTAGTGGGGCATAACTATTTTAGGAGAC
>NW_008824650.1:1721710-1725433 GCF_000699105.1 Pygoscelis adeliae
CTGTACACACCGTTCATGTCTAACACATGGATTTTGCAGTTTTGCAGAAAATTATTAAATGGACCAGTGAACTGGTGAAAGTTCTGAGATCACAGAATAGTATTTCTTGCCTAGTTCTCCCCAAAATATCACTCCCGCAGATCTCAGGCTTAGACTTTTTCTGAAGAAAAAAAAGAGAATAAATTAACTCAATTATGAAATACTATTTAGGCAGCTGGAATTCAGCTGCTAGAGCAGGATCTGTTAAACCATGTAACCTGTTTCATTATCTTTTAAAGACAAGAAGCATATCATCCATGGGTTTAGAGTTAGGATTTAAAACAAGATCTGCAGATAAAGCTACAGATGTAAAACCAGCACAATTGTTTCATACACACCTTCGTCTCCCTGGTCCCCATTCAAGTTAAGTCTGAACTCACTACAGCTTTCTGATCGGTATGGTTTAGTTAATCAGATGAATGACATTATCAGAAATCACAGTGCATTAGACCCCAGGAATCCATTGCTGCCTTGGTCAAGTCCTGAAAACAGAGCATGTGCTCCACAGAAGACAGGTAGACCATCAACCTGCTCACCTCTATTTCTGCTCTCTGCTCCCCCATTTTAAAGCTCTCTGGCATTCAAGCCGCAGGATTTTCTTCCAGGTGTTTTAGAAGCGCCAGCTGGATATGTCTGAAGGACAAATTACCTGTTACCTGAACCACCATTTGGCTTTACCTGTTCATTTGCTACCTTCTTGCTCTCCTTAATCGAGTCGCAGACCCCACGTATGTGTGGATTTTTCACCAATGGTACTTTTCATAGAGTAACACCTGTTTTTCAGTCCTTGCACTGTGGCCCATGAGAGGGAAGGGACCCTCGTTGCTATTTCACTTGAGCAGAACCTCTACACACTGCAATGGATCACCTTCTATCCAGGAGGACTAGGATGGAGCAGAGATTTGAGCACAGGCTGCAAAGGCAGAGGGGTGAACCACTCAACAATTTCATATCGATGAGGAGTTTCTCTCAGAGATCTTTGAATTCAGTTGACAGATTAGTGCATTCTGTTAAACTGTATATATAACCTGTTTAGATTATACGGTCATTGTAAAGTCACTGTGCTTAGAGAATCAGCTAATCAGTCCCCTGACTGACTGAGCACTCAATCCCCAATCTGCCTACAGCATTTTACCCTTTTAGCTTTTAGTTTCATCTGAAAAGGTAAAAAGCTGGCATGCAACTTAGAGAATGTTTAAATTGTTTAAATATAACATACTCAAATACAGATAAAATGCATATTATTTATAAAAATATTTAAAAAAAGAAAAAACCAGAACAAATACCAGCACGGTTAGAGAACAAGGTAAAGAAAGCCATTAGAAAAAAACACTTTTTAGGTAGCTGAGGTTGTGCCCAAAAGAAAAAAAATAAAATCATATGTTCTATCAGACTAAATGCACAAGCAGAATGCAAACCAAAACCCATACTGAATAATAACTTAGTATTCTTTTTGTTTCTATCTTTCAACAAGCTTTCCAGACACATCGTTTGCAAGAAGCTTGGAGTGCCAAAAGATGATCAAAGCATAACAAGAGCTCTTAGAAAAAAATAAGGCCAAATAAGATCACTGACCTAGTGAAGTATAACAAAAGGCATAGACTAGATGGTTATTCACCAAAAACTAAAGGTACTGAAGTGTAAAATATGTGAGCTACTACATAATACCTGGTCTTTTGTTAAAAACTGTCTTAATACCACAGGAATAGACGGCCATACAATGACCAAATATGATGCCGACTTAAAAGATGCTGGCAGAAGAATCAGGGAATTTTAGCTTTAGGGAAGGGGGACATTCATACTGGGTAAACTGATAGAAGCTGTAGTGTAGAACAAAACTAGCAGGCACGTGGATGAAAATAGGGATATATTAGGAAAAGTCAAGACTTTTGTAGAAAAAAGGTCATGCTGCACAAGTCTGTTAGGGTACTTTGAAGGAATCTTATCTGTGGACAAAGGACTCTAGTCAGATGACAGATTTCCTTACATTTCCTAAAGGCTTTTGAGCAACTGTTTTACCAGAAATTCTTAAAAAAGTGAGTTGTTTTTGTATATGAATGAGAAGCTCTTTGCATGGATGAGCAGCTAGCTGAAAGGTAGGAATAAAAGGGCAGGAACTTGTGGGGGTGTCACCAGTTCCGTCCTACAGATGGTTCCAGCACATGCACTTTTCAAATTATACATAGAGGATGTGAGGAAGAGTCTTATCGGTGAGGTGCGGAAGCTTGCTGGTATTTTATTATTCAGAGTAGTAAAAGACAAGCTAACTGCAAAGAATTGCAGAAGAATTACAGTCTTATGTGACTATGTGATAAAATGGCAGATGAAATTTAACACCAAAGTGTGAAGCGATGCACTTTGTTTAAAAAACGCAAAAAAAAAAAAGCACAATCTTAAATTTGCATACATGTTGATGGGCTCTGAGCTAGTTATTACCATCCAAGAAAAACATCCTGAGGTTAGAAAAGTCACTTTCATACAACTATTAGCTGGATATTCACTGGCAATTAAAAAAAAAAAAAAAAAAGCAAAATAATAGAGAATAGAGCAGAAAACATCATTACGCCACTATATGAATCCATTAAATGATCCCACGTCTGAAGTAATGTTTGCGATTTTAATCCCTCCTCTTGAAAAGGATACAGACAATTGCTGAATGCTCAGAGGAGGTCGCAAAGGTGAACAGAGGTGCAAAATGATTTCCATACAAGAAATGACTAGACTGAGTAGAACCACTGAGCAGAGATACAAGTTGTGAACATCATGGTGGAGGTGGCAAGGTGATGACTGCACATAGTCCTCATAATACAGGAATTAGAGGTCATCAAGAGATGATGTGAGGTGGCAAGTTTAAAAAAATAGCAGAGTGGGTACTTTTTGCACAATGAATATTTAAGCTGTAGGAGTTTTGTCAGAGCTATAGGTGTTTAAAATGCTAAAAGTTTGCATAGATTTGAAGAAATTACTGTACAAGTTGAGGGGAGAAAAATCTATGAACTGCTATTACACAGGTGCCACCCCAGTCCTAGGGGTTCCCTGGACCAGGCACAGTGGGAGGCTGGGTGAGGCTGGCAACTTGGTGGGAGCAAGGGTGAGCCCCACCGGCCTGAAGAGGTCTTGAGCTGCTCCCGGTAACACTCCTTTGCTCTGGCTAGAAAGTGCCTGGGGGTCGTTAACATTAATGAAAATCAGGGCCTTTGTGTTCAAAATGTGAGGATGAAGTTGCTGCATGACTAAAAAAATCTAATGGCAGGAAGTCCTGAGGGAATTTTCAGCTTCCTCCATAGTTGATTTTCAAATACAAACACTTTAAAAAGCAGTAATGTGTCTGTATAATGCACAGCTGATTTACAGCCTAAGTGACAAACATCTTGGGGTTTAAAAAATAATCTCTTCTATTTCAATTTTCCCTATATCCCTCAGAAAATATATGCACCACAGCCTGAGAGACGATACTAGCCCTGCTGAAGGATATTCTGATGAAAGAGCCACTGCAAATAAGTGTATTACCACAGCAAGTAAAATAACGTGACTACAGCGAGGTGCAAAATGACACACTCAGCATTACCATATATATTTACCCAGGCTAGAGCTCAGTGTAAATAACATATAAGGAATGACTCTTTACTGTATCTTAAGGGAGGAACAGTGGTTACAACAGATCATCTTAATAGGACATGGTAT
>NW_008824650.1:1725443-1752065 GCF_000699105.1 Pygoscelis adeliae
GCTGTAAAACTTCTGCCGTACCGTAAAGATGTGCTTGCCTATGACCTAACTTTTACAAATGTTTGGGTCACCCATAAAATGCCTTTTCTGCAATATTTATTTACAAATAATTCCTCTGAATTTACATGGAAGTGCAAAATGCACAGAAAGCTGTTCAACACCAAAGCTGTCCCATGGAAAGCTTTCCCTCAGCCACCATCCTGTTTGGTTTTTTTTGTATGGAGAATCAAGGTGACCGTGATGCATCTGGGATGCCAAGAAGCACGATGGAAAGGTGGCAGAGAAAGCTGAGTAATGCAGGACTGAACACATGGGTGATTACTGGGACTGTGAAGGGACGAATGGGGTTGGTACCACTTAGGAACAGAAGTGATCAGAGGAAGACCTATAGAAAAAGCAGAACAAAAAGCCATGGATACAAAGATAGTTAGAAGAGAGTTGTTACTGTAGGAGACTATAGGCCATGAAGTGTTGAAAAAGACCGAGAAATAGCATCAGAAGCAGCCTAAGCATCAAGGAGGACAGGGAGGGAATAGAGACCTAGAGACGTGGCCAAAAAAAAGTTGCCAGCAAGTGTTCAGGGAGAAGGTGAAGTTGGGTGAAGAGCAAGCCAGAAAAATGGCTGGGGGAATTTAAACTTGAATTCATCGTTGTCATCAGCATTCCCAGTTTGTTGACAGGAGGAGGAAACCAGGGAGACGATAAGGTTATCAGGGAAGCAGATGAGTACAGCCCTGGTAACGTGCTGGGTGTGATGGGTAATGGCTTGTAAAGTTAACTTAGGTAGTGAAGTGATACAGACACTGTTTTTTCCCTCAGAAGTATTCGAGTATTGAAGGACTGGACCACTTCATGAAAGGAAGCTATGAAAGAAATGAAGGCAGCCAATAGCTGGGAATGCAGGATTTATCAATGGAGAAAAGAACTGGGAATAAAGAGCAAGCAAAAGACCTCAAAATCAGAGCGAGAAAATCAAGGGAGCATGAAGGAAGAAAAGACAAGAAGGTCATGAAGAAGGAAAGATGGAGGAGGCTGCAGTTGTTAGCAACTTTGTCATGGTTTGCCAGTGTGGGATTCAATCTGGGAGCTGAAATCAGAGCTGAAGGAGCACAGGGCAAATGCTTGCAGGAAATTCCTCCATTGTCCCTGAGCTCTCGCTGGGAGAACCCATGCACCGGCACAGGTTAATCAAAGCTGGAATGTAAAATGAAGTTTTGGGAAGAGATTGAGCATGTGAGGGGCAAGCAAATGGAAGAGAGAAGGGCACAAAGCATCGAGGACAGAGAGCACATTGGAGAGGAGGACTTGGTCACTGAGCCAACACTTCATCCTCCACAAAAGAAAAGTGCCTGAAGCCACTTGTTATTCACGTGGTAGAGAGCGTGGCATGGAAGTTAACTGAGAGGGAGTTATAATCACCATAGAATCATCATAAATGATGAAACGTATCCCCCCTCCCCCATGATCACATTAACAGCTGAATCACTCAGCTCCTTCATTAGTCTGTGCTGAGAAAAAGAAGGGGAAAAAAGGATTTTTTTTATAAGAAGCTATTTTTCTGAACAAGCAAGAAAATCACAAACAAGTATCCCAGAAGAGAGTTCCTGCACAGAACTCATTGCAGGTTAGTTGTACATCATTTTATATTAAGCGTTGGACATATTGTAGAGGGACCAACTTGTTGCCATTTTACATTTCCCAGTAGAATGATGTTTCTACACTGATTCCTTTCTCTTGACAGCTCTGGTAATACTCTGGATGTGATGGGTAATGGCTTGTAAATTCTGCTTAGGAAAAAAAAAATCGTCTTTAGTTTGGTGTTGTGGAAAAGATATCTTTCTTCCGCTCAGACGTGTCTTTGCACATAGCTGCCAGAACCTATCTGCCTCTGCGCAGGCACGGGCAATAGTGGGGCAAGGGGACATGGGTGACCCCTTTGCTTTCCATGAGCAACAGTCAGCATTTCGAGGCGCATCTCTGAGAATAAGGGTTTAGGGAACATGAGGTCAGTCACTTGCTCTGGATCGTCCCATGGCTGTGAGACAAGTCATGTCTCCTCTTTTTATGTCAGTAGAAAGCTAAGGTTTCTCTGAACAGAAATGTGTCTTTGTTCTCTTTGCACCATGTAACAGGCAGAGCCAGTAGCACTTTCTTTTCCATGGGTGGCCCATTAAAACCTGGTTGGACTTTATCAGTTTTCAGCCATTTAGGACAATATTTTTGATTGCAGGATTGAAGGGATGGAGGAAATCAAGTCTGGAGAAAGCCAGCAGCCTGTTTTGATCCCCTGCTTCCTTCCCAAGCCTGGAAGAGGATGTTTGGCCTCATGTAAAATAGAGAAAGATATGCCCATGATCTCCGCAGTTAAAGCCCACCTGTAACATGAGTAATATCCCCTAGCGCCATTTCCTAGCTTTTCTTCCCCTATTGATCAATCCTTCATCACTGAAGGGCAAAGCTGGTGCCAGGCACCTCTGTGTTTTCCCCAGGGCTATCACTAGTTGTCTTTTAGGTAGCAAAAACTTGTCCACACACATGAAAGAGGGAGCAACAGGGAGTACAACTGGTGGGTACCATGCTGAGTATGGGTGTAGAAGACTTTGCTCCGAGTCCTGGATGCAGCAGCCCTCTGCAGACAGTAAATCACTAGTCTTGTATATCCAGATCCTGACCAAAAGGATGGACATAGCGTCAGGTAATATCAACAAGTTTACAAGAACAAAGCATTGAAAGAATTTAAAGCATTTAAAACCTAGTAAAAAATGATTATATTTTTCATGGGGATGGAAACAAAACAGTTGGGACTAATTCTGTTTTTACAGCAGCCTAAACAAGGGATTGCAGTGGAGAGGAGTTAGAATGGTTTTAGAATTAGGAGTTAGAATCAGGGTTTAACTTTCCATATATTCTCCTCCTGTCTGAACTACTCCCATTAGCCTCTTCCCTCCATTTGTACACCATGCTCCCAGGCCTGGGCATCCCCAAGTTTTTGTAGCTACTTGTTTTATGCTATTAAATTAAATGCTGATTTCCCTGAGGTCAACAGTGACTTTCCCTCCGCTTTTACAGCTCCCAGCATAATGGGACACAGCCCTGAGTAAAGCTTTAAAGATGCAATACGATGCAAAGAGCATATCAGTAGCAGCAATATCACATTTTCAGTCTCCCTCTTGAGAAATTATTTAGTAAGAAAGAAGACAGGAAAAATGTCTTTAAAGCCAGAAGGGACTTTGTGCGAACAACTTTTTAGACCTCTGTGTGACATGAGTCCAAGGTACAGCTTTGTATTAATTCATGTTTCAGGTGCAATAGCTGTAGCTGGATTAGAACTATATTGGGGGGGTGTCTTTTTGGTCAAAGGTTGCATCTTAGTGCTAGAACATCCACCATGTCTCAGCAAGAATAGTCAAAACCCTTCTGCAACCCAGAAAGGCAGAAGTATGGCAATTCTGGAATGACAGCAAAAGTGCTCCCTAAGTCAACTGGTTGCCAAAGAGTACTTTTGCAAGGCTGTGTGCTCATGCACAGGCAGTATTAGGTGATTGTGAGTGCAAATTACAGAGGTTAGTGAAAAAACAATCAGCGAGAATTTCTAATATCAATTTTCAGCTCACACTGATGGGTATGTGTTTGTTCAAGAAGCATCACACGTGCAAAATCTCACATCGTGGCCATCTGGACTTCCTCAGGGGCTGCAACGGGTACTCATGTGCTTCTCCCGACTTCTGCTGTCCCTGTGTAACACAGGGATCACACACTCAGGGCAGGGAGCTGACATTAAAGTAACACACAGAACTACACAAGTGTGCAGAAGCACTTCTGTTGTACGTTATGCATCTTACTACTATTTCAGGTAAAACTGCATGCTGGCAATTTTTTGGACAAATAAGCAGCAAGTAATGAACGGACATAAAAAAACCCCACAAAACAGAATGAGATTTTAAAAGAAAAGCTGTGTGATCCACAGATGATGTAACCAGTAGGATAAATAACAGATGGGCAAAGATAATCTTGGATTAGAGGCTGAACAGTGAAAATGCAATGGAGTGACTTAAAATGAACTTGCAATATGAAACAGTCCTCACCAGAGCAAGGCTCAGATTCCCAGGACCCCTGACACAGACCCCCTGTATTCTAGCAAGGATTTAGAGGCAGGAGCCATAGGATCCAGCTCTTTCAGAATTGCATCAGGAAATTAAAGAGAAAGAAGACAAGAAATACACTTTTTTAATCCTGAGAAAACACCTGGGTCTTCCATTTATGGAAATAAATTGTGATATTAACGTTTAAAATAGAGTGACAACCAACCATTAAATCTGCTACAAACAGGAATAGAATTATTTCAGGGTTACTGAAGTCAGCAGTGATCTAAATAGGCATGAAATGAGGATCTGAATGAATGTAGTGTTGCTTTCCTTTTCTTTAGAGCCACAACTGGGATACTCACATCACCGATACAGGAAGCAACCATTGTTTCTGGAAACAAGCCACATTATCAAGCATAGGAAACCTCCTAGGAAAGAGACTATTTGCAGTAGGCAAGGCAAAAGCAAAGCGAGGAGCCATGGGCAGCGTGAGTGGCTGTTTCTTGGCTTTGTTGGAAGCTGTGTGGTTGCTTTGCTGCTTTTTTTCCTTATGCTGTGTAAAACACACTCCCTGGAGAAAGCAGGATTTACCCAGCTAGCTGAAGGCTCTCTGCTATTCAAGCTGCCTAATTACAAATTACGTCACATCAACTCATCTCAACCCCCATGCGAAGGGATTATAGACCATTAGGGAGTCAGATGAGACCACTAAGTCTCAATTCACTTTGAACATTTCACAAATAGCTAATCACAGGCACTCCGTTCTGAGCGAGATATGAAGTTGGGTCATGTCTAATCCGGTAAATCAGTGCACCCGCTGCCATTATTCTCTGGGTAAACACAGGACATGTGGGTGAAGGCAGGTGACCTGGGCTTCCTACACATGCAGCTAGCAGATTTTTTTAAATCAGAGTGAGTGTATCGTGAGCAGAAACTCTCTGGTAAGCTGGCAATTGAGAGTGATTTACAGGAGTTATAGGCCATTTGCAGTGTGACACCATAAGTCAGATGCTTTGAATTTCATTCATTTAAATTCCCTTTCCAAACAAGAGGAATGAGGCTTGCTGCCTGGAAGTTTACTGCTGAAGCAAATAATTCAGTGTTGATCTTATTTACTTGCTGAAACTATGAATCTGCTGGCTCCTGAGGATTTGACTGAAGAATGGTAACAACCGATTCTGTGAAAGTTCCCCAGAAAGGCACAAATTCTCTTCTTGAATACATCAAAGCGGTACCACCCAAACAAAACCACAAAGGACCTTCCCTGGAATATTACTTACTGGTTTTTGACGTATCTGTAGCTTCTCTGGTGTCTGCTTTGCTACCTCACCAACTCTCCCAGGAAATGAGAACAAGCTGAAAAACAAAATTTCTCACCCAAGAAGCATTCTCACATTTGACATTTAATCTGGTACCATGATGAAAGCACAAGCTCAGTGTTATTTTTTTGTAGTTTGTGGGGTTTTTCCTCCCTTAACACACAATAGTTTGAAATAATGTACTTGTCCTTACTGAAATATTTTTTCTTGAAAAGATTAAATAATTTTGTTTAATCAGCAATTGTTTGCTTTCATTTTGTTATTTTAAACTGTATGTTGTATTACACATTACAATTAATTAGTCAAACCACCGACCAAAGTGAAGCATTTAAATTTATAGAAAAATTTGTCACTGAAAACTGGTTAAGGTGGCAGATTCTCAAGGAAAGGTTTGTACAAACCAAAGTAATAATATAAGTTTTATATCATCCCCAAATAATTGATTCTCAAGTGAGCTGCTGGCAAGCTCCAAACTGGCTTTTTTGGCCTCACTTTGGGTCACATTTGACATTTTATAAGCTCTATCTGCAGATCTAGTGAAAGAATAGTGAATCCTTCTGCAGGTTTCCAAAGGCACCTTCTCTCCTCATGAAACCTGTGTGCTGAGAATCGGCACCATTAACCTGTGTGGTGCCCAGGTGTTACGGTGATGTGACCTGTGCACAATACAGGTTCAGCCTTACTCACTAACTCACTGTGTGAGTGGTGGCTGGGTTAGAAATCTGATTTTCTCGAAGTCTCTGAAAATGCTGTTTATATTCCTCATTTATAGAGCAGCCCAGACAACGTTAAATACGCTGAATGCTGGACAGTATGACTGTCGCCCTACTGCTGAGCCGTGGCAGGTAGCTGGTGCATCGTGTGTCTGCATTCCTGATTTCCCCTCCTGTAGAAGTGTGTCTAGTGGTACTCCATGACCGTCTTGCTTAATGGTTGTCCAAACACATAGTGAAATCCCCATCCTTGGAGACATTCAAAATTCAACTGAACATGGCTTCAAGCAAGCAGATCTGAGCTGTCCCTGCCCTGAGGCGAGGATTGGACCAGAGACTTCCAGAGGTCCCTTCCAGGCTAAATTATTCTGTGATTCTGTTGGCACTTCGCAGGCTTCTGGCTTGCCTTCTCACCTCTTGCTTTGACATTTTTAAAAAGAAGAGGTCTTAATTCAAAGTTGGATTTAATTTAATTTGACTGCTTTTATTAAACATTCAAACATTAAAAAGACTCCTCACATAAGCATTTTGTTTTGGACTGGGTACAAGATTTTATCCAATATGACATGAATTATGTGTTACTTTTCCGTTTGCAAAGGTTTTGACTTTCAACTGAAATAAACGCTTTCCTCTTTCCCATTGCTCCCTGCCCTGTTTTTCATTTTGGCTAATGAACTGAAAAAAACAGGTCTTTGCACAGCTATGCTAACAAACAATTGTGAATCCAGAAGAAACTCCAAAAAGAGATTTATTTCTGGAAACTCACACAGTTCCTTCTCTCCAGAAGCTGGCTTGACTAACCCGACACCCCAGAGCACATATCCACATATCCTGGGCATCTGCTGAGGACCTGATACAGCTCCCCTGTCCATCTTGGGGACTCACCGATGGATTTGTGAGTGAACAGAGTCCTCCTTGTCTGCCAGTGGTATTTCTGTGATGAGCAAGATCATTTGTGACCCAGTGCAATTTTCTTAGGCAGTTCTTAGGTATTTGATCGTGACTTCCCTGCAGATAGAAGCCAGACTCCCCTTGGTTTTAGCAGTGCAGCTTCACAACCACGAGCAGACTGGAGCAAGGACTACAATAGCAGCGTTTTTGCAGTCAGCCCAGGGATTCTCAAAGCTGTCATGAACTGAGAGGAAAGCCTGGCAGGTTTCAAACAGCCATTTACCAACTGTGTCCCTTTTATCTTGTGGATATAGGGGAGGAAGCTAGTGATGTGTGGAGCCTGGCAGATCCAGATCCTTCCCTATTCTGATGGCTTTCCTCCATCTTCTAAAAAGAATATAAGCAAAGTGGTGATGCAATTTACCTCTTGAGTGACACAAAAGCTGCAACAGAAGACATGTCCTGCAAGGGTGAGTATACTTGGGTATCTGGACAATACCCCATCTCTGAGAACTGCAGACATCTTCAAAGTGCTCTGTTCAGCTGCTAGCCAGAGGCACAGAAAAGCTGTAGTGTTTAGAGTTATGCCTTCAGGGGTCATTTCATCACTATGATTATTTTTTATTTTTTCCTCAGACTCTCCTATCTTACCTATTAATAATATTCCTTCTCCTTGTGTCACTAGAGAAAGAACAAGCCAAAATGGGGAATATGGTTAAATACTACCCTGTATTCTATGTGTTAAAGGAGAAACTTTCAAGGAGTGAAGCAGCTGTGTCATCTTCAGGTCTGAGTTGATGTGGTACGGGGCCTCTGAGGAGGCCGATGCCAGCACCTGTGAGCCTGGTTGGGTATATTTAGATCTTGAGGCCTTCATTCAGCAAGATACTTAATCATGTGCCTTAACATTATGCCGCCGAATACTCCTTCTGGACCTCATCAGGAGTCCTCATCTCTCTGACCTTGTTCTTGAACACGTAGCTACATCATTAGGTTCATCTGCATTAAGGACCTTAATTAGAAAAGGACTTCATTTGAAAGGTTCATAGCTGAGCTGAGCGCAGGGGGAAAATCAGCCTCTGAAATCAGGTCACTCTGTGTGACAGACTTGAGCTTTAGATACCTGGATTTGGAGGTCTTGTCTGGAAGGATGCTGCTTGCTGTCTACCAGCCATGAGAGTGTATTAGTGTCTTCCCAAATGCTCATTCTGAACAATCTTTCTCAACATGCTTTGAGGGCCATGGCTTGGAGAGTTCATGGGTTTCTTAGTAGGACATAGTACATCACAACCTGCTAACCTGGAGAGAAGTGCGCTTAGAGTACTGTGGAGAAACTCACTGAGGGAATGGTGGAATAACAGACTCCTCATGCTAACACATGGGCCTTTTTTAACTTCTGTACTCATAAGTAGTGAGGGGGAAAACCAGATGCCAAGGGGCCAAGATAGAGAAGGAAATGGCTTCTGGGACTAGAAGGTCTGGCTGCTTTCAGAAGGTGGCAGATCCAGTTCTCACCAGGCAGTGTTGCCTTGTATGGATATGAGTCAGGGCAACTCCAATGTCAAACATAGGGACTGTGAATGGACTGAGATTTCCCAGTTATGAGAGTGTCCGTGTAATGACTTGTGTTTTCATAAAATGGGGCCAGACGAACTGCAAAAGCACAGCACAAAGTGAACATTGACACTGCATAATCAAACAAGGTTTCTGTACAAAGCTGTGATAAAATAATTCTACATTTATCATCCCACTTAATTGTAATGAGTCTAAAACTAATGAGCCTTACCTCTAAACTCCATTTAAGACAATAGTTAATTGCTTCATTTTAATAAATGTTGGCAGAATGGTGAGTATAACAATGACTGAATGCTCGATTACTTACCTAGGCTAGAAAATGAAGATATACAGTATTAATGATATACATAATCTGAAAAGCAATTAGGATCCTGAAGGTAGAATAGGCAACTCATTTAAAAGTAGGGTAATAAATGAACTTTCTCTTCAAACATAAAGCAAAAAGAGGTTTCAGAAGCAAGAAAGCTCGTTGCCTGGGATTTTAGTTTCTCATAGATTCATTTCTCGTTCCCCTCCTCTCTACCTGTGACGTGTTCAAAACCTGTCAACAATAGTGTCATGGGAACACAAGAGAGCTGAGCAAAGAGCAATACGTTCATGCTGAACAGCTTGTGCTGCACAGGATGGATGTATTAAATGCATTAGAGAGCTCAGCTTTACAGCAGCACCAATAAAGGAAAGGGGCACCCGGCAGATCTGGAAACTGAGGGTCAGAAATGAAAGAAGCAAGGTTGCCGAGAAAGCCCATGGGAAAGCTTTGAACAGAATTAGTCTTTGCTGTACATATGTTCTATACCTCATAAATACAGTGGTGTATTTCTAAACCCAAAAAACTGGTGTGGGGGGATGCTGGTTCTATTCCTACCACCCAAGTCACTATAAACGTCTTGCTTTCCCTGGTTGTGTTTCCCCTATTGGCATTGAAAGCTCTCTAGACCAGAGCACATCTCTTTGTAAACGGTGTGTAACAATAGTCGTTAGGTCCTCAGGACACTTCTGGCATCTCCATGACTTCACTGAGGACACCTCGTAGAGAGGTATCTTCCCCAGCACGTGCCTTCTGAATATTTCACTGCCACCTGCCCCAGCAAACAGTGCTGCCTTTGTATGGCAGGGGGAGGGCATGGGATGGAGGGTGTTCTCTTACACCTACTCCTGTGTATTTTTTCTTAGGAGCAATGTTACTGATTCAATGTGAGAATGTTTACGTATATGGCCTTTTTCATCAGGCACTGAAGAACAAGTCTCATTTTTATTAAATTTCTTCATAATTCAAATCTTTGAGATGTATAATATTAGGCTTCATCTCTATTTTTCCACATTAAGAGAAATTAGATTCTTTCAAAAGCATAATGACAGTTACTATAGATGGCCTTTAACTAATACGTTGTACAGAAACACTGTACTACCGCTCTCTTTGATTTACAAATTATTATATTCCCCAGCAGTGCAGACAAAGTCCTGTTTGCATTCATTAGTGAAGCTACTGCCTGAACTCAGGACATCTTCTGATCCATTTTCTCTTTCTTCGACAAGTCTTTTTTCTTGGCAGTTTGCAGCAGTAAATTTCCATTTTTGCAATTGCTTTTTAGTTTCTTGTTCCATGAATGATTGTTCTCTGTTTATCTATATTTAATCACATTCACTATTTGATATTACTTCAGAGTCCAATTTCAAAGCCCATTATCATTTGTTGGTCTTTAGCATAATTTACAAACCAGAAAACCTTGATTTCAGTGTCATTAAACCCAGTGTTAATATAAACAATGACAAAGCTCACATCCCACAGCTGGCTTCTGCAGTCTCTCATGGTCATTACATTTTTTTTTTAAAGAGATGGTTTCTAGAATTACCCTAATTTTAAGCATTGCACTAATATCTCATGGCTCTATAACTCTGCCTCTTAGATGTTATTTTAATTGGAAACCAAGGAATTGGGTTAAAAGCTTTATGAATATCCTACCCAGTGTAGTGATCAGTTTCATTACAGAAGCCTTTTCACTGACAGTAAAACTCAACATGTTCTACCAAGCTAGTGAAGCATAACCCTCCTTTTATGAAATCATATGGGTTTTCCAAAGTAGAGCCTGTATCACACATTTTGTGTCCTTTAGAAACACATCCCTCCTTTAAACCAGTTCCATTCACAGGACACAGGGCATCGTCGTCAGGTGGCATGAAGGTTTGGAGATTTTGTGCAGGATCAAATGCACAGCCTAAGCAGAGCATGAAAGTCCTGGCGATGGCTGCTATTGCCATCTCTTTTTTTAGTAGCATGGCTGCTCAGTGGAACTGCTTTTCTGAACAAATGTTTGCAAGATGAGACTGTTTCCACTGCTTTTCATTCTCCATTTTCTGAATCCTATCAGCGAGGGCTTGTGTATCCTGGCTGGAGCAGAACGCTCACCTGAATTAAACCTTGAAGCAATTCTTATTCAGCCAACTTTGCGACCTGTAGAGCAAGGTGGGTTTTGTGTGCTTTGACTTTTCCATGACCTTTTGATTCAGGGGCTCTGTCAAGGTATTACAACTACTCACTTGATGGAGAACAACCTCCTTTATGCTTCTTGCCTTGTGAACAGACACACACATGCAAAAGGCACACACCTGCACGCATCATGAGTGGGACATGATTACTAAGGTCCCCATTCAATGACCTGCTTTCAGTTGTTTATAATTTTGCCAAACATCCGTTATCTGACTAAAACTCATCACCATGTGTCTGCCTCAGGCTGAACTTACACAGAAACTCTTGGCAGAGGCACCACAGCTGTTTTGAGGAGAGGATAGAGAAAAACATGCTGCACTGCTCATGCCAGGCAACCCTTGAGACTTTTCTTAGGCAGCTTTAGTACCCCTTCCCCCATTTGAAACTGTGGCAGGAGAGTTACCTTTGTGCCAAGGATAATTGTGCAAATTCCTAGAAAATCTGTTGAGCTGAAGTTTTTGGAAGTTACCTTTTTTTCCCAGATCAGTAGAGACTTCTGAAAGTTTGACAGCAAACATCTTCCAGGCTCCGGTTTTCACTGAGGGTTTTCCAGCCTTTCAGCTCTTATTCCTCCTGAACTGCACTTGCATGGAGACAGTGACTGAATTTGCTCTTCTCAGCTCCAGGGCAGACCCAGATGTTCTTGCAACACATTCTATCTCCCCAGTGTCAGGGGGAGGCCAGGCACAGAAACAAAATATTTCTGTCTCTCCTGTGCTTCCCATGGCTTTCTCTTCTTTGCTCCTGGTACACCTGTAGTATGAATGTGGGGAGGGGAATTGCTGGGCTAGACAGAGAGTCTGGTGAAAGAGGTGATTAAATTAGGTAGAGATAAAGGAAGAAAGTTAGAAAAAATGCTTGGACAAAGAGATGAGCACTAGGAGGTAGAAGAGGAACCAAGGAAAGGGGAGTAAAACTGGGACCAAGCAGGAGAGAAGGGAAGGGGGAGACATTGGTGCATTGGTGCTACAAGGTGGGCAGAAAAAGCTCTGACCACCACGGATGAAAAAGAGGTTCAGCCCTTCATCAGACTCTTTTTCCACCAATGCAAAAGTGTGAAACCCTCTGGCCGCCTGTGTGCTCTGTTTTTCAGTGCCAGTCTGCACTGGAAACAGTGACCTACTACTGCTCTCCATTATCGTTCCAAGTGACCATGACCAAAGACCACGCTTTCACTCTGCTGGTTTTGGGAGATGGACTAGTCTATGCAACACCATATGCTGAGATTTATCCTGTGTGGTAGGGAGGTTCTGTTTAGGTTTTTAAAAGATGGAGGAACCTTCATGTTAAACAAAACTTTCATTAGAAGATCATTACAGAAACTGCAAAGTCAAGCAGTCAGAAGTTAGGAAATGTAGATTGACAGCAGAGATCTCTCACTGCTGTAAACACTTACTGTAAATGAGAGACATGTAGAAGTCTTAAATCCCTCAATAGTTATAACTTCTGTTGCCCTTTTCGTAAAATGTCTAAAACCAATTAGAAAAACAGTTCTGTCACCGGTCATATCCCACATTCCTTTCCTTTATGTCTGCAAATGTCTATAGGATATGGGTCAAGAATGAATTTTAGCCTTTAATTTTCTGTTTCTGAAGGAGGGGTAGAAATTTTTGACATACAGAGCAGTGAGTAAGAGTCGGCCAACTTTATCTGGAGGTGAAGGTAACCCTATCAATCTTATTAGCTGCTTTAACATCTTTGAAGATGAGAATTGATTCTTCAGCCCCCAGAGCTCACCTGTGTGGAGGGGAAGGTGAAACAACAGAATGGAAACCGGCAACTTGGAAAAACATTACAGTTTACAACTCTGTAAAGAAGCTCTGCTGTGTAAAGTGATTTACTTAACAGGACGGTGTAAAATCTTGGAAAGGGAAAATAAAAGACCCAAATTTGAGACATATGCTGCCTCCTCTGGTACCCCGGCTCATGCTGATTAGTCCCTGCAGAATTCAGTTTTACAGAATCTATTTTATAGACATTAATGGCTAAATGGCTTCCCCAAGGTCATGTTGGGACACCAACCAGAACCCCACATTTCTACCCTGAGGAAAGGGGTGATCTAAGCTGAGATATGGGAGCCCATAGAGTATAAGGAGATGGAAGAGACAGATGTCACTTTGTCTATCTCTAGGCAGCTGAGCCAGTCTGACTATAAGTTGTACCTTCTCCCAGGCTGACTCCCAGAAAGTATTCTCTTTCAGTGGTTTTGGTAACTTCCCAAGGAGAGCTGCTGTAGTCGGCATCTGGTCTTAGAGAGGAACACGTGAAAGGACAGCAGTAACACTGACTTTTGAAAGGGTTGAGAATTAACAAGAATCAACTTCTCAAACACTCATGGTATTTTATATTCCTGACAAAAGAACTGGGACTGCCAAATACATTACTTAAGCCAGGCTAATCTAGCTCATAAATAAATGGGTAATTCTAAGGAAATAATCATAAACCTGTCTTTGGCCACACATCACTTTTGAACTTTGCTTCAACCACAGTAGAAGACAAGATTATGGATGTGTCAAGGGATGAAAAAGGAATTCACTTCCATGTAAATAAATCTTTCTTATTTCCAGTATTTAAACAAACAATTCAAAACAGACGGAGGCAATTTTCTTTCTAAAGGACATGGCTAAGAACCATAGACACTGGGTTGTCAGTTCTCCACCCTTCGCAACGAAAGGTGATTTATCATGCAAGCAGTCTGAAATACATCTCTGGAGGCTGTGTCCTGCTACTTATTTCAGACGGTAGAAAGAATGGTTTAATGGACAGCCATGAGACAGAAATGAAGAAGAGTGAGGGCAAATACAGTTTATTCCCTGACTATTGCAAGATTTCCTGATGGCACTGGCAAGTGACATGGCCCTTAGTTTCTGTCTAAACTTCAGAAGACCACCATTCATCAGTACTTGCAGAGCAGTTCAGATCTTTAGAGAGTGAGGGCAGAACTGCCTCCTTACTGGGCTTAGTAGTTGTTCTGAGTCTACAGCAATTACAGGAGACAGTCTGGGAATTTGTATCTTTATTGAGAACCAAAATAGTGAAGTCTCAGGGCTTTTTTTTTCATGCATTGTACACTTTTCTAGCTAACTAGGGCTGTGATTCATCTCACCTAGCTTATGAACCAAGCTAATCACTCTTCATGGTCACTGGAGAGACCATAGGCACTTTTGGGGCATGATTTATCACCTCTATTCACAATCTCCACCTCAGGCTGCTCAATTGTTCCCTACCCTCTGTGGCCTCCATCAGCTTGCTCAGATATGGATGTCTACACTACAGATGAATTTCAGCCTCATTGCCTGATTTTCAGAAGAGCTAAACACCCAACTTTTTAAATGTCAGAGGCCTGTGAAGCAAGGTTGAGGTGTTCGGGTGTTGCAGGGTGTTTAGCCTACTTGTGGCTACTTCCCCAAACCCTGTGACTTTACAAGATCATGACACTGTGAGGGCTCATGCAAAATGTCACTTGGTACTTCCAGGACACTTTCCCTTTGATAGACACATTCCAGGCAGGGCATCCATTGAAACAACTCCCACAAAATGGATGGGAAAGGCTCTGCCTTCAGAGTCTCGTCCTGGCAAATCCAGCTCCCAATTTTGCTCTTAGAAATGAAGGTTCATCTCCTCAGCGAGGCTGGGATCCAAAGCTCAGCTGGGTTTTTGACCCTCTCTTAGTCATTTCAACATCAAAAATGAGGTCTGCAAAAGACTGTAAGAAAATTGAAAGCAGTTAGGGCTGAATAAGCCTCCTTCAAAGCAGCTGTGCTAATCTTATTATAAAATTAAACTCATCCTCTCCAAAGCAGATGTGTTGTTCTGCCCCCATGGAAGTCAAAGGAAGTTTTAGATACACTTCGACAGGGCCAGGTTTCAGCCTTTGCTGTTTTAACCCTTTCCCATGCATTTTACTAACCCAGGTTCTCTTATTTAGCTCTGCTCAGGGGATTTGGGGAGAAGCAAAGTCTAACAAACTGGTTCTCCCCTGTAAAGAGGACAGTAGCTACTTGCCCTGTGGATGTTCAGAAATTTTATTAAAATGTTTTACAATGGCCAGAAGACGGAAACATTAAAAGATTGATTTTTGGAGTTGTTTAGAAGCTACAGCTCTCCTAACTTCCACTGGTGTTTTAAATACTCAGAAATTCTTGAACAAGGGCTGAAAAGCAATTAACATGCAGTGCCTTCCAGCACTGTAACCAAAATGTTCTCAAAGTTACTTTTTGGGGCAGTGACTTCTATTCCTCATAATTTATATTGATTTTGACATTTGAGAAAAATTGCACATTTGAGACAGCACTTAGCAGAGGTTATACATTTCTCTAGCTTTCCTTGACTGTTTTGTAACCAGTTTTGTAGAAAAGTGTTTCTATTTTCACCCTGTCTCACCTTTGTTATTGAAATGCTACAAGACCTCTTGGTCTCACTGCAGACTGTGCAGTGTACTTCAGCTCTCCAGATCTGAATTCTGCAGCCTGAGATCTCTCTTATTCTCCTAGTTTCTTCCTTCTTTGAGCTGTTGTTCATTTCCTAAGAACTAAGTTAATTAATCTTTGATCTTTTCTTCTTCCCACACAAACCATCTTCTCTGATTTCAAAAACTAGTTTCCCTTCTGGAGCTGATCTTAGGGGGCTACACAGAATGTGTGCAGATGTCCCCATGGGAGATGGAGAGCAAAGGGACCCTTAAGCCCTCAGATCAGAGCTGAGCTATGATCTTGCCCATCTCCCAAGTGTTGTGATGATACCTACCTGATCAGCAGAAATTTTTCAGTACCCCTACACACACTCCATGCTAGCTGTGCAAGATACTGATAGTTTCTGAATACCTACGAATGCCTCATTAAACCCTGACCTGTCTTTGCAGGTTCTGCCCTAGTCTATATTGAATGAGTTTAGTTGTCTTTCCTACAGATGTTCACAGCCAAGCCAGATGGGGGAAGGATAGTTTCCTTCAACCCAGATCTGCAATGGTGCCTAAACCTCCCTGCACCACACTGGAATTAAGTGCCTAAATGCCCCTGTGCATCTGGAGTCCTGCCCAGAATAACACTGGCTAAAGAAGGACGAGGGGTGTGGGGAGCAAAGAGGGATGATCAGGGATGAGGAGCGCCTGTGGTAATGAGAAATAATTGCAAACCATTTCCAGGTTTGGTGTGAGGCCACAAGCAGAGCAAGCAGGGCTGGAGGCACCTTTGGCTCAGCTCTTGCTGGAGAAGCTCCTGTAGGGGGGATCCTGGTCAGGCTCTAACACTGGCCCTACAGAGATATGGGGAAATAACCTCTCCCCTCTGGGATGCACCAGCAACACCCAGTTCTTCTGCTCTTGACCTTTGCTAACGGTAAAGGTTCCTGAGACATGAAACTGCAATTGAGCATGTGTGAGGAGAGATGTGCGTAAGCCCTGAATTTATTGTCTGTGTTATGTCATGATTGTTTGGCTTCAGTCTTAATACTCTCCTTAGAAAGGTTCAGAAGATGGAGTGGAGCAGCAGACATGAGATAACACATAACTAATCAGGGCTCAGCCAGATCCCCAAAACAAGCAAGCAATATTAGAAAGATGCTTCCACACTCCTTCTTGATTAATTTTGATGAGATTTTTGCCCAAAGAAGGGGTGTTGAAAAGAAGGTCTATGGTGATATTGCCTGACCTTGAAGCTTGCATCATGTAGCAACTGAGTAAAAATATGGAAGAGAAGAAAAAGCTGCTAATACGATCTTCAGGGGAAAAACCCGCAAGCCTAAGACAGAAATATTGCATTCAATCAACACAGCCTGTGAGCCAAATTCTGGTGCAAGGAGTTCTGTTAGCTTCGATGGGGTTATTCTCAAGAGGTAGGGGAAAAGTATACCAGCCCTAGTGCGTGACAGTTTGCAGGATTTCACTGTATAATACAGATAATTACAATTGCTCTTATGCACAGCCACTTACCTGTAATTAATTCATAAAATAATTATCACGAAGGCTGCTCTAGTTAGATTTCACATTGAACTTCAATACAGAATTCTGCTGCTGCTGAAGACTGAGAGCTAAAAATAATCAATATGAAATAAGGGATGCCATAAATACTGGGTGGGACTGATTCACGCTACATAAGGGAAAGACAGGAAATAGAGTAAAAGGAACTGCTTCAGCATTGAGAGAAAATTGATTTGACTTTCATAAATATTCTTTCCAATATATTCATATCACTGCTATCTTGGTTTATTGGACTTCACTTTCGCCACAGTGACATTGCTTTACCTGTTCCACCTAGATTGACTTATTTTACTAGTGATGTGTTTTTTGCCTCTGTTTATCAGTTTGTATTTATATGTGGAGCTAAGTGAGCACTGCAAGATAAAATTAAAGTTCAGCAAATTTCCTTTAAAGGGTGTTTGCATTGTCTGTACTGGCTTCCTGCATGTGCACAAAGCCCATGGTCCTATGGCTGCTTTGGGGTATGTGGACATCTCACTCATGAGCCCAAATGTTTTCCTCTACTCCTCCTTCCCGCTGCCTCTGTGACTGCTGCGGCACAGGACATGCAAGGAAACCACATTGCACCATGTGCATACAAATCACACGCTGCCCAGAGGTCTGGTATTGAAGGACAGGATTTTCCAAAGAAGTATCTCCTGTGGCTTCAAGAGGCATTGATGTGTCATGTAGTACTTCTTCAGTAAAGACACCGCAGCCGTCAGAACTCCCTTGTACTAGCGATAGAAAGGATGAGGCATGTCTGGGGTTTCCACATAATCTACCTGCTGGTGAGAGCTGGGAAAGGGGTCTGAAATGAATGAAATATGTCTTTTTATCTTGAAGTTGCAGAGTATCACAAGACTCTTCCACAGCTCATCAGTCAGGTGTTGATTTGGTTAAGTATCTTCCCCTTCTCCTGGGTCATTTATGAACATGCAAACAACACAGACCTTAATAGAAATCCATAATGTAGGACCCCACTTTTTCTCACTCTCTAGTGTGAAAACAAACTATTCATTCCTACCCTATTGCTTAATTAATTAAGCAATTCCTAGTTAATTGCTTTCAGTAATTAATCTGGAGTAGGACTTTCCTTCTTATCCCATGAGAACTTAGTTTCCTTAACAGTCTTTGGTGAGACATTTAAGTTTTTTGAAATTCCGGCTTCTTTGCACTGGCAAAACCTTATTTATCTTCATGCTCATTGGCTCATTGCAAATAATCCTAAGAGATTTGTAAGACATCATTTATTTTTTCAAAAATCCCATTAATTCTTCACAATATATCAGTGTTCATATCAGTATTTTCTAATTCTTTTCTTTATTATATCTTATACCTTTTTGTCTCGTGCAAAAGACAGAATCACTAATCTCTGGATCCTTACACCACTTCTAAAGCTCTTTTAAAGAGTAGTATTATGTTTGCCAGTGAGATTGTATTTATTGCCCTGCATTTCTCAGATACAAAGGCTCAGTTAAACAATACTTAGCGATTCCTCAATTTCATATTTTACTACTATTTGAACACTTGAGTTAATATCATCTGTCTCTAGCAATTTGGGCCTGCTTAATCTATTAATTCACTCCTAAATCTCCTCTATAGGTACTCCATTTTGAGACACTTTTTCCAACTCTGCAGCTATAAAGCGTGGTTTGGGTGTAGGAATCTTCCAACTCTGTAGTGAACCATGAAGCAAGAATTTAATTTCACTTTTTTGTAAAATTGCTAGTACTTCACTCTCTAGTCAATGGTAGTTTATGAATGTAATAAGAGGTAGCAATATTTCAAAGTATTTTCTCAGCTTTTGTTACCTGTAATAAAATGTTGAACTAAATTAATAAAATATTGCAACAAGCCTTGTAAAGAAATCCTTCCAAAAACCATTTAGAAGACACTATTGAAGGAACAGAACTGCACACTGATTTTTGAATTATACATATGTGACAAATCATGGCAAATCGACTATCTTCTGGAAGAAGTACTGACTTAATTCCCTGTCGGTTTGGACCTGCTGCCTCCTATCCCCTAGGGATATCTCCTCCATGCAAAGAACTCTATTGCTCTAATCATCCCTGAGCATGAAAGCCTGGACCTCGTTATCCCTGTCCATGTATGGTGCGGTGAGAGTGACATGCTGCTTTCTGCCAGCCTGTACGCAAGTGAAACTCTCAGGGGGATGTTTTTTGGCAATTGCTGTTAAAGGGAGGGTGGGTTTGGGGATCATCAGCTTTCCACGAGTTGCACCCAAGAGAACTGCAGTCATGTTTTTGATGCTGTGGTATCCAGACATTAAAATGACATCCACCCGTCTGTGCAAAATGCAAATCCAGCCTTAAAGGGTGGGTGCCCTGGGGCTGTGCTCCCCCGCCTCAGGATGTCTCTTTGCCCACAGCATCCGTGGGACCTGTTACTGGGTGAAGCCTGTAGGAAGCAGGGGCTCTACCTGCCCGCCGGTGGAAGTCTGCAGGTGGGGTGTCTAATGGGAACCAGCCCTCCCCAGCTCCCTTCAGAGACGGGTGTGTTCATCTGAACACAGCCTGAAGCGAGTCAGATGGCTGATAACTCAAAAAGCTCTGTAGACTGTCAAGGGAGCTCAGGGTAAACTGCTCCAAGGGGGTCAGCTATCTTGGGTCCCCTCTGCCTGGCTGTGAGTCTTCTGGGAGCAGCATGAGCAACTGGGGACCTTGGGGACCCCTAGGCTCCCTGTCTATATTTTTTCAGCCTGGCTTTCCCCTGTTCCCCGCCGGAGCAAAGACCGAGAGCAGAGGAGAGCACAGAGGAGAATTTCCCTGAATTTCCCAGTTCCCTGCCCTCGCTGCCTCTTGCCCTGCAGCGGAGGCTGCCCTCGCTCAGCACTGATGCCATATGTCCGAGGGCGAGGGTAGGAGCAGGTTGTCCCCAGGCAGCTGGCCAGGAGAACAGATGGCTGCGCGAAGGCACTAAAGACTGTGAATCAACCCTGGATGTGGAGGGCACAAGTCAAACAAGAACATTTAAAGGTCTGCCCAGCCTGCAATCAGCCATCTGTGTTAATGGAGAAGAGACGCCATTCGGAAGTAGTACTGGGGATTAAGTAATTCTTAATGGTGTCGTTGTACAAGTCCCAGTTAAGGGGGCTGCTCCTTGAATCCGAGAAGCTAAATGTGCCTCATCCTGCACTGCTCGGAAAGAAGAGGCTCTCCTGTTCCCAAAATAGTAAGGGAAACAGCTTTTATTTCTGCATAGCTATTTGTCTGTTTGTTTTCTTTTAAAAGCAATCAAATCAAACCAGTGTAAATCACTCTGAAGAATCCACGATGCATCAAAGTTCTGTGCCGTGCTTGATGCTGCTCCAGACACAGAACAGCACATCCTCCCTTGGAAGGAACAGTCTGAGACAGGGAAGTATGCTCTGAAGTTAAAAAATCTGCGCCATGAGGCCAGCAATGCCTCCTGTTAAAATTGCAGATGACTCATTTCTTATCTAAACAAGAAGCAGTGAGTGTCTGGGAAGCAATGAGCAAGTTTTCACCTACTCGGCTGTGCTTTTTGGCCACCAGGTCAGGAAGGTGCTAAAATGTGCTGCAGAGGATATTTACTTCACAGACAGGATAAATCTCTGACCACTCAGATGAGAAATGAGTCCTCTTTGCTTAGTAAGTTTTGCATGCGTGCTCCTTCCAGTTTTGATTAAACTTTCTTTTAAATTCGTTGTTTAGAGTGGGGAAATCTCTTTAGGTTTCCTTTGAGCAAAGAAAGCTATTTCCCATCTAATAGGGGTTTTACTATTATCCTAATCCTAACTCTGTACTAGTCATGCCCTGACTGCTTTAAGGAAACAAAATAACAAATATTTCACTACATATTTTCTGTTGTTTTCTCGGACTTATTTTTGGAGCCAATATTTTAGCATTTACAAGAGATAAATAATTTTTTTTAATATGCGCAGTCAAAAGTAACACTCACTGTAATTAAAGTTTCAGAAGAGTTTCCATAATAAAGCCGCCTAATTCCAAAATATAAAGCAACAGATTCAGTTTGGATTCCTTCACTATCATTGTTCACTGATGAATAATATTCATTTATAGATCTCATGGGAACAGCAGTTTAAAATGGCTGAAGGAAGATGTTTAAAGGGATGATAAGAATTGCATATAGAGTGTTAGAAACTCTGGTACATAAGCACATCATTAACTGTCTGGAGACAATTATTACAGTTTTACTGCCAGACAGGTGGCACAGAGGAGTGACAAGGGTCCTGGCCGGGCTCCTGCTGTGACACAGCCTCTCCATGTGTCCTTATCGCCACCA
The DNA here is from genome assembly GCF_000699105.1 of Pygoscelis adeliae. NCBI lineage: Eukaryota > Metazoa > Chordata > Aves > Sphenisciformes > Spheniscidae > Pygoscelis > Pygoscelis adeliae. The sequence continues at coordinate 1,746,764 of NW_008824650.1, forward strand.
CTGGGAGATGAGCTCCATGGGGGTGCCGAGGCACCTGATGGCTGCTGCTCTGGAGCAGTGGACAGTGCCCGTACACCGCTGCAGGTGTGGGCATTAGCTTCTCAGGAACACATTCCTGTGGTGCAGCTCCACCCATGGTCCCTTCACTAGTTTGATAGCTGGTGGATAGTTTCTTAGCTACAAAGCAGATCGTCAGCCGGGTTAAACCTCTGGAGGCGCCCACGCTTGGTAGCAAGGCTTCTTGTTTCTTGATTACTTTTTCATGCAGGAAAGCAAATGTCTCCATCGAGGCATAGAGATATTCCCTATGCCTACCCAAAGGGAGGGATAGAAGTTAAATGAGCACCTCTGAAAAATGCACTGGCTGGCACAGGCAGGGGCCTCACCACCCCGGTGATGGGCTGAGTTGTCCACAGGACTCTTTTATCGCAGTGCACCAGGCAGCTCAGCATCCACACCTGCCTGGGCAGGGAGGTAGAAAATCAAAAAGCAAGCAAGAAGCAGACCCTTTTTTCCTTCCAGCACAGCCATGCTGGTGTTGATGGCTCTGGGCAGCAGCACCTACATGAGAGCGCTGTAGACCTGAAATCCCCTGTCTCCCACGGACTTGGATGTCTGTGTACTGGGGAGGAAGGCTAAAAGCACAAAATGAACAAACAGTGCAAGATTAAGTGCCTCTAATTTAAATAGAAGCTGCCCTGGGGGTTGCCCCAGGCCATGGAGGGGGCAATGACTGAGACTCAATAACATGAGGGACTTCTGTTCAATCCATGCCATGTTTTTCTCCTCATTTTGGCTCTCCAAGCAGCACCAGGTGGCTTTGTGCTGCTCAGTCTTGGCCTTGGACACAGAAAAGGAGCAGTGATGGCTTCGGGCCTTGGCTGAGAGGGGCGAGCACCTTTTGCAGGATGCTGGCTCTCGCAAGCCCCTCCAAGCTGTGCAACCTTCACAGGGTTGTCCAAAGACGGCCAACCTGTGGCTGTAACAGACCTTTAAAGATCGTCATGCAGCAAGTGTGGACCTAAAGCCCGCAGTATATTTGTATTCTGCTGGGAGAAAATAAATCAGGGAATGAATGCAAAGATTTTTTTTTCACTGGCGCTTTTTTTCTTGCCATTTTACAGCAATGTGATATGAAGGAGGGGCACGGGGCTAATGAATTTCGACCTGTTTAGTCATAAAGATTTATACCTGTGGCTTAGAGCTAATATTGACGAATAAAATGGCTCCCCAAATCCTACCCATTTTATAAAAGTTAATCATACCCTCATGGCAGCCCAGGTACAAAATAAATTTTGATTTACAACTCTACTAAAATGATCGGTATTTTATGCTGATCATTAACAGTATTTCACACTGGGGAGTTGTTATATTAGAAAACAGTAAAATGGTGTGTATCACATAATGATATTATATTTGGGCACCACACAGAATACCAAGGGCTTATTGAATTTGTGTCTGAAGGGGACATTTGTTAAAAACACAACCATTGGAAGTGGGAAAAATGTGTATTATTTTCAGAAGTTTATTCTGCTAACATGCAGTTGGCGCTAGTGTAACCTTTCTGACCTTGGTGCTATAGGTGATGCTGATCCATGTATTCCTCTGCAATGACCATGTAGAGGGCTGAATATTGAGATTTGATTCCTCTTTGGCCCGTGGAACTTGCAGAGGATATTGGTGTGGGTAGGCTTAAATGTAATTTTATTCTTGCAGCAGAGCTAAGCTTATAAAAATATATAATTGATAGTTTTTATTTTTATTCACCTTGTTTCAAAAATTGCTTCCTGTGCTAGGGTTTAAAAACAAACAAGATTAACATTGTGAATATCTCTAGTAGGTTTGTTGATATGGCCTCTGGCTTAATAAGCAAGACACAAGCACACAATATAATTGTCCCAGAGAACAAATGTGATACTCATAATCCTGACACCTGAGGGTTCAAAGAGGAGTTGCTTCATAAAATATACATGTGCACACATGTGTGCTTGTACAATGCCCAGATCCTGGGGAGTTCTGATGAGGATATTCAGAGAAGAAATCTGATGGTGCATGGTCCAGTAAAAACATTGCTGACTCAGTCTCCAGAAGCAACTGTAGATAACTGCACCACTACCACTACAGAAGCCTAATTGCCCCTTCATTACAGTGCATTTAAAATAATGCATTAAAAAGTGCAGGAGAGTGGGATTGAACAAAAGATCAGGAGGGCACTTTGTAGTCAGTGTGATTTTCCTGCCATGTTGTTGTCTTGATAAGTAGCATCTGAAAGCTTCAACATTTTCAACATTTTATGCACAGGAACAGAGCAGTTGGCTTTTAAGAGGTGGCCACTTATGAAGGTGCCTGAATGAAAGCTGAGCTTTTAGCAATCTCCTTGCAACTGCTTATATGCTGATCCCTCTGGAAATACCGCCTGGGGATTGTCTATTTTATGCTATTGTTTTAGGTGTCTGAAATTTCATCTGAGACAATACATTTCATGTGGTTCACCACAGAAAGGAGAGGTGCGACTGAAGCACTGCATCTCAGCTCACTATTTATTGTATATTGCTAGGTACAAGATAGCTGCTGTTAAAAAAGTGGGACTTTTGCATACAGGTTGTACTCACCGTTGTTGTAGGAATTGCACTAACTTCCTGAAGCATTTGCAGATGCAGGAATCGTCAATGCAGCAGGTCACAAATAAGGTTCATTTCTATTGTATGTGAGCTCCTAGGAACCAGAAACAAATCAAGAACTCTCCTCCCAGCTCACTCCTCTCCCCCGTTGTATGTGCAACTATATAAGCACTGAAAAAGAAGGCAATTTCAGTCTGTAAATCCAAATCAATTTTAGGCCAGAGCCACTAAAATAAGTCAATGTGTGGCAAGTCAAGTTATCCAGACTAGGGGAAAAAAATCCAAATAATGCAGAAAACCCCAGACATGATGCAAACATTCAAAGCGATATGGATCTGCTCAGATGGTGGCAATTATGCTCATGGATGAACCAGGGTTAAACATTCCAGGCTTTCAAATGCCTATCTTTAACCCACTTCTTTGCTTATCACTCCTATATTTCAGGATTTGCTCCATCACATTGCCTTGAGCTTTGCTTCTCCCATCACGTGTTCAGAGCCTAAGTAACATATTTTCATCTATAGTTTTCAACAGATACTTGGGGGGGAAACAAAAAACAGAAAATCTACCCATTTTCTGTTGGCTGATCTTTTTACAGAGCTGGCATAAAGAGAGGAGACGGGCATCTCAATGCATTAGTTGTCTTATTTTAATCATAATTGTTATTGGGTTCAAATTCCTTGGATGGAAGGGAAAAAAAGCTCTCTTGAATTAACGGTGAAAAGCTTGGAAACCGAGAGAGTTGACAAAGCATTTTAACAGCCTGCTGCTCCCTGAATGGCAGCTGATAATGAGCTCACAAACTTGTGACTTGTGAGAGCTCATCCGTGAAGGGGGAATGTAAAAATTACTTTTATGAGTTTTAAAACACTCATAACTTTATTAAGCTCCCCTTTTCACTAGTAAAATAAGTTTAATTGCCCTTCATGGCTGAGGAATTATGTTTATTCTAAAGTGATTCATTTTTGTCTCCTGTTGAAGGGATTCTTTTCTTTTGCCTTTTCTTGTGCATCTATCAGCTGTTAGCATGGCAATGAAAAGAGGGGAGGAGAAGGCTGTCACCAAAGCCCTGGCAAACCACTGGTGCTTAAATCCTTGTTTCCACTTGATGGGTTTATACTGTGCCAGTTTTTCCAGTGGCATGAAGGGAGTAAGCTCTCCTGTTCCCTTTGACAGTCAGTGAAAGCTGGGAGCCTCATAAACATTTCACCATGACAAGCTCTATAGTTAAAAATAATTATAACAATGAGCATTCAGCAGCAACCAGTCTTCAACCTATTTGTGAATGTTTGGTTTTTAGAAATAGTTTCTTGTCACAGTCCTTGCTATGCTAGTTGGATGCTCAGAAGATGAGTTTGGTCAATGTGCAGTCGGTCCTGGAAGGTTTTGGTCTGGGATTCCATATGTGCATGTTGTGTAGTACAGGATTTCCCAGAGACCATGTTGGCTGAAGGACTGCTGCACCAGTCTGCTTTGGAAGAGTTTCTCAGATCTCAGAATCTGCTTGCCAATGTTAAGCCAGACTTCATGAAATGAAGCTTGAAGGGCTCTCCTTCTTCCTGAAGGTGATCTTCAAGGAGGGAGATCAAATATTGGACCAACAACTCTAAGTTGAACACTGTCCTCATGATTAAGATGGCTTTTCTCATTAATACTAGTTTGTTTCAACATTTTTAATGATAGTTACCAACATTTGGAAGTTCTTACTCTGTTAGAGTCAAGATCCTATAATAAATTAGGCTGACAGAGAGAAGAGACAGGACCTGTCTGCAGAAAGACCTAGAACTCCATCATGGACCAAAGTGCCTTTGTGCTGATTCCTGGGAAAACACTTGGAAGAGGAAGTTGTTGCCATTCCTAAAATTGTGCAATAGTTTGTTGGAGACTTTGGCATCTACAGATAGCACAGCACAACACAGAATAACTGAGAAAGCTGGAATTCAGAACTGAAAAGCAGAAGTAAAGTGGGAAGCTTTATTCCAGGGTAAGAAAATGAATAGACAGAAGGTGGAGAGCAAAACACTGAAGCAAAGCGAGCATTTATTAAGAACCTGGCAGCCAAAATGGGGATATTTTACGATTGCAGTGTCACTGTCTCGTGGTTGCTTGGCTCCCTTTCTAGCTAACCAGCTTGTTTTGTCCCAGAGATTTGATTTCCCATATACACAGTTTGTCTCATCACTTTCACTTTTTTATTAGTGGTGATGAAAAAGCCCAGCTCTTCTTTTTCTTTTTGCATTTTGGCAAGATTCAATAATCTCTTCAGCAGATTAACAGGCTTGTCATTGGCTGAACCACCATTTTTTAAGTGAGCCTAGCTGTTGGAGCAAGATGGACTTAAAGTCACAGATTTCAAGTTTAGTGCAAAATACCTTTGTTATGGCAGCAGCAGTGATTATGGAGAGGCAGGGCAGTTTTGATTCACTGGTTGTAAGGACCTCTCCTGGTTTCGGCAGGGATAGAGTTAATTTTCTTCCTAGTAGCTGGTACAGTGCTGTGTTTTGGGTTTAGGATGAGAACAATGTTGATAACACACCGATGTTTTAGTTGTTGCTGAGCAGTGCTTACACTAGCCAAGGACTTTTCAGCTTCCCATGCTCTACCGACTGAGAAGGCTGGAGGTGCACAAGAAGCTGGGAGGGGGCACAGCCAAACTGGCCAAAGGGACATTCCATACCATG
>NW_008824650.1:1752190-1756051 GCF_000699105.1 Pygoscelis adeliae
GGGCGGGGGGGCCACTGCTTGGGGACTGGCTGGGCATCAGTCGGCAGGTGGTGAGCAATTGTACTGTGCATCGCTTGCTTTGTGTATTATTATTATTATTATTATTATTATTATTACATTGTTATTATTGTTAGTAGTAGTATTTTATTTCAATTATTAAAGTTTTTTTATCTCAACCCACGAGTTTTTCTCACTTGTGCTCTTCCAATTCTCTCCCCCATCCCACCGGGGGGGTGGGGGAGTGAGCGAGCGGCTGCGTGGTGCCCAGCTGCCGACTGAGGTTAAACCACGACAGGACCATACGTAGCTATAACATTGTAATCTAGTTACTTACTCTAGCAGAAGTTACAAATGAGCAAAGGAGACTTGCTGACTGAGGTCTGTCATAGAAATGGGTACAGCTCATCAGTTCTTGCAAGCAACCATTTCCAGAAGGTCAGGCTGGTCCCTAGCTCCCATTGGTTAACAAAGATTCAGAGGCTTTCCAATTTCTCCTACAATGTTTTACAGCTACGCTGTTTCTAGCATCCTGAAAAATGAGCATGACATTTCCCCTCCCCATGGTCCTACACCATGAGGCAAGACCAAGGTTTTAAAAGATGTGCCTGAGATAGGGATTTGTTCCTGCTCTCATTCCCAGGGTTTTCTTTGGGAATTTCATGGGCTCATGGTGGTGTGACCACTCTCTTCAGAACCAGGCCAACCAGAAAAGCAGCCAGTTTAGTACTCACAGATTCAGCCGAGGTGTTCAAGTGCTTCTACAGCTTCTCTCTTAAAAACATTACACTTCTGCAGTCTACAAGTGAGTGAGTCTGCCAAGGTGTTTTCTTCAGTTCGTGGAGTGAAAGAAACATTTTAAAGTCATGATTGTAGACATCTTTAGGATGAGATGAGATGCATCTTAACTTCTCTGAATATCCCCTGGCTGAGTTTCCAACGGCCACACAGGGAACCCACGGTAACTACCAACTCCTACACAGAAGTCTACATTTTATGTGTCTAAATTCTGTCAGATTAATTCCACAGTAATGATCACAGTGAATCAATATACCAGGCAACAAGGAGCCCTCAAATTAAGTCTTTTGATTGCCCTTCTGTCCTTCATAATGCACGGTGAAAAGAATTTCCTTTTATTTTAATGTTGTGATTTTAACCTGGAAATTCAGATGAGTCCTGACCTATTAATACAGTTGTAACCATGCAAACAGCAATGTTGTTTGCAAGATTAATCAAGAAACTGGGATTTTGCTTTAAATTACATTTCCTTTCTGCTGCTTTAGAGTGCTTATTCTGCACGGTAAGGTGAGATGTGTTAGGTTAACTGCATTAAGAAAAGAAAATGGAGATTTGTGTTTGCAGGATCTATCTAAATACCATCTCACCCTTGATGTTACAGTCTAATGGGATTTGAGTAATGTACTGGTATCTAACCTCTGTAAACAGATTGAATCTAAATTATTTGTATGAAGGATTCAAGGACATCACTTTCGTCCTTGCTGCTATCCCCTCTTGCCCAGCTGGTCTACAGCTGGTTAAGAAAACATTCCTACTTTTGAGATTGATGCAGAAAGTGTTTCCTAGAGGCGGACAAAATATTACAAGCAGAACTCTGAGCTGATAGAGGAGAATTTGCAACAGCAAAGCACCACGTCTTGCAAACTCATGATAAATTTTCCTAAATACTGTATGACATATCTGGCTCCTTGATTAGGTAATTTGCTATAGAAGAAATTGGTTTTATGTGTTCAGATATGAATGAGTCTCACTTACCTTCCATCACCTAACTGTTGCATCAACAGTGTTTGATAAAAACTGATTTATTGGAATTTTTGCAAAATTTTTGCATGGGAGCATTTGTAATGCTCCCATGGGGAATCAAAACTCTTGAACAGTGTCTGGTTGCTGTCTGGATGGTGACGGGAGCCTGAGTTGCAAGCAGTCTTGCAAGAGCATCTCCATCTGGATTACGTAAGAATCCCCAAAGTGCAGTTCTTACATCCAGCTCCTACATGACCACTACAGCAAATGCATGATCCATAGTTATTGGCTGTCTTAAACTACAGACAAACATCTCCTGTCTTAGTAAAAAAGTACAACAGCACAGAATAACAAAAACCTGTCCTTTGTGACCCTTTCTGTATCTGCAAGAGAAATTTCTACTGTCTATTTTCTTATCTATGTACAATTTGATCAATTTTGCACTGAGAACTACCTCAGAGAGTCCAGATTCTCCATCCAGGGTATTAATCAATATGTCAAAATGTACAAATTGCTCTGAAACATAAAAATTGGTCTAGGGACAGCAGGCACCGCCTGGGGAAGTCTTCGGGACACTCCAAAATTGCCACCTGGAGAGCTCCTACACTGAATAGTGAAATGCTTTGTGTGAAAAGTGGCAAGAAGTGCAGTCAGTACCCTTGTTTCAGGTCGGTCCATTGTTTGAACTTTAACCACTGTCTCATCTGTGCAGCTGGGGAGTCCCTGACCACGCAAGGAATTCATAACATAAGTGCATGGGGTGTACGCACAGGCGCAGCCCTGATTCCCTGCTGCACCACAGCAGGACAAATTGATTGACTTCCATAGCTCTCACTCAAACATAGGTGTCTGCCCAGGCCTCCTGACCAGTGAACAAACCAAAATAATCCACTGGGATGCAAGCCACTATTTGGTAGTGCCACTTCTGTCCAATGACTAGGTAGGAAGCTTGCTTCCAAATCGAGTGCTTCTGAGTGGATACTAAAGCTAGATTGGGTAAATCCAGATTTCAGTTCCTTCATCACCTGTGAATGGTCTCTTGCCACTTAGCACAGCAGCTCCTGCAGAAGCAGACACACAGTAGTTATCAGGTACATCATGGTATTCTACCAGCTTGCAAACTCTTTCTGGCTCCCATTCCCATGCTGGATGGTGATGCAGTTAAACCAAAACATACCCTGTAATAAAAAGAATTGATGTCAGGGTAGAAATTATGTCTGCTTAACATTCAGTAGCGTCTTGAATCAGCCACAAACATTAAATAGTTACACAGAAAATCCTCTCACAGCCCCCGGAGTTTCCAAGCAGGAGTGAAAGATCACCTCTGGGGCCAGATTTCTGTCTGCTTCTAGTAATGCTGGCAAATGCAAGGGTGAAAGATGGCAGATAGTCCATGCAGAGACTGTATGGACCTTTTCGCAGCTGACAAGATAGCAAGAAGGGCCAGCAAGAAAGTAAGAGGGTAAGTCAATCCTGCAGGTTCATGCAGAGTCATGCCACCACTCTAGATGGAGCAAACCATGGCATCTGGGTAGATGGAGGAACTCATGATTCTTGACTGCACTCAATAACCCAAGGTGCATGTCTCCTGTCCCCTCTACATAAATCTGGGCTAATGACACACTGTTGTATTGCTGCTTTCTGTGGGTTCCAGGCACTGAGCTACAAATTTCAAAGCCCAGAGTTTTGGTAACAGCACTGGGTAGATGTCATTTATTTTGCAAAGCCAGTCTCAAAAATCATTGTGACATTCTAGATAGAGTATTTCTTCCTCACCTTATGTGTGCACAATGCTTTAGAGAGCAAAGACAGTTCCAGACAGAGATATAGCCAGAAAACTCTAATCAAGAAGTAACATAAGGAGGAAGAGGCAAAGGAAAAGTTTACCACTCACTAAACCTTTCTGTCGTTTCATTTAGCTGTTCCTGTTTGCCCTGTCCTTCCCAACTGCTTTATTTCCACATTTTAAGTTTTTGCACATCACTACTAGACTGGTCTGTTCATAGTAACTGTTTATTGGCATTATTGGTTCACAGTATTAAAAGCTCCCTTAGACCATGAAATTTTAATAAAGTGAAATATATTCATTCTTGTTCAAAAGCA
>NW_008824650.1:1756108-1757619 GCF_000699105.1 Pygoscelis adeliae
AATTTCCTCTGGTAAGCACACAAAATAATTATTCATCCAGACCTCGCTGTTTAATTTGCCTCCTCTGCTCATGCATCTTATAGACAATCCATCAGCATTTCCCTGCTTCCACCAGAAGTAAAATGATATCTTAACAACACAGCTTTCAGATAGGGATTGTTCAAGTATTATATGCAAAGTATATCATCAAAGCAATCCCCTCCTGAAAAATGTTCTTCAAAATCTTTAACCAAGTCCACAAAAAAAAGATTTGTCAGGCTGAGAGCATTCATTACAAATGGAAGTTTAAAAATAACAACATCATTCAAACTAAGTAGTGGCTGTTTGAAACAATGTCATGGTATCTTTTGTAATGGCTGTTTAAGATTTAGTGGTGGCACCAACAAACAGAAGTCAACAATGCATCCGACCCAACCTCTGGTCAGTTTGCTACTGCCTTGGGAATCCCTCTTCAGAAAACAAACTGAAAACAAATTGATAGAAATAGCATGTTTATTATTTACCACAAGTTGATAGCAACAGAATGTCAATTATCGAACCTTTGGACCAGGTTTGTGTCAGAACCGGTGGTCTCGGTAAGAAATATGATTCCTTACAGTGTCAGGCATTGTATAATGGACAGAAGCATTGTCCTGTCCCCAGAGACCTCCCACGTGTGGCACAAGTCTGCAGACAGGGCTGATTCTGACCAAATGCGGGTGTCTGGAGTGGGAGTAGAGACCATGATATCCATTATAGTCATTGGTGAAATAGGTGCTTTTACAGTGAGTCATCTAAAGAAAGGTCTAACTGAGACTAGGTGAGTTACAGCCTGACTGCCTGTCCGTCCTGCTTGACTGTAAGGATGACTGGCTCAGATGGAAACTTCTACCCTGAAGATATCCCAAGTTAAGCAAGGTGATCCCACCCCAGAGACCAGCCCAAGGGAGTCAGTGAGATGAATGCAAGTCTCATTGGCTGCAATCCCAGCACGGCAGAGACAGAGATGATCAGTTCCCTTGTTCACAATTGCAATAGATCCTAAAGAAAGCAGTGGTTATGGTTAAAAATAATTGCTATCTCTGCCATGCTGTCCTGGAAGATTAAGGTATTTCCTGAATGGCCTACAACAGATGCCGAGGGGGATGAGGGAGAATCAGTCTCAAAATCTGTGCTCCCCCAGCAGTGCTGGTTCAGGCTTTCCTTGGCTGTAGGTGAAAAGCCCACCACCATACTCCACAGTGCCCCTGGGACAAAATCCTGGAGGGGATACCAGCCTCAGAGCCATGGGTGGCACCTCCACCAAAAGCACCTGGGTGCCACATTTAGTTGAAAATACATGCTACTGTATGTACATCAACACCTTGGTCGGAGAAAGGGATGTGTGTGGCTCCTCACTTGCTTTTCTCAAGGAGCAATGCAACAATTACTCAGATCACACTTTAAGAGTGCCTGCCCTCCAGGAGCACTTCTAAGCTATGAAAATAGAGTACAGAGAGAAAGCTGTGGGAAGTGTCTCAAACTAATAAATT
>NW_008824650.1:1757695-1760147 GCF_000699105.1 Pygoscelis adeliae
CTGGGCTGCATATTCAAGATTGATTGCTCAGCTGAGCTGCATACTGGGGAGCTTTCTCATTTCCCTTCTGGGAAACGTTAACTTCCGTTGCTTTCCTGTTACATTCACTACTCCTAGAGGGAAAGATTTTGCTGACTACAACAGTATTTTTCATGCTAAATTATTCCACTCGTGCAAATCTGGCCCTGCAAGGTGCTCAGCCTCTGCTCTCTCCAGAAATTAGTTGGGATACAGAGAAGCTGGCAGTTTGCAAAAGAATCGTAAGATCTTCCAGGTTCATGCTCATTGCAAACAAAACAACCAAAATGTAGCATCCAGTTGGCAAACCTGCTAAGCAAATATCGATGTTCATAAGAAAAGCAGAGATAGACAACATGATGGCTGTGATATAGCTGTTCCCATCTGCAAGAATGATTAGGAACTGAATACATTATCTAACAACTACTCAATGAGCCTGTACATGTTGCACATACTGGGCTAAGAAAGGAATCTATAATTCTGCAAGGACACCCTGCTCTTCAGGCAGCACTGGTGGCTCCAGAAATATGTTTTGTTAGAGGTATCTTTTAACAGCTTCTTTCATAGCCCTCCACCAGAGAGGAAACTGTTGCATTTCTTGTCCTGTAGTATTGCTCTGTCTGCTCTCGAAGTATGGTCAAGTTCATCAGACCAGTGGTGTCAAGTTAAAGATGGATTAAGATATTATGAGACTGCTAGAACCGGTAGTAAAGCTGAGTAGCACCTCTCTAATCAAATCTAAATCCCATCATTTCTTCATAGGGAAAAGAAGAGTGGTTCAGGACCTGGCCTGAGCACCCTGCTTTACTAGTTACTTTCTGTGTGGGAGAATCATTAGTAAATGAACTTTCTAAGACAGTTATAGACCTGAACTTACAAAGAAGGCTCTGAATGGGATTTTCAGATGTTTATTTGCACCTTAAAGTAGCCGAAGTGGAAGTAAGTGGAAGTAAGGCATGGACTTGTCTGTGTCCAGCCAGCTTCCAAAAATGTTGTGGATCAATAGGAAAAATCACGTGATACAGTTCTTTTTTGTTCTCTAAATATTTGATATTAAAATATAGAACTTGGGGGGAAAAAAAGGAAAGCCAGGATGACCAGGGTAAAATAAAATGTCTTTGTTGAAAAACTGTCAAGGCAATTAATGGGCTTAAACTTTGTTTTAAAGGTTGGGTTTTTTAATGACTTCTGGATATTCCTTTTTAAGTTTGGCCCATGTTTGAAGAAAAATTTTGCCAAGCCAGTATTTGAGGCAAAGCAAGTGATCTAGTTTCCTAAAATGTACCCATTGCCTTTCACTTCACCAATGAACACATAGGGTTTGCCAAGGATAAGTGAATGGAGGACTCTGATGTTCAGACAGAGAAAAATGAATTCCCTCCACATACACCCCTGGGTGCCACTGAGAAAGACAGCAAAATGCTGCCAAGGACTTTTGAGCATTGCTGTTTTTGGAAGCCTACAGGCAGCAGCTGCAAGCTTCCTAAATTATGTATGGGCACTACACGAACCACTGGCTTCCCACTTACAGCAGACAAGACCTTCAGAGGTCAACTCTGCTCAGAATCATCAACATATCATTGCTGAAAGGTGTCTGCACAGCCTCTTCATAAAGACCTGCAAAGGTGGAGATGCTGGGCTGTCCTAGTGCTTCAGTAACCTTAAAAGGTTTTTCCTAATGCCTAACAAGAGTCTGCTGCAGTCTAATGCTGTTTCTTTCCTTCCTACCCACAGGGAACAGAGTGAGCTTATAAGAATTTTTTGCATCTCTGAAGCTGTTACTGTCCCTCATCTTTGACTAAACAACTCCATTTAACTCCTCAAATCTTCCACGGGTGGTCCGCATTATTACTGGAGTGCTCTCGACTGAATGCAGTGATTGAGCTGAATCTGTACTTTTTCTGCAGGGAATGGATGATTACCCATGCCACCATTTTTAAGCATCCCAACATGATGCCTCTTTCCATGACCCCATTGATGCATTTGCCATGGCACTTACTCATATCTCCAAATCCATTTCTGCAGCACCACTACCCACCCCAGCACTCCCTAGCCAGTGTTTTTGTGCAGCTGAATGCCTCCACCCAACAGGAACCAGGCACTTGTTTTACTGAGCTACTACATCTAATATTTTTTTATAAATAAATAATCTCCAGTACTATTCCCTTTGTATCTCATACAGGCACAAGTCCTTAGCATAAACAATTGAGAAAGACACACTTGGAGTTTTTAGGATTTTTCTTTTTTTTGGTGCTATTACATGCCAAAATGACATTAGACATTTACCAAAGTCAAAGCTCCATCAGTCCTTGAGAATTTATATTTTCTCCAGGTCTTTTCTGCAGTTTGGTAGCGTGCAGGTGACTTTGACTCTGCCACAGGGTCACACATACAAAATCTGCGGTGGATTCATTTAATACTGAAGAAAGCAGGA
>NW_008824650.1:1760169-1771046 GCF_000699105.1 Pygoscelis adeliae
ATTAGTCAGGTCTGCAATGCAGGTAGCTTGCACCTAATCCAGAGAGAGGCCTGGGTACATATTATCCTGAACTGAAACATCTCTTGCGGTAGAAGTTTCAGTAAAAGCTTCCATTCCACCTGCTTCGGTTCACCTGGAGAAAGGTTTCCCTGGAATTTCAGTCCCTGAGAGCTTCCCTAGCTCATTCCTGTACACAGAGATTAGGAGATGATACGTCATTATTAAGGACACAAGGAGCACAGAAGTGATTTATAGTCTGATGGGCTTTTACTGACTGAAAAAAACAAGTCTTTCAAAAAAGAAGATAAAATATAATCCTTGTGGAATGATAACAGTAGTTCAGGAGGAGTCACTTAGCCGGTTTAAATTTCAGAGATAGCATAAATGAGGTGCCTGAATTCAAGTGTTCATGCCTGTTGGCTGCTTTACTATCAAACCATTTCACTCTACTGAACAGCAGCAAGCATGTTCCTGCACTCACGTCACGTGCCGTGCTCAATGGGAGAAAGGGCAAAACCTTCCCAATTTCAAAGCTGCTGCTCACCATGATGTACCAGACTATCTAAATCACCTGGGGGCTTTCCATCTATGATCAGCTGCTATGAGGAACCCAGCGTTCCTCTGATTCATGTACTCGTGCTTCAGAAAGATCTTTTGCCCGGCCCTGCCTGCAATCCCCGTGCTGAACAGCGTATCTAGCACCCTGTTGATTTTACATTCAAGACACCACTCCACGTGAATGGCAAGATTAGGTCCTGCATGGAGTTTCCCTGGTGGTAATACCTACGGTCATGAATCAGAGTCTCATTGTGGTAGATGATATGCACAGATCCTATAGTTTAACACAGACATACTGGTTTAAAAACCTGATATTTCACATGTAGGTGCTGAGGCAGTTAAACATGATCTCTAATGCATAACCAAAGTAACAGGAATTAAGTGTTGTGTTGCTACAGCAAACTGTCCAAGTCGATGCAGAGGTGATTTTATACACGTAAATCTGCACACACTTTTTAAAGATTAAATAAGCCAGTTCATATAATTCCTAATAAGGCAGACAGTATTAGCCCACTAGAGCTCCCATCCAGTTTAAAAAAAATACAGAAAAAAAAAATTAAAAATTACAAGTTGAGCCATGAAAATCAAGTCTGAATAATATTTATGCAACAAAATAGATTTGGGGTGTTATTTTTTCAGCACTGACCTAGGTTATTCATGAAGCTAGACAAAGATTGTGGGGAGAAGGCAGCATCTTTTGTTACAGCTGATTTACTTTGAAACAACAGACATGTTTCAGGCTCAAATGCTCTTTGCTGGGCCAGGAATAGGTACACCAGACTTCAAAGGTGAGTATGAGCTGAGAACAAAGGCTAGTTCTCTTAATCAGTTAGGGGAAAAAAAAGAAAAAAGTTTGATACCTTTGGTATAGAAGAAAGGATATTACAAAGTGAAAGGTGACATGGGAGTATCTTCTACTGGAAAGAGATACACAAGACGAGAGAAAAGTGAGAGGGAGAATTTATAGCTCATGGCACATGGGTGGTTTCACTGGGAAGCAAGTTGGAGTGTGGTGATGAAAGGGAAGAATTAGACCGTGCCATAAATGTTTGTCTCTGTTCATGCTGTGACTTTTTCTTATCATGAGTAATGTCTTTTGATTGTCAACTTTGGAAAGCGTTTTGTAGCTTTCTCTTGAGGATCAGGGCTGAGAGAGCGGAAATTGAATGGCTGTATTGTAAAAGTTTATTGTCCACTAATAATTGGGTAGTTTTGCCCTTTTGCTTTGCCTGTGCAAGTTCTTTATGATTCACGGGGCTTGTTTCATACATAAAATTTCTATAAGGATATCATGAAGTGGGTGACGTATACGACATTCTGGAAGGAACAAGCATAGGATTCGGGGATATTTTTAAGATTGGGAATATACTGACAATTTTCATACACATTACTCAAGGAATAATCTGATTCCACTCGGTACATGTTGTTCTGTGGTATTTTCCTTTCAATGTTGAGTTTAGTGATCTCTGGTGCAGCTTAAGGTTTGGGAAACAAATGTCTGAGAAAATTTCAAAGTTGCATCATATTTTACTGTCTTTGTTGAAAATATTTGCTGGGCAAGCAGTGTCTTTAGACTGTCAAGGGGGGGTATGGTTCCCCTTAGAGCAGATGTGGTGGTGTTAGAAACCTGACAGCCTATTATATCTTTTTTGATATGTTTTGGATGACTGCTGGGTTTGTGTAGGTGGGTGTGCTGGCTTGCACATTTTTATATAGCATAGGTTTTTGATTACCATTTTTATGCTGACCATAGTTTGCTGGACTTTGATACTGCTAGAGCAGTGTTCAAGAGAGAGTTTGATGGAGGACTGAAGCGTACTAAATTTATCGTAGAAACCAGTGAGGGAAACCAAGCTTTCAGCCCAGACTATAAGATGCTATCTGTGTTTCTCAGGTAAAATGCTGATTAAAGTTGGCTTCAAACTATGGTTGTTTAAACAACTTAAGCATTGAACAAAGAAGTTGTCGCAGTGTGGAGCCACTTTGGTGCCTACAGCTGTTCATACAGTCTGGAGGAATTGTGTTGGTGAGGGCTATGAAAAAGATGAACTCGGCAATATATTTAGGCTAACCTAAAGGTTGGCCTTATTCTGGCAGGTCCTCAGTGCAGGCACACTGCTACCGAGGGTGCAATATCAGTGTACATCCTTCATGACTAAGGCAGTAGCAGCAAGGTAGTTTAAGCTGTACCATTAACTTAATTTAGCTTTGAAGGTGAGAGAGTTTACTTTGGGCTGGAAGAAAGGCTTGTTTACATAAAAGCTTCCCTATTTTGGCCAGTGATGACAATCAATCCAGAAAACTATTTTATCTCTCTCCGCAAAACTTGCTTCACTTACACCCTTGGCCCATCAAGCTTCAAAGCTTACTAAATATTTCCATGACTTTTCAAAGGAAAACCCTTGTCACAGTCTGCAGCATTGCCGTCTGCTTCAGCTGCAACCTGGACCAAGATCCCTGAGCCCTGCCTGGCCACACAATGTAGGAGACAGCTACCAAGCAGTGGCCTCCTCTCATCGGTCCTGGTTCAGCCACTGCTGATGTTACATCTCCTCCGATCACACTCAGGAGCAGTTGTTTCTCCTGCTGCTCACTCTATTCCTGACTCTCCATCCAAGCGCCCCTGAGGTCCTGCAATGACTGCACTGGAAGATGTATAAGCTGTTAAAAAACAATAACAATTTAATCTAAAGCCCACTACACATTACTGCACACAAGCAAAGGACACTGATTAAATACATCAAGAGGAGAGAGGGCTTGGATTTCTGACAGGCATGTAATGAATTGCGATTAACTATGCAGTCACCATTCACAGAAGAATTATAGACCAGAGAAGGAAAAGAAAATGGAATATTTGACAGCAAAATAATTATTTAGATCCCGCTATTGAGAGTGCTTAGGTAGACATGTAGTGGCTCAATGAGAGAGATACAAGGGGCAGCTGGGGAGGACAAAGAAAGAAAGGAAAAAAAAGGCTGATGGGGGGGAATAAGACAGTAGGTGAGAGGCAGTGCTCAGTCATCAGGTTTCTGTAGGAAAGGAGAGGGTGAACTGGTGTATTTGGGAAATGCAGGAGTCTCATACAACTGATGCCCTGGCAGGGAGGGAGCGGTGCAGATTTATGTCTCCTGTCCACCATTAAGTGCAGTGCCCACAGGGAGCCCTACGGCAGGCAGCAGGCTGGGAGAGCACCAGGTCCTTCCATGTGCAACCCTTCACAGCTTTGCCGACTGCCTCCAGGGAGGGCTAAGCTCACTCGCACCGCTTGCCCGCAGGCAGAGAAAGCCCTCTCATGCCTCAGGTCACCCTCCTGCACCAGCCCCTTTAGCCTTCACGGCTTGACACCAGCTGGTCTGAAGCATCCAGGTGGGCATCAAAAACCCAGTCCTGCTGCTGGCTCTGAGCCCGACAGACATGGGCTCAGAGTCTGTCCTTGACCACTGGATTCACTGGTCTCAGTACACGGCCACCAGCACCTGCCAAATTGCAGAGCAGACCAGCAGGATATGAAGCCAAAGAGGCAAAATCAACTTTAGAAATGGTGTGAGCCGGGAGTTGTAACAGCATTACAGTATCAGAAATTGTTTTAGAGAGTGGGAAAAACATAAGTAAATCAGGAATGTGGCACTGGAAAGAGAACAAAAACTTGGAAGTAGAAAAACACGCCACAGCTTAAAAAGGCACAGGCAGAAAGTAATGGAATAAAACCACAGAAAAGAATGCATTATAATAAAGAAGAAAGAAACTCTCTGGTAATACGATAGTGGAAATAGGAGGAAAAAGAAAGGATAGCTGAACCTGGAACAGAACATTATGTAGGAAAATAGAGAATCTGATCAACACAGTGCTGCATCTTTCCTTTGAGATGGGAAAGGAACACACTGAATATTGCAAAAGATACAAATTATAGAGAGGGAAAAGGATACTACAGGAAACAAGTTTATGGAGGCTGAATCACAGACAAGAGCAAAACTGGACTGAGGAGGGAAAAAAGCAAAAATTATAGGCAAGGACAATAGGGTTTTGTGCTAAGTACTAAGCAGGAAATTACAGACAAAGAATGCAATTCTAGGAAAAATAGCAGCTGTACAACACAAAATGGCGATGAAACAATGCTTGTAACAATAAAAAGTCACTTATGAGGAGAAATTGTATCCATGAAAACAATGACGACAATAAAGGGATTAACAATATGGGAACAACTGAAGTTGAAAATATTTGGGTTAGAGAAAGGGTAACGATAGCACAGAAATCAGTGACTAATCACAAGCACAGTTTTCGCAGTATTTCTTTACATCTTGTATGACAGAATTGCTTACAGCAGATGTCCTTCCCTGCACCGCTAGGAAGGCACAGATTTCTTTCAAGCTTGTTATTATTATTATTGCTGGCATTATAGGAGGCTTAATGACCTCAGCCATGGGTCACGGCTCCATCTGTGCTATGCACAGTACAAACATTCAGGGTAACTTCATGATTTATGGACCAGCAGAAGGAACCTAAGCTGGTCATCAGGAGAAGTAATAGTTTGGTAAATTCACAGGTCAGTCAGTAGTGAGTTTCTTGGAAGTGCCACTGAAAAGAAAATTGTGGTCCAGTGCAACAAACTGTAGTCTGGACACTGCATTAGCTAGGTCCAAGTTTGGCATAACCACTGGACTGTTGGGTAAGTTAATTGTCTGTTTTTTTCTTGCACAGACTGACACTCTCTGATGAGCAGAGATCCCATACAACCAGCAATTTCAAAGGGTTTGAGATTGCTACTGAAATGAAGAACTCCATACCAATTTTGTTATTTGGAGTATAATGTTCGATCAATGATATCTGCAAAGCAAAAGTGGTATGAAGCCAGGGAAAACGCAGAGCATTTAGAAGTTTCATAATATAATGTTTAAGGTTATATGTTTCATGATATAATGTTGACCAAGTAGGTTTTACAACAGAAACATTAATTAGAGAACCTGGACGAGGATGAGGAAGAAAGGTAAAGAAGACATTAAGCTGTATTCACAAAGTCTTGCAGTGACACCAGAAACAAGGCATTGACCTCCTTTAGCAAGGAGTGAGAAAGATGGAGGTGATGTAGAGGGCAGAGTGTGGAAGACCTTAACACTTATATTGAGCCATAGCACCCTTTTGGGCAGCCTGGCAGAAGCACAGAAGCAAAACCAGCCCTTTTAGTCAGCGAGACTAAGTAGATAACCTAGAGGGAGAGAGGCGAGATGGCTAAGTAGCCAAGAAGGGTCTCAGTGATGTACTTTGAAGTTTAATCTTCTTTTGTAACTTAGTTCCAAAACTAAAAATGTATATTTTTTGAGTAAACAGTATTTCTGTTCTTACACTTTGAACAGAGCTACTACTGGGCTAATATAGCACACAATAAGGCTTTCATTACCCCAAGAGTAACAAATCTTAACATTGGGATGCTATCATCTCATCAAACGTGTCCTGTCAATAACGTACCAAAATGCCCAGCTCCCCATCTGCCCGTATGCAGGCAATACCATAGAAGACCTTCCATGGGAGCTACGCAAGACTGCTTGTGAGTGGCATGGAGAGTCTCAAGGGATGAAGAAATGACTTGCAGTGAGCAGTGATAGTCAGAAAAACTTTCTGGCACACAACAGCAAGGGATGGCACATGCTTAAACCCTGCATGATTGTAGGGATTACAGGTTATGTTAAAACTACTGCAGTGAGGTCTCACACGGACCAATAACAGGCACAATGCATTCAGGTTGGAAACCGAAGAACTCCTGAAGCCATTTCTGCTGAAGTCAGCCCTGCATGCCAGAGCCCCATCACCTAAAATCCAGAGACCAGGCAGCAAATAGATTTACAAAATCTCTGACTGCAGACAGGTTATCTCTCAGATGCTCTCCTCCATAAAGCACGGAGCACATCTCTGAGGAGCATCAGCAGTCCTCAGAGGTTAACAGGAGCTGAGGGGGATACTCCGCTTCTCACAGACTTAGTCCCAGACTGCAGTCAATTGTCCCTGTTTCTGGCATGGTTAATCTGGCCTCTCGAACTGTTCCTGGCCTTCAGGAAACTATAGCACTTTGAAAAAAATGAAGTACAGAAGTCATGTCACATTGTGCTGGGGCTGGGAGGACCTGAAATTACAGGCTGTTGTCTTAGTGTTGCGTTTCGTGCTATTAAGGATTTACCCTGACAGATTTCTTCATATTTCTGGCTCTTACGCTCCTCATAAATGGCTGGAAAAGGTCATAACTTGCACTGCCAGACAGAGTCTTCACTGACAGAAATACAGTAGTCTGCTATTAGTGCCGGAGTACTGCACGTGCTGCGCTTGCAACTCAGACTCTGGCAATTTCCTTCCATCACCCCCACAACTGCAGATAAATCACTGTCTGTAGACTTCCAGACAGTGCTCGGCACCCAGCACCCAGCGAAAGAAGAGAAAGCAGTCCGCGTGCTGTGCTTTGGGCATATTATCAGTTTGGAGACTTCTGCAAGCACTGAGTACATTTAATTCTCCTATGCAAATGCCTCGTTCTGCAAAGCCTCACATCTCCCGAGGGATGCAGAGGTGACTAGGAGGACTAGCAGCATCAGTGAAAGAAGCACAGGAAATATTCTCAACTGGGTAAACTCAGAGTCCTTTGGATTTGTTTAATTAGGTTTGCAACATCATTTAAACTTCCCAAATGTCCTTCCCCCCCCCCAAATAATAAGAAAGCTGAATTAAGTGTTTTAACCAAATTTTGGCTAATATACAGCATTGTTTGGACAAGAGCAGTCTTGGTAAAAAAATAACCTACTCTTAGTACAGGTTAAGGTCATGATGTTCAGAGAATGCTGTGAGTTCCAAGGCTAATTCTAAGGGAAAAGGTGAAATGTGAAGGAGGGCCTTTAAGTGAATAGCAATCCAAGTTAAGCACATTTTAATAAAAGGGAAGAAATAGCTGTATACTGCTGCTAGTGCACCAGCATTCAACCAAGAGTTTGGATGAATGCGTCTGTTCATTTCTTTATTAGTTTTGCACTTGACATCTCTAACCCAGATTCTCTGTATCAGCCTGTGGATTTAGCTGACTAAATGGAGACATCTGTAGCTGAGCTAGTTACTGTAGGCGCCCTCTAAAGTCAATGGAGATCCAGTGAAAGGGGACAGAGGTGGGGGAAAATCATTGTTCTGTGAGAGACACCTAAAATAGGTCAGATGACCTCCACTCTTAAAGTACATTTTTCTCTGCATTTTAAATGAAGAGTCCCGTAGATGCAGATCTTCCTGATAAGTCTGAATGGGGAAAGTTATTTCGATTCCTCTGTGATCATACTTAGGCCTTACAAAGTCTTTCTGCTCATGTACCCTCTTCTTCTGGAGTTATCTCAAGCCATTAACTAAAATAATAAATAAAGGAGATATGGTGCTGCAGTCCCTGACAGAGACTCACATAGGAAAGCCATCTCCCTGAGGCGTATAGCATGGCCCAGGAGTAGCCTATGGTCTTTAGATACAAGGCCTGAAGATACAGGAGCCGTAGGGTAAATTTTTGCTTTCAGGCCCTTTCCAGCATTTGTGGACTTCAGAAAACTACGTCCTTATGGTTGAGGAAAGAAACCTGTCTATAAGGAGTCTCAGCATCCAGTCTGTCTTCACAGGAGCACTAAGAATCCATATGTATCAGTAAGTGTGAAAACCTAACACCAGCTCTTCAAAATCTGGCATAATCCACGTGACTTCTACCCTCTATACCACCTTGTACATTTAGGACCTTTTCTGTCTTGTAGAGTGCTAAATTGAGCCTTGTTTGTCCAAACACTAACCACTCCAGGTCCTGTAGGACAGATGCCGTTCCCACACCGGGCTAGTCCAGGGCTCACAGTTTGGACACAAACCCACACTCAGCTGCAGATTCTGGGGCATGGTGGGTTAAGCATATGTATATCCATGTAGTCTGCACAAACACTGCTGCATTCAGAAGCTTTAATTTTAACTCCCACCCCTTGTTATTGTAGTAGACTTTGTTTCCAGCTGTCTCTACAGAGGTTTCACTGCAGGGCTTTTGTAACTCAAGGTCTTATTACTTTATAATTTAATTTAGGGTGGCCAGGGGACTTGTGTCTTTCTGTATCACTTTCACAACAAGGACATGCGCTATCTAGCTGTGTGCTGGATAAAGGCAGTTGTGAAGGTCCTGGCAGGTCTTTGCCACCACAAAACACAGCTCTTCCACATCACAAGGAAAATACTTGGCTCCCCAGTCAAAAGCATGAAAGGAGTGATTACAGCATCTGTACTGTCTAACATGGGCTGTGGGAGACCATAAGCAGCACAGCTACACTGTAGTCACTGCTGTTGCCCTTTGCAGTCATATTTTTCTTTTTATTTGTTCATTTTATACCTCAGTGCACATGATGATTTTTGCTTTGCCTCCTGATTGCACAGAGCCAGCTATTGTTTTTGCAGAGATTTGTGCACCTTTCCCCGTTATCCAGCTTTATGCTTCCAGTTGCCAAATTCCTGCTTGTCAACGAGCCAGGCAGTCGACTTCAAAATCAGCCATGGCAGCTTAAAAATAAGTGCATATTTCTAAGTGATGTACACAGGGTTGATTTGTTCCTTTGCCCATACCTCTGGTTGACATCCCCTGATGGACACTCCTCAGGTGGCTTCTTGGGCTTTATGCCCAAGCTTGCAGAAGGTCACCAGAGTCTGGACACAAACCTAGAACAGATGTTCCCAGTGCAAGCGCTGGTTTTGACTCAGTGGTCTAATTGTCTTTGCCCTGAACCTAATGCTAGGTTCACCAAGCCTTTTTAGCAGCTACTGTGTGCTCTGAAGTAATCTCCAAGACCATCTCTTGTTTTCCACTTAGGGAATGGTGAGACCCACAGGTGATCCAGAATGGGTCTCACTTCTCAAAAATATGACTTTCTTACCCCATACTTAATGTAGAAACCAGAACCTCTCCTCCAAAAGGTCTTCTTCCATTCACCTTACAAGTTTGTCATCTATACATCCAAAAATAAGCAAGAGTCCCAAAAGTAATTGTAGTACAGCATTACCAAATGTGGATGTCAACATAACAATTTTCTCATGAGGCTTTGGAGATTATTTGGCACAGACCCACTCAGCAAGCGCTGACACATATTAGAGTAAAAAGCAATTAAATCAAAACTCATCTGTTTTTACATAAACTTATTTCCCAATTTTACAACAGCAGTGCATTAGGGCCACAATGCCCCACATGAGAAGGAAAGGAGCGATAGCAGTTGGGATCACGAGTGTGAAAAACAAAGTTTCCATCTAAGATGATGAAGGAGACCACAGCGAGATGTGTTTAAGAAACAGTAATGGCACTATTTCTAAAATATTCTCCATCCACTAGATGCTTTTGTGCTTATGGTGTGCCGAGCAGAGCATGACAACTGGTTAACAAGGGAAACAGAGCTGGAACTCAATCCCCATGGAAGCTTCTATTTTTTAGCATTTGTAGCCTGAAATTGTTTATCTGAACATCTGCCTCATTAAGAGATATTGTGATGCTATTCACAACAGCAACAAAGAGCTACAGAAAGCACTTTTCCATCTCTCTTTTTCCTACCCATGTTCCATACCCCCCTTCAAAACTTTTCCATTACAGATGTATGTCACAACACTTACTGTTGGCTATCACTGTGCTTCCCCATGAGCAATGGTAATATTGTGCTTCAAGGGAGCATCTTGGAAAGCAGACCAGTGATTTCTGAGTGTTTCTGAAGTAACAATCTAGGCAATTTTATTGTTGTTTCTGTTGTTGCGAGAGACCTTAAACTGGGAACAAGGGAATATCTGCAAGTAATCTGCAATTACCCAGATATTGTCAGCACCCTGCTTAGAATCAAGTTCAAAAGGCTGAATTACAGACATGGTTTTGGAGTCCTGTGCTCCACTGGAGAGCAGCTGCATGAGGGAGGCAGAATTTTAAGCTGTCCCTCAAGCAGGATTGGGAGCGCTGCTTTGCCAATATTTCCTCTTTCCTCAGTTTCATTGATACTTCATAGGAAATAATGAAGATTACTAGAAAAACCTGTATTGCACATCCCTTTTTAACAGGAGAGCCTGTTAGCTTTATGCTGCTTAGTTGTTATTCCATTCATTCTTCTTATTAATACTGCTTACTGCTGATTTTGCCTTTGATTTTCTACTTGGTGACCTCCTCCTCCATCCTTATTTAGAGAAGGCTGGCCAATAATTGCAGTATTTTTAGGACAATACCAAGGATCCTCTGTCTCTACACTGCTAGACTATTTACTAATAGAATCATAGAATCATAGAATCATAGAATCATTAAGGTTGGAAGAGACCTC
>NW_008824650.1:1771712-1777725 GCF_000699105.1 Pygoscelis adeliae
GGCAGCTTTCCAGCCACTCTTCCCCAAGCCTGTAGCGCTGCATGGGGTTGTTGTGGCCGAAGTGCAGGACCCGGCACTTGGCCTTGTTGAAGCTCATACAGTTGGCCTGGGCCCATCGATCCAGCCTGTCCAGGTCCCTCTGCAGAGCCTTCCTACCCTCGAGCAGATCAACACTGCCGCCCAACTTGGTGTCGTCTGCAAACTTACTGAGGGTGCACTCGATCCCCTCATCCAGATCATTGATAAAGATATTAAACAGAACTGGCCCCAATACTGAGCCCTGGGGAACAACGCTCGTGACCGGCCGCCAACTGGATTGAACTCCATTCACCACAACTCTCTGGGCCCGGCCGTCCAGCCAGTTTTTGACCCAGCGCAGAGTACACCTGTCTAAGCCGTGAGCCGCCAGCTTCTCCAGGGGAATGCTGTGGGAGCATTAATATTTTAATATAATATCTAAAACAGCCAGAGTGGATTGCAACCAAGGCTACCCTCCCAAGAAATAACAGCAATTGCTTAGGAAAGTGCTGAGATTACCCAATAGGTGGTTGAACAGGGATGCAGGACCCAAGCAAATGTTGGTAACACCCCAAATTTCATTTTTTCTGCCATTATACAGCACCTAGCACATTGAAAGCCTGGATTTATGACTGCAGTTTCCAAATGGTACAGCAGTGCACGCATTAATCCAGGCAGAAATGTAGATTTCAATGAATTTATTCACAGATATTTGCTTATCTTTAAGCAAACATGACTTGCTGGAGTAGGATGTGTGGGTGTTGCACCTTGCAGGCTGTTCTTTAAAAGTAAAACAAGCCATCTTTAACCAGCATGTGCTGGCAGTTGTTCCTTTAATAACATTTGGCACAAACACAGTCAGCCACCCTATGCTGACACAGCTTGTGCTGAGACCTACCAGTCATCCGCTGTCTCCTAGGCCAAAAATTATATGTGGTGTGGATATAGCCGCAAAATGTCAAAACCGTGAGCAGCAAGGGTAGTGAAGAGTCATTAACTAACATTAATAAAAATTGGGAAACTGTGTTGCTGCACAGTCAAGGAGAAATATTTGGGTCAGGGTTCAGTGATGCCTTAGTAAAGAATATACGTGAAGAAGCAGTAGTTACTCCCTCATTTTTTTTCTACCTCCCTTTGCTATTGGGCAGAATCCAGCAATTGGGCAGAGGACAAAATTTAGCCAGCTGAATTTAATACCAACATTTTATAACACTGAAAGCCAGATTCTCACGTCATTTACCCTGAAAAACTCCCCTGACAATAATGATGTCAGATGGGTTGCTACAGGTGAAAGTCCATACCGAAAGAAGACCAAGTCCTGGCAAGTCTAAAAAAAAATATCAGAAGTATTCACACACCAAACTTTAATTTTCCAACATGAGTCTTTAGGACCCAAAGCTATTTCACATGATTAATAGAAGTAACTGTTTAAATAATAGGTTTAGAATTTTTACCTGGATCCCTTCTTCTCAACATCCACTTTTCATAATCTGTGCGATGAGCAAGTTATAAAAAAGGTATTCGGTGGAACATTGCTCTGCAGAAGAAAAGTCTCCAATTGTGAACCAGTATTCCTAGTTCTTCTATCAATTAACATCCTAATAAACAAAATACCTGATGCTTATAGAATCGTAGAATCATTTAGTTTGGAAAAGACCTTTAAGATCATTAAGTCCAACCGTTAACCTAGCACTGCCAAGTCCACCACTAAACCATGTCCCTAAGCACCACATCTACACATCTTTTAAATACCTCCAGGGATGGTGAGCCAACCACTTTCCTGGGCAGCCTGTTCCAATGCTTGACAACCCTTTCGGTGAAGAAATTATTCCTAGTATCCAATCTAAACCTCCCCTGGTGCAACTTGAGGCCATTTGCTCTCGTCCTATCCCCAGTTACTTGGGAGAAGAGACCAACGCCCACCTCGCTACAACCTCCTTTCAGGTAGTTGTAGAGAGTGATGAGGTCTCCCCTCAGCCTCCTTTTCTCCAGGCTAAACAACCCCAGTTCCCTCAGCCGCTCCTCACAAGACTTGTTCTCCAGACCCTTCACCAGCCTCGTTGCCCTTCTCTGCACACGCTCCAGCACCTCGACGTCCTTCTTGTAGTGAGGGGCCCAAAACTGAACACAGTATTCGAGGTGCGGCCTCACCAGCGCCGAGTACAGGGGCACGATCACTTCCCTTCTCCTGCTGGCCACACTAGTTCTGATACAGGCCAGGATGCCGTTGGCCTTCTTGGCCGCCTGGGCACACTGCCAGCTCATGTTCAGCCGGCTGTTGACCAGCACCCCCAGGTCCTTTTCCGCCAGGCAGCTTTCCAGCCACTCTTCCCCAAGCCTGTAGCGCTGCATGGGGTTGTTGTGGCCGAAGTGCAGGACCCGGCACTTGGCCTTGTTGAATCTCATACAGTTGGCCTCGGCCCATCGATCCAGCCTGTCCAGGTCCCTCTGCAGAGCCTTCCTACCCTCGAGCAGATCAACACTCCCACCCAACTTGGTGCACATTTTCATCACATGAGCTGGTGAACCAGAAAAACCTCTTTTAGAGTGACATGAAAATCCCATTGTGTGATCCAGTAGGTAGAAGATTCAGGTAACAGAGTGCAGAAAGCTACGAAGTCTGTTGCAGAAGCCAGTAGTCTGGAGGGATCATGAGCAGCCCCCTGGAAACACACTGTGTTCACCTCACAGCAGCCACTGCCAAAGCTGGGAAGAGCCAAGCTGGTGTGATTCCCAAGACTGCTGCATGGAGCTGACAGGCAGGAGCCAGCCTCTGGAGGGTACAGCACTAGAGGGCTTAGGAGAGGAAGATAGGTCCATGCTGGCAGAATAATGGCAATCTGGCTGGACTCTAACTGGTGTGGCCATTTTCAATGCAAAGCACCCTGAACCATCAAGACAGCTTTGCATTTGCACAGGCATCTGCACTCTCTGCCCAAGGTCATCAAGCATTTAAGGTGGATCTGTCTTTGAGGAGGTCCTTTTCTGGGACCTTGCTGTCTCTATAGTGAAGGGCACATAACCAGTACACACATCTCAGCATTATAGGTGAGTCTGAGCTTTTAAAGTCTGCCTGCGTGGATGTAGGTAAATATTGATGTTCCTAGGCCATTATTTTTCCAAAATGAATGATATGAAATTAGGCACCTTTATAAAATCCTTGGGTTTTTTTCCTTTTCCCAGTTACTTGTGTCCATGTGAACTCCTGGGCATTGGCACGTAGAAATCCAGGCACGTACTTTGGTTCCTGGATATGTATTTAGGAGTCTAAGTTAAAAAAATGTTCACCATATTCTCCTAAACTGATTACTGCAATAAGCACTAAAGGATGTGAAAGACATCAGCTGAAAAAGAGGAGCAGGTACCATACTGCTTGAAAGCGTCCCCTGAAGTGCTTGAGATATGTGGAAGCTGCTCTTTTGTTTCATATTGACAAACAAGCAAACAAAAACAGGGAAGTAGGAAAATCTGAGCACTCCATTCATTACCCTCAGCACAATGTTGCCTGAAAGACCTCTTGACAGAAAGACTTCGTTTCTGCTCTTTTTTCCTCACCCCTCATTCCTGGATACTTCAAATGTTAAAAATCAGTTGGCATTTGAACAAGTGGCCTCACCTGGTGTAGGCTCAGTGTAATCACTGCGCTATGTGTCACACATTGTAGCACAAGAACCCTCTTCTCAGCTGCAAACACAACCGTGGCAGTTCTGCAGAGGACCTGCACACCAGCCCCATGCATAACAGGAAACTCAGTCTGGTGATGGACTTTGCAAATGGATCTGGCTCCAGTCCCTTCAAGGAAATGGGACAGTCAATGTTTGTCTTTGAGTTTTGTGTTATTGGAAAACTATAATAATGATGGAAACCTTAAAATAAAATATTGTTGAAAAGTTACTGACGTTAGCAAGCACTTATGTTGCTTGGGCAGTGCAATGTTTTCCGTTCAGAAATAAAACACTTTGTCAGGACCAAATACAAATTGCTTACCTGGCCCTTGCAGGTTGTTACACTCATTTCTGATTAAAAAATAAATGTATCCAAATATGCCAAAGGCACTGACATACAATAGAGCAATTACGTGCTTCAACTCGGATCTCAGCTGCACCCAAAAACCAGCTCATGGGAAGGAGGATGCCAATACTCAATTGCAGTCAGAATACAGCCAGCAAAGAGCAGTTTTAACCTAGGACATTCCAAGCAAAAGCAAGAAACTGAGGCAAAGTCCCTGGTATACAGAGAGTACTTGGTGTGCATCTTCCAGCTGCTACAAGCAAATTACTGCTGCACTCTCCTCCACGGGATTCAAAGGTGCAGTCTCCAGAAAAGACAATCACAGTAACTACCTACCTAAAAGCACCATGCAGGAAGGTATATCTGAAATTTCTAAGCGCTGTTGTTAGAGCAAGCTGGTATGCAGCGTGTCCTTAGGAATTAGGACATGAAAGATTTATAACACCGCCTCCTGTCCCCAGCTCTCAAGCTGAAAGAGATGGAAGGGTGCAAAGGTACAAGTATGAGCATGGCTGTAGACTCACGCCAAAAGCTTACCCAACCTCTACATGAACCATGTAGAAATGGATGGGGGGAAGCAGCCACATGTGGTGGCAGTCGTATCACTGGATCTTGTACAACTGTACACAAAAACAGCCATGCTCTGACTGTGCTAGGTGAGGTGGGCTATGTCAACTGATCCTGATCCACATGGGACTGATGAGACCCTGGAATTGTTTTCTAGGCATTTTCAAAGCCCACATCTACCAAATTATTCTGAGTTGGACAAAACAAAGTATTTTATATACTCTGGATGACAGTCCTGTAATAGTAAGGGGATGTATTAAATGACCCAATAAGTCTTCTCTATCTCTAATCTCTGTGATTACATGATATATATGAGAGAGGGTTTTTAGAACCAATAATATTCATAGACTAAGTATCTTTCATCCAGGAGAGAAAGACAAAAAATGAAACGTGCTAAAAACCAATAGCTGTGTTCATATATCAGTTCATTCAAAAGATTTTTTTTTTCCTTTTCCCAGGCATTTGGGTAAAAGTAGCTCATGAGAAAAGGCTTTAAGAAATGCCTTGGGCAATGGAGAAATACAAAAAATACTTTGCTGCTTCACTGACATGTTTAACATAAAAGAAATTTAAATGTGATCATTTTTCAGCTCAATAGTTTTTGACTTCGTAATGAATAAAAATTTGAGTAAAGAAGAAGAAGGAGAGGAAGAAGAAAGAAACACTGCATTAAAAAGTACTCCAATCAGAAGTCTTGTGTTCTGAAGGAGTAGCCAAGGGCATTGGCAAGGTATATTTTTTGCAGCCTATGGCTAGTTTTACCATTAACGTCAAGGTCTTTTGCAAAATTAAAATGATTCTCAACAGATAAAGATGAGCATAAATTATGTCTAAAAGCATTTCTGCTTGCTGGTAATGTTCTCTGCATTAGACACCCAGCTGTGTTTGCTCACAGAAACTACATGTTATATTTGCTGGTGCAAGTTGAATGCTGAACCATGTATGTGAAGAACTGGGTATTACATTTTTCCATAATAAATATTTTCTTAAAAAATCATAGAATCATAGAATCATAGAATAGT
Organism: Pygoscelis adeliae; assembly: GCF_000699105.1. NCBI lineage: Eukaryota > Metazoa > Chordata > Aves > Sphenisciformes > Spheniscidae > Pygoscelis > Pygoscelis adeliae. The sequence continues at coordinate 1,777,331 of NW_008824650.1, forward strand.
TTGGGTTGGAAGGGACCTCTAAAGGTCACCTAGGCCAACCCCCCTGCCTTGGGCAGGGACATCTTCAACTAGATCAGGTTGCTCAGAGCCCCGGCCAACCTGACCTGGAATGTTTCCAGGGATGGGGCATCCACCACCTCTCTGGGCAACCTCTTCCAGTGCTTCATCACCCTCAGCGTAGAAAATGCCTCCCTTATATCTAGCCTGAATCTCCCCTCTTTCAGTTTAAAACCATTTCCCTTTGTCCTATCGCTACAGGCCCTGCTAAAAAGTCCCTCCCCATCTTTTTTATAAGCCCCCTTTAAGTATTGAAAAGCCACAATAAGGTCTCCCCGAAGCCTTCTCTTCTCCAGGCTGAACAACCCCAACTCTCTCAGCCTTTCTTCACAGGAGAG
>NW_008824650.1:1778116-1800220 GCF_000699105.1 Pygoscelis adeliae
AGCTTGTCCAGGTCCCTCTGGATGGCATCCCGTCCCTCTGGCGTGTCGACCGCACCACTCAGCTTGGTGTCATCTGCAAACTTGTTGAGGGTGCACTCGATCCCACTGTCTATGTCATTGATGAAGAAATTAAACAGTACCAGTCCCAGTACGGACCCCTGCAGGACGCCACTCGTCACCAATCTCCATATGGACATTGAGCCGTTGACCACTACCCTCTGGGTGGGACCATCCAACCAATTCCTCACCCACCAGACAGTCCACCCATCAGATCCATACCTCTCCAGTTTAGAGAGAAGGATGTTGTGGGGAACCATGTCAAAGGCCTTACAGAGGTCCAGATAGACGACATCCGTAGCCTTTCCCATGTCCATTGATGTAGTCACTCCATCATAGAAGGCCACTAGGTTGGTCAGGCAAATAATTGTTCTTTGTTTAGTTTAAGCCTCCCAAAGTTATTAATTTTTTGGTCAGGGCACACTGGGCTTTGGTCTGGAGAGGATGGTTCCCCCAGTTCCAATGGTGACAGTGGTGAGGACAGACTGGTGCTCTCAGGTTCTACTCCTCTCTTCATCCCAGATCTCCCTTTCTCCTGGCAGAAGCATCCTGGTGAGGACCTAGCCCAGCCCCATGCCCAGCATGGAGAGTGACACAGAAAGTGCTACTTTGACCATGACTGCTGTTGCCCTGAAGATGAAAAGACATTAGTAACTACCTCCTGCTTACAGATTTGTGTGGCTTGGAAAAGTCTAAAACTAGGCACTGTAAAAAATGCCAGCTTAGTCATGTTTCATTTCTTCTATTTAACAGTCCTTAGCATTATTTTTCTTACAGTGAGGTAATTAAGTGCATCTGTCATGTATTTGACTTTTAAGGTTATAGTCATTTGGTGAAATATTAAATGAAAACTGCAGTGATTCAGAGTTTTTGAATTTCTAATATAATATTAATCCTCACTCAGCCTTTTATGCAACACGCACACACACTCACATGCACTCTCACTCCCCCTGCTTGATTTTTCAAAATCTTTCCTTTATGCCAGTCATTATTTAATAGGGCGACAGCAGAATGCTTCTGTCTCTTTGTAAAACAGATGCACAGCTATTCCTCATCTCCAGCAGGCAGTGGAGGGATTTCAGAGTTTCCCAGAAAAACTGTTGTTTTCAGTCAAGGCAGTCTTTCTTTACACTGTAGGTACAACACATAAGGAAAGGCCTCAGGAAAAGCACCTATGATGTCTCTTCTCCACTGTTAGAGGCTGCACCTGGAGACAAAATAGTTCCCAAATATAAAGTCAAGCTGGGTCTAAGAGCAGAAAAAGTATTCACATGGACTGGGACCCCTGCAACACTTCTGGTGCCAGAGGCACTCCTCTTAGTGATGGAGAAAAGTAGTACACATTCAGGCTGCCTTAACTGTGCTGTCATGAAGGTCAAAACCTGCTTTACTGGAGAGGAGAGTTAGGCCAGCAGCAACTGATTCGATTAAACTCACCACAAGCACTGCTAGGTAACTGTTTTCCACACTTCTATCAGTGTCGAGAGAGCACAATTTTGTTTCTTATTTCTCCATCCTCCACAATTTGTTATCACCTTCTCTGGAGGTGCCTCACTGGTTCATAAACCACAAGCCACTAGCAGTGTCACTAAGGTTGTTTTCATAGCTTCACTCACAATACGCTTTCTAAAACTTGGTGGTTTATATCCTGTCATCCATGGAGGCTGGTAAGTGAGAGAACTATTTCTATGGAGTCAAAGAAAGGTAAATAAGAAAAACAAGCTTTTTTTCAGTAGGTTTAAATTTGCTATGCATGTATCCTCCCCTCCAGGGAATGGTTCCAGATAAAAAGTTGGAATATATACATTTACAGCAAAGAGAGCTTCTAGTAGATAGAAGAGAAAAAACCTTCTACCCAGCAACGATGCATTCAGTTGGCTAGAATGTAGCTACCAGCACTTAAATATCTCGATCCACACTAGTCCCCCGAGGCTCCCTTCAGAGTCAGTGGAGATCCAGGCAAGAGAGTAAGTAGTGTCTTGGGGGGTCACCTCCTCTGAAAACAGGCATCTATAACACTGCTGTAGATGCCCATTTCTGTTACTGATTGTAAAGGAAGCCCAGGATGATGCTATAGATGTCTAAAGCTGTGTGAGATTAAATCCACCCCAAGTGGCTGAGGGCAGCTCTTCCCTCCCACCCCGAGCAGTGTGTGATCCCCCACGCACCATGCTGAATTAAAGTCAGCAGTCTCCAGCCGAGGAGGGCTACTGCGTGCTCCTCGCCTGTCTGGTGTGTTTATTATTCATTCTTAGTGTCTTTATCTGCACAATGCAATCTGCCCCAGGAATAAATAAACAATCTTGTCTCATTGGAGAACAAAGGGAAAGAAAAATATATGCAAAGCTGAACTATCATTCTGTCAACGGGCCTTCTGTATCACTATCAATATTTTAAACAGCCACCTTGGCTCTGTTACAGAACGCATGCCGCCTTCTTTGTTTTCTCAAAATAAACGCAATGTTTTTCTTCTTAATTTTCCTAAAATATCCTGAGGATTCATATATGTTTGCTGCCTGTGTACAAACTGAAAGAAATAAGTGAACAGCACTAGAAAACGAAGTTTGATATCCACAATAATGGTTCTGCACAGCTCCAGAGGCCATTGACAGGCTGTGTTCAAAAGATGGCTGGAGTAAAAAGAGGATGGAGGATGAGTTTCCAAAGTGTGGCATTTCTGCTGAAATTATTCTTAAACCCACATTGCTGTGGAGATAGTTGGGCACAGAAGGGATCACCCCAGGCTGTTGTTCTTCTCTCACTTTGCATATCACTGCCAAATTCGTGCTTTCGGGTAGATGTTAGCTAGTAATAGTTACTAATGATAAAAAGCTCAGCTGCAGGACTTAACAGATCATGCAAAGTGAGAATATCTTGCAGCTCTGTCCTCCAGCAGGCGAGACAGACAGCTGATGCACCAAGGGCAGGAACGGCCAAGTTGACACACTGAGGGATGCGTTCTGCCGACTGCTCATTTTTCTCTTAGCTCTTTCTCCCTGTTTAGGCAAAGCACCTCAAATGCAACATGATTGACTGGATGCCTGTATGTTAGTGACATGCCTGAACAACTTCTCAGACTCTTTGATCCACCCTGGAGGCATGAACGACCTTTAAATGGCTGCAATGCCCTTCCTTCTCTTTTCTCGGCAAACTTCTGTGTCCTCTGGGTTCTGATCTAGACCAGCTGGAGGTCAATGCACCAGTCTTTAGCCAATGTTCTCCCCTGCTTGGAGGGAACCAGACTGAGGGCAGGAATCAGCTTCTGCGAAAGAACCGGCCAGACAGGCAGGGAAATCCCCCCTGTTCCCATCCTCTTGTGCGCAGCCACCAGCTGGCCAGTGTTGATGTGTTACAGTAAATAAATCCTGGGTGCTTGCCTGGAGGAATACATGGGAGCAATTGCAATGCATCTAATCAACTCACAGCCTATTGTTAGTTCTAGCTAAAGTACAAATTAAGCATCTTCCTGCTCCAAGCATATTAAAGTATTTTTAAAAGTTGAGAGCACTGATTTAATAATTTAATAAGCAGTATTGCAAGCATTTCTGGCAGCCTTGGTCCTTACTGTAATCTGCACACGCATTGGAAGCATCCGTGCCCACCCTTTTCTGGTATCCATCCCCTAAGAAGAGGAGGTCCCACACTCTCTCCCCTTCTAGTAGATGATTAGAAAAAACAAAAAGACATTGTTCCCAGTGGGAACAAAGCAGGTGACCAGACCTGAGCTGGTGCTGCCAAGGAGAGATTGAGCAGAGAGCAGTCACTGGTGCCCTGGGACAGGCAGATAAATTCACATTCTGCTGCAGACAGATCTGAGTGCTCTTCCTATGAGGACTACCCTGCTACAAGAGCAGAATTTGGACAGAGAGAGCAGCAGGGAGGAGCTATGCACAGTGGTTCGCAGGCAGGTGCAGCTGGGGAAGCAGCACGCTGCAGGTAGCTGTGGGACCAACCCTGCCCTGTGCAAAGAGGGAGGCAGGCTTGGGAGAGCTGCCTTTTAGGGGAACTTGAGAAATTGCTGAGGCTGGAAAATGAGATACAGTCTGCTTCTTTCCATCCATTTGCAGCTTCCACAGCCTACCCTCCAGTTCTTTTATACCTGTAACAACAGTACAACTGTGTAGGAAAATGCAGGTTTTGGCACATCTCATGAGTTGGAAGAAATAACAGTCGTGATCCTCAGCAAGGTATGGGGCAGGTGGATCTGCAGCAGTGTGACTGGTCCTGATAGCAGATAAAAGCATACGATGACTTTTTAGGAGCAGGCAAGTCTGTCTGTGACCCATATAGCAGGGAGAGAAAAGACATAAACAGTATTGCAGAGGGTTGTGGGAAGTATCAAAAAATGGAAAAAATTCCATCTCTGGTGCTCTTGTTTCTGATTTCATCCATTTAGAGTTTTGCTTATTTGCCTATTAAAGTGATAGTGGTACCAGAGGTTCTACAAAGGGTCAGATTAGCCAACCTACCTCCATTCTCTTGGCCTCCTCTCCCATCCCTAGCATCACAGCATCAGGACCTCGTCAGAGTAAATGCTGGCTATTTGTCTCAGGCCCCAGTGTGAACCTGTCCCAACATCTCTCCTGTCACTGGTCAGTGGGACCCTGCAGTCCATCATAGCTCTGCTAGCTGACCCCAATGTGCAACTGTATTTGCAACTGTATTTGGGTGCAAAATACAGCAGGATCCATCCAGTCACAGAACATGGGAACAGAAGGCTGCTGTGTGGCTTCGGCTGTGATTTTTTGTTAAACCAGAGATAATAACCATGAAGGTTAAAATTAGCTATGCTCAAATACTTTTGTCATTAAACTGTATTACTGCAGCACTAGAAGTTGCTATTGTTCTATGCTCTTCAGGTACAAATCTACTTTTCTAATTCTTTTTATAGTCCCTTGAACAACATACCTGCCTCTCCCTTCTTCCTGCGCAAGTCTGTCTCTAAATGGCTCGTGTCCCATTCAGGCAGAATGCTTTAATTTGCATTATTCAGTTGATCAGTGACATAACCAGAACTGCTGGATGGGCTTGGTGAACATCAGTCTGGTTCCTGGAAAGATCACTAGTCTCTTTTGGTGGCTGGAGAAGAATGCATAACACCACTGCCGGCACCAGCAAGAAAACATGAATGACAGCTTAAAATGGGTTCATGAGAGGCAGGGCCTGCTTGACCAACCTGCTCTCCTTCTATGACCAGGTGACGTGCCTACTGGATGAGGGAAAGGCTGTGGATGTGGTCTACCTGGACTTCAGTAAGGCCTTTGACACCGTCTCCCACAGCATTCTCCTAGAGAAGCTGGCGGCTCACGGCTTAGACAGGTGTACTCTGCGCTGGGTCAAAAACTGGCTGGATGGCCGGGCCCAGAGAGTTGTGGTTAATGGAGTTCAATCCAGTTGGCGGCCGGTCACGAGCGTTGTTCCCCAGGGCTCAGTTTTGGGGCCTGTCTTGTTCAATATCTTTATGAATGATCTGGATGAGGGGATCGAGTGCACCCTCAGTAAGTTTGCAGATGACACCAAGTTGGGCAGCAGTGTTGATCTGCTTGAGGGTAGGAAGGTTCTGCAGAGGGACCTGGACAGGCTGGATTGATGGGCCGAGGCCAACTGTATGAGATTCAACAAGGCCAAGTGCCGGGTCCTGCACTTCGGCCACAACAACCCCATGCAGCACTACAGGCTTGGGGAAGAGTGGCTGGAAAGCTGCCTGGCGGAAAAGGGCCTGGGGGTGCTGGCTGACAGCTTGCTGAACATGAGCCGGCAGTGTGCCCAGGCAGCCAAGAAGGCCAATGGCATCCTGGCCTGTATCAGAAATAGTGTGGCCAGCAGGAGTAGGGAAGTGATCGTGCCCCTGTACTCGGCACTGGTGAGGCCGCACCTCGAATACTGTGTTCAGTTTTGGGCCCCTCACTACAAGAAGGACGTTGAGGTGCTGGAGCGTGTGCAGAGAAGGGCAATGAGGCTGGTGAGGGGGCTGGAGAACAAGTCTTCTGAGGAGCGGCTGAGGGAACTGGGGGTGTTTAGCCTGGAGAAAAGGAGGCTGAGGGGAGACCTCATCGCTCTCTACAACTACCTGAAAGGAGGTTGTAGCGAGGTGGGTGTTGGTCTCTTCTCCCAAGTAACTGGCGATAGGACAAGAGGAAATGGCCTCAAGTTGTGCCAGGGGAGGTTTAGATTGGACATGAGGAAAAATGTCTTTACTGAAAGAGTGGTTAAACATTGGAACAGGCTGCCCAGGGGAGTGGTTGAGTCACCATCCCTGGAGGTATTTAAAAGACGTGTAGATGAGGCGCTTAGGGACATGGTTTAGTGGGCATGGTGTTGTTGGGTTGACGGTTGGACTCGATGATGTTGGAGGTCTTTTCCAACCTTAATGATTCTATGATTCTATGAAAATAAGCTGCAGCAGGTATGGACTGTAAACACCACTAAACTTAGCATTGGGTAATTTTGGTACAACCCAGTGTTCTTCCTCTGGCTCTAGCCTTGCCAGCAAACCTGTCACTGGCAGAACATGCATTTGTTATCATTCCTATTACAAACTTAATTCTCTGAACAGTCAGGTGTAACTGATGGAGATTGCCTTTCTCATTCACTCAGTCTTGAGGCTTTCCCTGGAAGATCTCCAGGAAAATTCTTTAATGATTGTTTTTCTTCCACCTCAGCTACTTTTTATGAACAACGAAAATGAGTGGACCCTCCCTTTTTAAGTGTCCCTGGAAGAATATACTTTTGACACTGCAGAGAACAAGGCATAATAAAAAAGAACTATTAGAAAATATTCCATTTGTGTCCAAATTTTGAAGATGCAGAGTGATAAAGAGCACTGCGAGAGTCTTCATCACTTTTAACCAAAGTTCACAATCTTACCTGGAACTAAACCAGAGACAGACGTATTTAAGAGAAGAGCTTTCTGTTGGAAGCGGAATAAGAAATGCAACACAGACCTTCTATAACCTCACCCTTAAACTTTGAGGATTTAATTACAAATTTGTACAAAGATTTTGAGTGAGGGGCTAATACATTCAGGAACCGACACATGCACGAAACATTAAACCTTTGCATTTGCTGGTCCCTTTACATTTTATTTAACTGCAGCTTAAAAAAAAAAAAAAGGCCAAGATATTAAGTGAGGTACCAGATCCAAGGGAAGGAAGAAAACTTTTAGAACGGCTTTGATAGCACTAAAAGGAACTGAGAAACTTCTACTTGAAAAGTTCTCTCTGCGGGTGTTGTCGGTTCACATAAGGTAGTGTATTAAGAATATTTAATGAAATATAAGGTTAGTACAGGTCTTTGCACACATTCATATTACTGCACAAAAAGTAACTAAAAGTTAATCCTCAACAGTACCATATGCACTTGATACTAGTTCATGTTACAGGTGGAAAAAATTAGGTAGTGATTAAGAGATTCATACATAGTCATAGCCACATGGTGCTAATGCCATCACTATAACCTTACGAGCCATATCAACAGGTTGTCTGCAACTGACTTCCTTAAAGACATTTATTTGGAGAGTTCCCAACATTCCCAAAGGTTTTATTTGCTGCCTTCTCTTCTATCTTTCTGTAGGAAGACAGTTGACTAGATGTGAGTGTAGCATCTTCTTCCTCATAGAGTTTGATACAAGGGAGAGAAAAAAGTTTCCAGAAAACAGCTCTATAGTCATATATGAGACGCACAGTGTCCAACAGGAATTACAATGATCATGGAGAAAGACAGAAAGATAGTGACATAGAGGAATGCTAGAAAAAAATTAGTAGCAAGTTTACATTCTTCCCTGACTTGAACAATGTTATGAGAAAAAAAAATCTTAGCAATAGTTTTGGCTTGATTCCATGACATGTTTTTTCCTGGGTACATTATGAATAAAAGTTTCATGTCACAAGAGCATAATGATTTTAACTGCTTTTGTGTTCATAAACCAAAAGAGGGTGGAAGAAAAAACACCACTACAGACTTCCCAAATCCAGAGAAGTTGCAAATGCAAGGAACGTGCATTGGTCTTTGTCCATGGATGGTTGTAGACTGTGGAACAAAAATGCAGTAAAAGATTCAGATTGCAAAGACACGTACTTAAAAATATTGAGATGTCCCAATATGAGCTGGCTGAGATAATTCCTCATCTCTGTTTTCTGAAAGAGCAGAACTCCTTCAACCAAAAGCAGTCCATAAATACAGCTTGAAGCAAAACTGAACATGGAAAATTTGGATTGAAAAGGTTGTAAAGAACTGATGAAGGAAGGAGTTTTAAAATGGCTGCACTCCCAGATCTGCATAAACAAAAGCCCACACACTACTTCTGTCGGATGCCTCCATCAGTGATGGTTGTGGGAGCTGGTTCCACAAGCAGGGAAAGTAGCTCCTGGACCAGTACCAGGTCAAGAATGACCATGCCATGGTTTGGGTGCCAACATTGCTACACAAGTCACACCCTGGCACCACTTTGCCTGTGGCGTTGCAGGATGTTACACCAAGGCTGGGCATAATTTCTTTCTAGTATCTCACTACCTTGTAGGTATCCTCAAAGTAATAATTTGATAGGGCTTTGGGCAGTAGTCCATTTAATCCCCCAGAGATTGAAAGCTGCTTCAGGCATTATCTTCTATTCAGCATTACTAAACAATGCTAAGACTCTGAACACTGCACTTAGAAAAGATATATTATCTATATGTATCGTAGTAATGCTAAGACATCATTGCTTGGTTTTGGAATCCTGCCATGGTGGGGCTGAGAAGAATATGTCCCCCCACCCTCTTAGTGAACCATATGTATGGTTCATGGCCTTTCCAGGCCATTCATAACTGCCAGTCTGGAATTTGTTTTTTGTTTGTGCTTTTTCAACTTATATTTATCTAGATATTACTCTGATAATTTTAAGCCAAATGCATTGGGATTATTACTGTTTATGTTCTGAGTTTTAAATTGGGAATAATTACATTTCCAAGCTTTTCTTAATCATAAAGCCATTAATGTCTTTGCTTTTAATCAGAGGAAGAGAAGAGCTGTGTGTGATCACACAGACCTAAACATTAGCATTTGAAGGAAAATGCTGAGTATTTGGAGCTTTGTGAAAAAATTGGCAATGACAGCTGGTGCTTTATAGATCTAAAACCTTTCACACTGTTACGGGTAGGATAACCACTTGCTACCAGCTGGTAAAGTCTACGTGTAAAAGTAAGCTGTGTAGATGGGCTTATGGTGTTGTCTAGTTGCCAAACACCCTGCAGTAAATTTATTTTCACCTGTGGCACCAAGGTTTATACAGAAACTTCTTACTGAAATGCAGAAAAATGCAACTTATACCACAGAGAAAGAACCTGTGTTAGTGTAAGTCAGATCGTAGCATTCTTGCCTTTAATGTGTTTGATATTGGCCATAGAGTATAAACGATACAGTGCAGCTAGAAACTTCAAATGCATGCCTACGAGTTTATTTGAAAAAGTCATTGCTCAATATGGAAGAATTGATGGTTTAATTCAATGAAAATTCCAACTTAAATAACTTGGGCTCAGTTCTTGGCAATGTTGTTAGTGGGTTTTTTCCTTGCTTTTCTGTGTAAGAAGCCTGTTCTGCCTTCTCTAGTCGATGCAGATAGTGCTCAAAGTATGGTGGATGAGAATTAACTATCTCATTGCGGTTGGCTAACTCAATACATATTGATTTGTGGGTCCTGTGACCTAAAAAAAGACAAACTGTATTAAACTTTGAAATAATGTTAAATAAGGATGGGCTTCACCAAATTAGATAATAGAAAACACGTCCCAGTAGCACTCTTGTGGTAGAATAGTTAAAAGACATTGGCTTTTGGAAACCATAACTTATTGACAGTGATATTCCTCTGGCTAGTTTGATCTCAAGCCAAGCTGGCTGGCTTGCTGGTGTAGAAGTCGTCACAGTCATATCAGTCCCACCCAGTTCAGAGCTCAGTTCAGTGGTAAATGCTGAAGACTCCTCAAGAACCTGTGACTGAGACTATTGACTGGTATTTAAGAGATTTATCTTCAGCTCTGCAGCGGAGTTCATGTATGGCATTTTACAAATCCATGCATTTCTTTTCTGTGTCTCTACCTGAGGGGCAAAGGCATTGACCACCCCAGGGTGCTGTGGCCCCGAGGTCCAGATGGGGATCTACCACAGTGTATTGTGCTCCCTTCTGGCATACAGACCTGGGTTTCTTTCCCATGGAAATCAGGATGAGGCAGAAGAGGCCAGTGAGTATCTGCATCTTCTCATGGTCCTGGGTTAGGACATGATGAAAGCACATATCTGGACCTGGAAGCTGAGAAGTTCCCTGGGTTCTGCTGGACTGGTAAGCATCACATGCCATATCCACTGAGCTGACTGAAAATTTCACTCACCCAGTAAACTTATGTGAACCATGAAAGGAAGAGAGAAACCCTGTAGATGAGGACAGCAGAGATGAGGAGGTACTGCCCCTTTCAATGGCAGCCTGAAATTTCCTTTGTTTAAGGCAACTGAGAAACCACATTATACCTTTGCCATCCACATTCCTCACTGATTCAGGTAGCACCTTGCTCCATACACTGGGTTCCTGCACTCAAGCAGATGGTTCTTCCCAGGTATCACATTCACTGTCCTGCTTTATAACCAGAATATAATGGAAATGCTCATTGCCAGTGCTCCTGTTGCAAGTTACATTGGTGGTACCAAGGACAGGATGTGGCCCTTCGCTATGACATTGCCGGTGAGGCAATCAGCAAGCACCTCTGTTCAGCTGTTTTGATTTTTGCAGGTGACATTGTGCTGCTTCACAACTTTGGTTTCTGCAACACCTGGATGCTAAATGATATACTTTAATGTGACACATTCAGGTGAAAAATACCAACTAATAATGCATTAAAATAATAATTTTGACTTCAGTAAAAATAGATGTGATATTAGATGCAGTGTTTACTGGCAGGACATAACTGCCCTAGTCTGTCTGGTAAAGAACCTTATCTTTTGAAGTCAGGTGTATTGGGAGTTTCTGATGGAAAGAGAGCACTGATAATTACACAAGAGTTTATTGTCAGATATTTTATTACAGCATTAAAATAAAAGCCTTGCTGCACTGAGAACTCTACCACAAACAAATGCAGACTCATCCGAGAAGGCACATACAGAAGAGCTGGTTTTCCCTTGTGTGAAGAACAGTAAGATGCTCCTCTGCTAGTATTTTTACCCACCCTTCGAGCCTATGAAAATCTACACTTTGGATGGCTGTATGGAGATTCCCAAGTAAAAATTAATTTGCTGACAGGTGTTCCTTACCAATAGGTAAAAGGGCACGGTTTATCTGTAAACCAGCTCTGCCTTGGCCAGTGCAGGCCTGACAAAGCTTGGAGAGAAGGAAGGAGACCCATCCTCCGTGTCCTTTCTCCCCGCCAAACTCAGCCCTGTCCTGAAGCTCTCTACAGTCTCTTGGACACATTTCCTTCTGCTCCAGGAGAATGGTGCAAACTACCACTCAGAGATCTCTGAAAGATTTGCCAAGAGTTAGGAACAATATTTTTTTTAATTTTTTTTCTTTCTTTTTTCTTTTTATTCTTCTTTTTTAATTTTTCTTTCCCAAACAGCTAGAATTGTAGGAACAATTGTATATTGATGTACAGTGTCTGGTGCATGTTCAGTGAAAATGTAGTGGCATTCTTTGAAAAGTTTTAACCACAAGTAAAGAGGATCTGTAAAAAGTCAAGCTGAAGGGCACAATGATCTAAAACCAACTCATGGGCTGAGTGCAGAAGAATAAAAAGATCTTGAAGAAGCAAAATACCTCCACTTTTGTACTGTGGCATTTAGCTTGCTAGATTATGGCTTCTGACAACAAGAGGCAACAGGAATTTAAAAGAAAGTGAATTATTTACTCTCTTCCAATTCACTCTCACCAGTTTTACAAGCTAGTTCATCAAACAAGAGAAAAAAACACCACAATAATACGGAAACACTCCCTGCCACATTCAAGGACATGTAAATGTTAATAGCACCTGGCACCAATCTCTTGACACACCAGTTGGCAGTAGCTGCTAAGTGCTATAGTTTAGTAAAAAGAAAAAAGGGGAGAGAGTTTGAGAGAGAGAATTAAAAAAAGAAAAAAAGTTGAAATTAAATGAGGCCTTTTTACTGGAGATGTATGCTTCTCAGAAATGTTTTCTAAACGGAACTTCCCTCTCAGCTCTCCACAGGATATTTCCTATCTTTTGATAGAGAAAGGATATTTCTTATCACTGTTCTCAAAAACATCTAATAGCAAAGGAAAGAATTTCCCAGGCTTAAAGAATTCAAGGAGGATTTTTTTAATCTGAGTTCCTGAATTCCCCAACTCCCAAAAGTCCAAGAAATCCCAAACTTCTTTTTTCTAAGAAAGTCTCAAACAGTAGAACAGAATTGGACATGGAAGCACTCAAAGTCTTTCCTCCACAGCAGGATGTGAGCACATCATGGTGAGAGCCTCCAGATGATCTGGACATCTTCAAATGATGCATTACAAACCGTTTGACACCTTGGCAAATCCATGTGCAAATAAATATATGGACTGAATTTTCAAGGTGTGTCTAAGCAAGAAGTGAGCAGGCTGGGAAACACAGTTACTCCCACAGTGTTTTCTCTTCCAGCAAATCTTAGTTTGGCCCTGCTTATTTCCAGTCTTGATTGAAGTGTCTCAAATGATGCCAACGTCTGTCCTCTGTGGGAACATTTCGCAGATTTACTACTACACATTTAGTAGGATCTTCCTGGCTGTCAGATGATGCAGTCCTCCCCCTTTGAGCAGTTCCACTCCCTTACTCATGAGTATAACTTTGGTTAACTTCAGAAAGTCCTGCCCTTCTCAGGTGGACTGTGGGAGGAGACACTCTGGTGTGGAGAGAAACCAGACAATCACTGTGGATCATTTACCATCCGCAAAGCATTCAAATTGCAACTGTGTTGTCTGCTTTTATCTGGGTCATGCAGGTCAGATATTTTAAATTATTTATAGAGAGGTAAGAGAGGTACTTATCAGCATTTTCTAAATCACCTGGCACTCATTGAAATGAAAGAAAAGTAGTCGTCAAGGTGCTTTGCAAACCCCATTCAATACCAACACACAAAAATGTTTTTTAATATCCAGCCTGCATTTTGTCTCAGACATAGGCACAACACATCTAATTTTTCTAAATGAGAAAGACACAGCTTAGTGGAAAATTATTTCCCTTCCCTCTAAAAAGAGCCAGAGCTTCTTGTTTCTGAACAGCTCTGTAGGTCAGGAGGAGGCGAATGGACTGGTGTACAACACTTCCCTTTGAAAATGGGTCTCAACCTTTTGAGCTTCCCCACCCAAATCTGTGAATTCAGTTTAAATTTGTCAAAAGACAAAAGGTGGGGAAAAAAAAGGCAAACCCCAAACCTTTCATTTCCACATTCTCTAAATGACACATTCTGATTTTTTCTTTAACTGGCTCAGAGAACATTTGTTCTCACAACGCAGACCTTCTTCCCAACACCCTACATTGACCAAAGTCATAGAGTGGGAAATAAAAACCCACACAAGTAATGTGCCACATCAGTAATGTGCAGTGGAGCATGGCTGCTGCATCCCTCCTTTAGATGTCTCCTCTAACAGAGGACTTGCTAAGTACCTTTTCTCCTTTGCTATGTACTTTTCCCCAGGTAGGAAAGCAACTGCAGCCCATGCTACAGAGGAAATAAATCCACTTTCCTACTCTCCCACAAACAAACCTAGGAGAAAAATCCCTTCTGGAATCTCAATGCAGACAAAACACAATAATAGGGAATATAAAGACTGATACCACTAGAAGCACCCAGCACATCGTCCCTGTCATGGTTTAACCTCAGTCGGCAACTGAGCACCACCCAGCTGCTTGCTCACTCCCCTCCACCCCCCGGTGGGATGAGGGAGAGAATCAGAAGAGTAAAAGTGAGAAAACTCATGGGTTGAGGTAAAAACAGTTTAATAATTGAAATAAAATATTATAATAATAATAATAATAATAATAATAATAGAATATAGAAAGCAAGTGATGCACAATGTAATTGCTCACCACCCACCACCCAGTCCCCAAGCAGTGGCCCCCTGGCCAGCTTTCCCCAGTTTATGTACTCAGCATGACATCCCATGGTATGGAATGTCCCTCTGGCCAGTTTGGGTCAGCTGTCCTGGCTGTGCCCCCTCCCAGCTTCTTGTGCACCTCCAGCCTGCTCAGTCAGTAGAGCATGGGAAGCTGAAAAGTCCTTGGCTAGTGTAAACACTGCTTAACAACAACTAAAACATCGGTGTGTTATCAACATTATTCTCATCCTAAATCCAAAACACAGCACTGTACCAGCTACTAGGAAGAAAATTAACTCTATCCCTGCCGAAACCAGGACAATCCCTATCACATATTTCTAACCATAACCATTCTTCATTGTTTTTCCCTCCCAGTAGCCAAACTATGGCTTAAAAATGGGGAAAAGAAATCTTTCCTGGCCCCTGAGATGACCAGGAGGAATACCAAGGCAAGGGCTTAATATGGCATAAACATGATGTCCAAGGACAGCAAACAAATCAGGTTTTTGGTTTGCTTTTCCAAGTGGAGCTCTTGGATCAAAACTACTTCTGTTCCTCTAAAATGTAATGATTAAAAATTCCTCTGAAAACAAAATGGACCACCTCCTTCGCAGAATGAAATTTTTTGCATTGCTGAAGTCATTAAGAAAAAAAGTAATTGATTTTCACCAGCGTGACAATATCTGCCCTTCTCATGCTTGTCCTAACCATCACCACTAACAGCCAGTGTGACTGCAAAGGACAGGGTACCTATCTATTGCTAGAAAGCAATGGAACATGGTCTGAGCTATCTCCCCTCTCCTTAGTCCTTTGCTGACGTGGACAAGGAGAATATTGTTCTGGAGCATAACTACAACCTGGGAGATCTCTTCCTTGTATGTACCCTGAGGACACCTCACTGGGAAGGGGCCCCACCTTTACTCCTCCTTCTGCCTTGTATTAAGTTCTTTTTCAGAAAAAATGAATATTATTTTAAGTAGGAACCTTGTACAATAAAATGTACTTTTGTACCACCGGGAAAAATTCCTAGGCAAATACATTTACTAGGCCTTGTTGTCAACGGGCTGAAAGAACATATTTTGCATCATGCACATGCTTAAGTGGTGCTTTAAACAGTGAGGGATTTAAGGACTTGCATAAATGTGCTTAAATCAGGTCTTCATCTTGTGAAATTCTATTTCATGGAGTTTGACAAATCTTCGGCTTTTCTCTTTCGCAAAATGAACACTACCTATATTTAATGTAATAGTACATTAAACAAACAAACAAACAAACAACAAAACCCCAAAAGATTCAACCAAACTTGCAGTGCTGTTCCAGATAAATAAGCTGAGAAGTAACATCATGTAGATCAGTACTGCCGAGATCAGCTTTCAGGTGTTACAGTGATGAGCAATGGTATAAAAACCTATAATCTTTTGTAGGGCAGGGAAGGATGGAGGCGATGTAGAATTTGTGTTGGATCCTGTTCAGGGCTTCACTTCACCCCTTTGGCTTTGCCAAATCTCCCTCTGACACCACCAAAAGCCTTGGGTATGCAAAGAGCTAAGCATGTAATCAAATGCATTATGTATTATTTGTTGGCAGTCTTTAAAGATGACTTAGTTTCTCTTGCCAGACATTTTCTAATTGTTTTTCTGCTGCTTTAAGGGGAGACTGTGTTCTGCTTGTCTACACCTTGTTTCCAGGCTGCACACACTTTTGCTTTTTAGGCTGATATTTATCACTCTGTGTTTATCTTTAAAAAAAGAATCCATTTCCAGCACTTGTAGTTATTAATTCTTTCATCTCCTTCCCCATTTGTTTCACCTGCAGTGCAATGCTACATGGTTTATATTCATTAATGTGCTATTATTTGCCTCAAATATGTTTTGCACTGTTGCATGAATTATTTTTTGATAGCTGAACAAAGGCAAGATGTTAATCCAAGGAAGCAATCTGCAGAAAGTGCTATTAAAGGAATGTCTGTGCAATTTACCCTACCCAAAGAGGTACAGTAAAAACTGGGAATCATCAGTCTGTGGATATCATCACCCTGACGAAGCCAACAACACCGGGAAGGCATGGACTAGGTTGCTTTCTCTGCTTATCAACCATTTGGAAACCTTTATATTATTTCTACTTTCGGCTCTGAACAATAAAGATGAAGTCAGTCAAAATGCTGCAGGTCCTTCTGCAAAAATAAAGAGAGGATATTACTGCTCGTTAGTCAGCAGTCTTGCGCCAGTGCACTCTCCTGACTGCAGAGGGAGAAGTTAGCACGTAGGGCAACATTTGGGCATGACACCACAGTGACACAGCCAGCGTGCTCCTGCTTCTGGCCAAGCTAATTGGGGCTTGTTTGGGAAGTTTCTGCACATTGCTCGATTTCACAGAGTAATTGTGCTGTTGGGCAAGGGTGTGTGTATGTATGTGTATCCTCTCACCTCACATTCACAGTCCAAAGTGGTACGCATGCAGTCACAGGCTGGCTGAGGCTGGAAGGCACCCCTGGAGATCATCTAGTCCAACCCCTCTGCTCAGAGCAGGGCCAGACAGGGTGGATTGCTCAGAGCCGAGTCCTCTCAGGCTTTGAATATCTCCAAGGATGGAGAATCCACAACAACTCTGGGCCACTGGCTCCACTGTTTGACCACCCTCATGAAAAAAAAGTCTCCCATCCACTGCCACCCCTATGTGGTGGCTTTTTTCCATACTGAAATAGATACGGTGAATTATCCTTTGGAGTTATCTTTCTCTATCCATTGACTGTAGAAGGAACTTTGCCTGATTTACTTAACTTTAACATGGTTAGATTAAGTGAAGTGAGTCCCACCCTTAGGGTTCATATTCCAGTTGCTATTTTCTGTAATTTGCACAGGCACATAACAACAAATCTCTTTCAAATACCTCATGCCATGGCCTTTTTAATACATAGTTCCCCATGCCAGGCAAGCAGGTAGCTAATGCTTGAGAACAGCCTCTTATTCCTAAAAAGTGCAATAACTGGGTGAAACTGGTCATGCTGAGGCTGGTAGAAGCTTTGCCACAGTCTGCAGCAGCAGCAGGATTTCAATCTCCTCTTTCTGCCTGCATGCCCGTGTCAGGAGACCAGGGAAGGGCGGTGGCCAAGTGAGGTACATTTGCATGCCTGAGATGTGTGCCTGATTCACTTAGTTTTATTATGCTCTCAATTTTTCATGGAGGGAAATTCTTTGGAAATACTAACAAATCTCCACCACTTCTACTAAAACTTGCAGCAAACTTCCTTTCAAGAGACATGCTCACATGATTTGGATGCTGATTATATGCCATACATGCCTCATCCTTGACAACAGACCTACCCATGGCTTATGTTTCAGTCTCAAGTCCCTGATGTATCGCTCAATAGGTTTCAGTTCTGGAACTGTAATCTTAAAACCCCACTTGCTCACAGGGCACGTAATAACATTCAAAAACCTCCATCATGCCAGAAAAGTTATCCTTTCTACTTCAGTGAACACAAAACTGTACTCTCTTTTAAGGTTGCTTAACTTTCAGCTGTCAAAACTGAAGTAGTAACTTACCAAAAGCACTTACATATATCGCAGAAGTAATAAAAAGCTAATGTCTCTTCATTTATTTATCTTCTGGGTCTGAAAGATGGCCTGAGTGCTGGCTCACTCAACACTGGGAAGTATGGGTAACTCTCAAGTGTAGATATAGATAAATACATATATTATTGCTTATTACCAATAAACATACATGACTGCAACAGGAGCAACAGGGCTCAGCGTGCAAATGGGAAAAGGCTGGGACTTCAGCCCTGCTGAGGAAAAGTCACCCTGGTCCAAAGGGCTGCAAGCAGTAGATTAAGAAGAGCCTGATCCTACTCACGAATGAAGAAAGCATCACCCCATCAAACACACACTTTGCATAGCTCTGCAACCGCCCATGCACCCACTTCCCACATACAAAACACTATTGTCAACAGATAACAAATTATAGCTCCTCAATGTTGACTCCTGTTCAGAGTTCATTCAGCTCTTTATGGGTAATCCTATTTTCCCATTCATAATGTTAACAAATAATCACAGTGTTCAGACAACCACATGATGTGAAGAAACCACCTGAAATTTTCAAAAAGAAGCAGGTGGGGTGTTTCTTCTCTCTGGTTTGGGAAGCAGGAAAGCAGGAGTTGGCCATTGATTTGCTGTTGCCTGAGAAAGGGGAATGCTGTAGGACAACCAGAGATACTGAGCTTTTCTCTGTGCAGTAAATGTTAACAATAGATTTGAGTTGTTGTTTTTAAATAGCTGTTTGCTGGTTGGTTTTGTTTGTTTTTTTTTTTAATTTATTTATTTATTTGAGATGTCATACTACTGAGTGCAAGGTTTCAACCTTCCCTCTGCTGTAGTTACAGAAGTCTTGAAAACAAAGCCTGTGGACATTGCTTTTTTTTTTTTTTTACTGATGAAATCCAGCTCACTGGCCAATTTTCCAGTGGGTCACAACTTTGCCCTTGAGAATGTAAATTAAAGAAAGACATTTTTTTAATTACTTCATGCTCTGCAAGCAGTCAAAATGGCTCCTGAAGCTCCCTAGCCACAGTGTGCCAATCTAGAGAGCTGCTAAGCAGCCACAGACTAATTAAATAATCAGTGTGACAAATCTTTTTCTGATTTACTCCCTGTGGAAGTTGGCTGAAATTTTGGAATTGTGAAAGATGTAAATCGGGGCAGGGTTCATCAAAGTCCTTTCCATTAAATATTTAGAGGTCTTAAATCAACAGCTCTCCTGCCGTTACACAGACCTGCAGAGCACACCCGTGGGTGCTTGCAGTGCTGCTGAGATGGGGGGTAGTTTCAGTGTTTTCTTGTATAGCTGTTCCTGAGTCCCAGCAGAAATGCCTCTTCACATACTTCCTCTTAAAGAGGTATTTGGAAGCACTAAAATATTAATAATCATCTCCTGGGCCACTGCTGAAATCTGGCACCAAGAGGCTGGCTGTCCACATGGTTCCTATGAATTTCAGTTTTCTCTCCCCACCCCAGTGCCACTGTCTGTCCCAGTTCAGTCTCCTTGGGCTTCGCAGAGGGATCCAAAGGTCTGAATTTAGTCGCAGTTGCCCAGTGAGTTTTCTCGCATCTTTAGCAGTGACTCACGAGACTTTGGACAAGATAAATCCCTTTTTTGTTGATGCTGGTAGAGAAACAATGTTTTCTTCATCGCCCCTCTAAGGGCAGTTGGTCACTCTACATCCTTACTTCACTGGGCTCCACCCTGAAAATTTACCCACCACATTCCCATCTTGATGCACTCCTACCTCAGTGCTGTGTCTATCCTATCTCAGATATAATTAGAAGGTCTATAAACTTTAACCTCCACATCACCTCTATATAGAAGCAACACCACCAGGTTTATTTCATGGGGAGGAGAGTTGTGCTATTTTTTTCCATATGAAAGTATCAGCTCTTTGAGAACAGGAACCAGTCTGGATCTTCTAACTATAGTCTCAACTGTGACTAGGAAACAGATTATACTACTCTTGTCTATCAAGACTACCAGAACACAACATAACATCTGCGGCCATATTAGGTGGTTTCATGAAAGGTGGGAAAACAAAATGAAACAAAAAGACTTTTCATACACAGCAATCTAGTGTTTGATTTCAAGACTACACAAGTATTTCATTTCAGCAGTACCAAAATGTTTTGCAGAGATAAGGTAATAATATCTCAACTTATGTGATGCCTTTGCAACACTGTAAAAAATGTATATTGGCATGTGGTAGAGCAGTCTAGGCAAAATGAATCTGGACAATACAGTCAGAACAAAGCATTTTTGTCTTCTCAAAGCCAAATGAGGAAAAAATCACTTCGATTTTTCCCTGTCACATTTTGTGAAAACTGACACATTCTTGCAAGGTTTTCTCTTTAAATAAATGCACATTTTTTGTGGAAGCCTGATGGATCCAAATTTTTTCATAAACCCTACTAATGATTCTCTCTTATCTTGTGGATCAGACATAATAAAGTCACCCTTTGATTAACTGTGTCCCAACTGTGTAAAATAAGGACAGGAGCATGGATTAAACTGATTATCTAATGGAAAAGATCCAGCGAAATGTGAGGAACCCAAGAGCAATATATTCTCTGGGACTCTTTTGCTGAGAATAGAGATTACTGGGTGCTGGAACAGCCACAGTTTCCATCTGGCCATAGATGAAGCATTTCAAGATCTGGATAATTACCTAAAGTGGTCAGTTATTACATTTTTCTATTTCCCATTGGTGCGAAAAGTAGGCACATACTCTTTGCCAGGCAGAACAGTAATCAATAGGTAATGGAGAAGTAATTTGTCTGATGACATCAACTGGATGCCAGTCCTTCAGCACGTCTATTAATAAATGTCATGTATCCATGCCAGGAGACTTGAGATGACATTGAGCTTTGAAGTCATGGAATTGACTATGAAATATTTCTAAAATAATGTCTCAATCAATCTATATTACCAGTTTCCACATGAGATTCTAGATCAGATTTGCCTCTCATTTCCATTAGCTGTAGTTCAGAGCAACTCCACTGGCTAACTCCAGTCTGAAATTAACGTTGCTGAAGGCAAGAATTTGGTTCACTGCGTAAGTATCAGATGCAAGTTTAATGCTTTGCAAATTTCTAGCAGGGCTCTCAGGGTGAATGAACATCTCTCTGCTGAAGCCAAATAGCGTACCCTGGAGATCTACATGTGTAGGTCAATGTTCTCCAGAATAGACTGATCCAGTGACAGCTTTCACCTCCTTAAAGTAGTTCATTCACTTTTTAAATATAACATTGCGGTCCAGTTTTCAGCCTGGATTCTTTTACCCATGCGCATCTTCAGAGAGAAAAGACCTCTCAGGGCACTGCTAGAAAGGGGAGTAGTAGCATCAAACAATTAACAGCCTTAAGGGCAGAGGAGACCTTTCCTCACCTGGAGGACCCAACAGTCCTGTGATCCTCTCCTGTCATCTTCCTCTTCATTCCACCTGAGAGTGGAGGCTCACCTGAGACCTTGGAGGCAACTTTGCGAAAGTGACTCCAGCTTGCAGGAACAGTTGCAGTAGCTGCAATAGCTGTGAACCATTTGCTTTCTCTTTTTCCTGTGGAATGGACTGAACTTTACCTTTTGTTGCTTATATCTTCCCTTCAGCCCTATGCACCCAACTTTTCCTGTTTCTTCCTCTCAGTTTTATTCCACACTCACTGTTCTAGCCCTTTTCTTCACAAAGATTTCTTCTAAAGCCTCTTGTCTCTTATGAATTCTTTTTGTTGTTCCTACACACTGTGATCATGTACATTGTTATGCTGTTTATTAGTGATATTCTCCTTGAATTCAGTGATGCAAATTGGCTCTTTCACTAGTACTCAGGAATCTGCACTTGTGAACTGAATGTATTCATAGACCATTGACTTTGACAGCTTTGGGAAAGGCCTATGATGCTGAAAAAAAGCAATGTCATCCAAAGGCAGCTATGTAATAGTGTAGCCTCAGAAAGCTCTTTCAAAATGCATAGATGTAGATTTAAAAGAAACCACTTATAGAGGACTGAAACTCTTCTCATGGCTCCAGTGGGGGCAAGATCAAGACTGCAAGTTCAGAATCATAGAATCATAGAATTGTTTAGGTTGGAAAAGACCTTTAAGATCATCAAGTCCAACCGTTAACCTAACACTGCCAAGTCCACCACTAAACCATGTCCCTAAGCACCACATCTACACGTCTTTTAAATACCTCCAGGGATGGGGACTCAACCACTTCCCTGGGCAACCTGTTCCAATGCTTGACAACCCTTTCGGTGAAGAAATTATTCCTAGTATCCAATCTAAACCTCCCCTGGCGCAACTTGAGGCCATTTCCTCTCGTCCTATCGCCATTTACTTGGGAGAAGAGACTGACACCCACCTCGCTACAACCTCCTTTCAGGTAGTTGTAGAGAGCGATAAGGTCTCCCCTCAGCCTCCTTTTCTCCAGGCTAAACAGTTCCCTCACCCTCAGCC
>NW_008824650.1:1800587-1805893 GCF_000699105.1 Pygoscelis adeliae
AGCAGATCAACACTGCCGCCCAACTTGGTGTCGTCTGCAAACTTACTGAGGGTGCACTCGATCCCCTCATCCAGATCACTGATAAGGATATTAAACAGAACTGGCCCCAAAACTGAGCCCTGAGGAACACCGCTTGTGCCCGGCCACCAACTGGATTGAACTCCATTCACCACAACTCTCTGGGCCCGGCCATCCAGCCAATTTTTTACCAAGTGAAGAGTATGCCTCTATTCCCTCATCCGGATCATTGATAAAGATATTAATGTAGAGATATGATTGTGTCAAACTGCATGTGACAGCATCCATTAACAGTCTGTTACACTACAAAACCTGATGCAGTTCAAAATGAAGTGAGCAGATGTAACACAACATGCTCGCAGCACACTCCCAGAGTCTCAGAGGAGCTCTGCCTCTATTCATTTTGGTTTGAAAAGCAATTCGCTAATACAAATTAAGAAAAACAAGAGATAACTGTTAAATCTGGCTATAAAAAGAACATTCTAACACAACCTCCTTGGTGTGAAATTTCCACATTCGCTTTGGCAGTCCTGAGTGCAACAGGAGCTGCACACATGCAGTAAAGTAGTATTTGTTCAACATGTGTGAAAATGTCATATCCTTTTCTGAGAGACTGCCCACTTTTCCAAAATATGCTTGCGTGACTGTATATATATCAGATACTAGGTATTAGTAACAAAAATTATGCCTTATAGCTGACATCCAATGTATAAAGTAACCTGAGTGTTAGTGGGCCAAACACCTACACTAAAATGTCCCTTCTTTCAGTTTAGTGAAGTTTCACTGCAGTCAGTAAGAGTGGCAGGCATTGGGTATTTCTGAAAATCAGGCTGCTTTTATCTCAAGGATATCTCTGGCACCCTCAACCCCCTGGCTAAAATCCCATCGCCAAAATCCCACGAGAAATGAAAAAAGACTGGAAGTGCTGGCACCTCCGCAAGTACCTGGCCCAGCCTGCAAGTGACATTGCTGTCATTCCCTTCTGCTTGTTTCCTTAAACAGAGAGGGAACTATTTTTTTTTTAACTTTTAACCACCAAATTGAATGAAGAAAGGAGTTTCAGTGGGAGTGAAATGCGGCTTTATGTAAGTGAAACTCCCTGCAGATTCATATCTAATCTCCTGAGCATTTTTTTGTTGTTGTTTCTGCTGAAAAAAAAGAAGGATTTTAGAAATACTGAAGTTTTGTTTCCAAGTTTCACAGATAAACTCTTTCTGTGAAATGGAACATTTCATTTTAACAGCTTTCAAAATGAAGCTTTTGAGTTATCATTTCAAAGCCACATTTTGCCTTCAAAAACAGATCTAAATTTGAAGAGCAGAGGAAAAACAGAAGACTTTTACAGCCCACCCAAATGAAACTAAACATTTCAAAACAAGTATTATGACTACAATGTAAATAGATTCCCACAGAAACAGACTCCATCACAACCAAAGTGGGGGCTGGTGAGAGGTCTGCCAAGCCCTACAACCTTCACTGTGTCTGAGGTGATGCTAAGGACAGTGGAGCGGTAATGACAGAGCTAAAGCTGGTCCATCTTATACTTCTACTCTCCCATCTCCACTTTCTGCTCCATTAAATCTCTGCCTGTGCCCATGATCTTGCCGCACACCGCTCAACACAGCCGGCTGTGCTGTAGCATTGTGAGCTGCTGTCCTCTCCTGGACAGAAATACAGACGGTTTGCTGTGAAACTCAAGGTCCTCTACAACTGCTGCTGTGGCTTTGCAGTTTTGAACACTAAAGCATGTTGAAATTTTCTCTCACCCTGCCTAAATGTTTTGCTCTTTCAAACCCAAATCCAGAAAGAAAATATTGTTCCTGTTGCAGCTGGAATTTAACTGTGGATCATAGTTTCCCATTTTGAGTTCTGGCCATACCTCAAGGTATGGCTGGAGCAGAGGGTCACTGGTTGCTAAATATTTGTTGGGGTATTTAGTCTGGCATGTGGGCCTTTTACTCCCTGCTTTGTAAATCCAGATCAATTAAATAAAAAAGAAAGCTGGTATCACAGTTTAGTTGATTATACGAAAACAAACAAATAACTCCTTCAGCTGGAAATCCTAGCAAAAGCTGTACTTGGATAAAGCAGGTTTTCAGCATGAAAGCACAGGAACTACACTGCCCAAGCCTAATGGTAACCAGTTCATATCTAAGATGTTTTGTACAGTTTTGAAACCTGTCTAAGATTTGCAGAGGGCTCACCATTCCCAAGGATGCAAAAGCAATTCTGAAAATGCTCTTTTTCTTCTTTATTTGCCTTAAAGCTTTGCAAGGAGTTTGAATGCCTTGTGGAACCTAAAAAAGTATGAGTTTGCATATTTATAAGGAATTCTGCCAAGACCATCCCAGCCAAGTAATCTGTAACCTGGTTCTTCAGGTGACAAAAAGATGTCAAATGCTAGTTCTGTAATTTCCTGTGTGCTATTGCTGTAGCAACTGGCACGAGTCACTATATGCTAAACCAGAGGAAATTACTTCTTGCTACTAAAAAAAAAAAAAAACCAACCAAAAAAAACCCCACCATGAAGGTGCATTCCTTCTCTGTTTTAACCATAGACTTGCAAGCTAGTAACCACATTTTGTTTTCATAATGCCTTTCTCCTCAAAGATGAATACATACATGCATTTTTTGCTAGGTGTGTTCATATATAAAGCTTAAGGCTGGAAAGGCACTGTAGTTTTGACAGGTGCTGATCCCACTTGGCCACAGAATATCCTGGCATACCAGGACTTTTCCTATCAGTTTTCTTGTGCTCACCAGAGCTAAAATAGAGACATGGTATTGATTTTCCAAGGAAATGGCAAAATGGATTGAACAATTTGCAAACTATTTGGAAGCAATGAGCGTGACTGTTGTTTTTATTGTCTCAAAAAGATTCAGATTATAACATGCTGGCAGTGAAATATGATAGCTGTAGAAACAAAACATCCATGAGGATGAGAACACACCTACTTACAGCAAATCTCCATAGAGCCTTTTGCCTTCAATATTACTTTAGCTGATGTTTACTACATCAATTTATTAACACACACACACACACACCCCCAAAAGTATTTTTGGCAAGTTCCTTTTATGTTGTCATCACATTATCCCTAAAAGGAGAAAAGTATCACTAAAAATTGAAGTGCTTTAAAAAGATGCTTTATGATGATCTTTGATGAACTATAGACATCTAAGTAATTCATGTGTTTAATTGCAACTAATAAGAGAAGAACCAGAAAAGTTTAGCAATTAAGAGGCATTTTTCCCTTAACTCACTTTGAAAACAAATTCTGCAGTGACAGATCCTGCAAGAGCAGAAATGATGATAAATAAGGAGCTGAGGACATTTTTTTCTTTAGCTTTGTAGTTTGGGATGTTTGAAATATGAGAGACAAAGCAATATCATCAGCATATTAGATGACAACTTTTCCACTAGCCCAATATAACTGAGGGAGTGTGTGATGCTGCACCGACCACAGGGGAGAGAATAAACAAAAAGGCACATAGTCCTGTGGCTAATCGGGTATCAAGATATTTGGTCCCAGCTCTTACACAGGCTCTTTACATGTGACCTTGGATGAAGTACCTTGTATAAAATTTTCCAACACTCAGATCCTCAAAGTCCTTAAATCAGTGGAGTGAGATATCTAAATTCTTTTCAAAAATGCATCAACAAAAGTTAGAGAATATAAGTTCCTAGACTTAGACAATTTACAGAATTGTCACATTTAGTCTCCTTGTTCCTACTACCACCTATAGCTCTATCTCCTATATCTGTCGTATCTACTTGTACTATGAGGTCTCCTCATCAGAGCAGGTGATTGAACAGGGACAAGCAAAATGAGGTGGTGGTCCTGCTCTATGCACGCATTAACCATGCAGTAACACAATTCTGTGAGCACTGGAGTCTCATTTCCCATCTTGTATTGTGTGTGCCTGGCTTAGTCTTAAAGAAAGTACAAGCCCTGACTCAGATTTTCCTATGGTTGGAGTACAGAAAAGGTCTCTCCTCTCTCCTCCCTTTCCTCTCAGTTTGGCACCTCTTCAGTTTGGGATCTCTAATACTCAACACTGTGGAACTTCAGGCTGCAGACTTTAACTCAGATGGGGCAATTAGAGGCTTTAGGTTGGTGCCCATTCCCACAAAATCTTTGGGAGTTTGATTGTTCTTGCTACCTTGTCATTTCTTACCAATTTGACTGAAACTGGGCAATGGTTCAAAAATTATTACACAGACTTGTATGCTTTATTATGCATCAGGAGAGCAATCTAAATAATAATAATAACAATAATAATCAGAAGTATCTCAAGGAGGAATACTTTCAGAGCAACGGAAATTGGAAAAAGGAAACAGTCACGCTAATGTAACTGTTCTGTCATAAACTGATGAAATTGCAAAAAAGCAGAGCGATGCTGATGACTTGGTGGGGGTCTGATAAATATGAACTTGCTCTCTGTGACTAGAAGAAAAGGCTATAAAGAAAATCAGACTTCTAATTCTTATTCCATTTGGATGGGTCTAATGATAAATAAAAGTGATATATGTTTTGTCAACTGCCATTGAGATACTTGGGGATTTTCTTGGGAAGTCATGATGCCATAGTGTAAGAATAAAGGATGTGAAGCATAAAATCCTTCCTAACTGCATTCAGATTATCAACTCCAATATCTCTAACCATTTCAGGATGTTAAAAAAGCAAAACAAACATCACAAACAACAACAAACCATTAAAGTCTTCCAGGCTGCATGGCTGAGCTATAGATGTCCAGCAGTATAACAGATATAAATTGATTGCACAGGTCAACAGAAAATCTTGATCAAGGAAACAGGTCATACACAGTGCTGCCCTGAATGGCAACATTTATGCAGAAGAAGTATCTGATCTTGATATTGAAGAAGACAGTGACAAAACTTCAAAGGAAGCAAGACTTCAGAGAAAGCAGCACTGGAGCTAACATTACACAAGGCATCAAATTAATTTTTAATAAACTGTGGATCAATCACTCTCTCAGATTTAAGTTGTCACCAGTGATACACCCACTGCAACAGTGATTCAGTTGTTCCACAATAGTTATAATTCCTAGAGAAAGCACAAATTCAGTGTGCTTTATAATGACCAATATAGAGTCCTTTATGCCATGGAGGAATCATAGAATCATAGAATCATTAAGGTTGGAAGAGACCTCTAAGGTCATCGAGTCCAACCATCAACCCAACACCACCATGCCCACTAAACCATGTCCCTAAGTGCCTCATCTACCCGTCTTTTAAATACTTCCAGGGATGGTGACTCAACCACTTC